>NC_141876.1:504262844-504576094 GCF_056163025.1 Triticum urartu | reverse complement strand
TACGGCGTGGCCTTCGGGATGACGGCGCCAGAATAATACGTGCCCCTCATGATGGACCAAGGACACTGTCGGCATTCTGGGAACGGGGGTCCCCAGACTTGCCTGCCTGCGGCCTGCGGCGTGGCTCAAAGGGGGGCCCAGCACGGCCCATCTTCACCAACATAGACTCAAGACACACGCGAGGGGCCAAGCCTCGCGGGGCGGACGACGCGGAGCTTCCTCAGGCACGGCCTCATCAGGCTGGCTCGCGAGGAGGCGGAGAGATCAAGGCGGGGTACCTCACGAGGTGCCCGTGATGCAAGCCATGACGACCAAAGGCGCCAGGCGGGTGCCAGCCCGCGCAGCGTCCTCCTTTCCTCTTTGGTGCAAAGGGAGCAAGCGCAGCCGCGGAGTACCGAGGCATCAGGCAAAGTTTGCCGTTTCGGTGCAACAAGACCAAGACTAGGAGGACGGCAAGACGGAGGTCATCGTGCAGCCCAAGACGGCGTCACCACCAGAGCTTTGTGCAGGCGAAGACTACTTTTGTCAGGATAGCTGGTACTGGCTATCCCCCTTCAAATTAGCCCGCCATTGTTGGCTCCCTTCCCGCTCGATATTTGGGAAGAGGACCAGGGCCTCTATAAATAGGACCAGCCTCCCACAGAACAAAGGGAGAGAGGATTGAGAGAGGATGGAGAGAGGATCGAGAGGATCGAGAGGATCAGAATCAGAGAGAGAAAGAGAGAAGGGTGACTGAACTCCTCCCAGCAGTTCATCGCCCCAGCCAAGAGCAGACCCTCGCGAGGCTGTTCTTCCTTGTATTATTCATCATCATCAGCCCAAGAGGCAATCCACCACACCACACACTGGAGTAGGGTATTACACCACAACGGTGGCCCGAACCAGTATAAACCCTGTGTCATTCGTGTTGTTCTTTCCATAGCTTAGATCTTAGCGAGGCGGAGGGGTGCGGGTAGGTAGGAGGCGAAATCTCCGCGCGCACCCCAGTGTTCGAACCTCAAGGGTCTCCCGGAACCTGAAATCTGACATTTGGCGCGCCAGGTAGGGGTGCGCCGGAATTCGTCTTCCACCCTCCCGTTTGTAACACCCTCGATGCGACTATATCTCCCACGTGTCGAGGCACGACTTAGAGGCATAATCGCATTGAAGGCATATGTCGCAAGTAAGGCAATATTCACAACATCCCATGTAATATAAATAATAAAGGGGAGATAACATAGTTGGCTTACACTCGCCACGTCAATCAAGCTACATAAATAACATTACATCATTCAAACACTCATGGCCCGACTACGGCGCCAAAATAAAAGATAACCCAACATGCGACACGGTCCCGATCAGCCCCAACTGGGCACCACTACTGATCATCAGGAAAGGAAACATAGTAACGTTGAGAGTCCTTGTCGAACTCCCACTTGAGCTCAAGCGCGTCACCTGGAGCGGAATCATCAGGCCCTGCATCTGGTGTAATAGTAATCTGTGAGCCACAGGGACTCAGTAATCTCGCACCCTCGCGATCAAGACTATTTAAGCTTATAGGTAAGGCAAGGTAAAAATATATGTGGAGCTGCAGCAAGCGACTAGCATATATGGTGGCTACCATGTTCGCAAAAGAGAGCGAGAAGAGAAGGCAAAGCACGAGCAAGAAACTAGAGGACAACCTGCGCTGACATTACTCCAACACCGTTTCCACTTCCCAGACTCCGCCGAGAAGAGGCCATCACGGTAACACACTCAGTTGATTCATTTTAATTAAATTAAGGTTCAAGTTATCTACAACCGGACATTAACAAATTCCCATCTGCCCATAACCGCGGGCACGGCTTTTGAAAGTTCAAATCCCTGCAGGGGAGTCCCAACTTAGCCCATGACAAGCTCTTATGGTCAACGAAGGAATAGACCTCCTCCCGAGACGTTCCGATCAGACTCGGTATCTCGGTTCTTCAAGACACTTCGACAGGTTAAAACAAATCCAGCAACACCGCCCGAATGTGCCAACAAATCCCGATAGGAGCTGCACATATCTCGTTCTCAGGGCACACTCAGATAGGTCAAGCTACGAGTAAAACCAACCCTCGAGTTTCCCCGAGGTGGCCCCGCAGGATGCCTGGTTCGGACCAACACTCAGAGGAGCACTGGCCCGGGGGGGTTTAAAGAAGATGACCCTCGGGCTCCGGAAACCCAAGGGAAAAGAGGCTAGGTGGCAAATGGTAAAACCAAGGTTGGGCATTGCTGGAAAAGCTTTAATCAAGGCGAACTATCAAGGGGTTCCCATTATAACCCAACCGCGTAAGGAACGCAAAAATCCGGGAACATAACACCGATTTTGACGGAAACTAGGGCGGCAAGAGTGGAACAAAACACTAGGCGAGAGGCCGAGCCTTCCAGCCTTTACCAAGTATATAGATGCATTAAGATAACATGGCAATATAATGATATCCCAACAAGTAAATAAATGTTCCAACAAGGAACGGCCTCCAATCTTCACCTGCAACTAGCAACGCTATAAGAGGGGCTAAGCAAAGCGGTAACGTAGCCAATCAACGGTTTGCTAGGACATGGTGGGTTAGAGGTTTGACATGGCAATTTGGGAGGCTTGAAAGAAAATGGTAGGCATCGTGGCATTGGCATAGCAAAAGAGCGAGCAATCTAGCATAGCAAAGATAGTAGTGATTTCGAGGGTATGATCATCTTGCCTACAAAGTTGTCAGAGTTGACTGGATCCTCGAAAGAAAACTCAACGGGCTCCTCGTTAGCGAACTCGTCTCCCGGCTCTACCCAAACAAGACAAACAAGCAAACGGAACACAATCAACCACGTGCAAGGATCAAAACAATATGATGCGAATATGGTATGCTATGCGGGATGCGACGCAGGATGCATATGCAAGATGTGACAGGGAATGCAAGAACCTGGCCTCAACTGGGAAAACCAAGTGTGCCACTAGAAAGATGATATGAGATCGCTTGAAAACGATATAAAGAACGCCGGAATCGGAGTTACGGTTTGGAAATGGCAAGCAATTCAAATATGACACCGGTCTGCGATTTACAGCAAGTAGCCATCTAAATGCAATGAGATGAACATACTACAGCACCCAAACATGGCATCAAACTACATGGCAGGGATGCATTCATGATGCTTAACAAAATTCTAGCACTGAGCTACGGCCAATTCATCCATTAACAGGTTCAAACAAGCATGGCAAAAATGCATATGGCAAACATATCTTAGACTTAGTGAAATTAACACTTGTTTGGAATTTCAGATCAGGTAGCACTCTTCGGAGCAACAAAACTACATGCTACAGGACCTGAACATGGCAAAGTAAAACATGGCATGGAGATACTCAAAGATCTTAACAAAAATCCCTTAGTGACCTTGAGCCAAAAGGGATCAGAAAACACATTTGCAAGCATGTGAACATAGCAAAAGCATAATCAGATCACAGACTTAGTGAAAAACTGGAGCATGCTGAAAACAGATATCAAGTAGGCATGTTTACGAGCTCGATGCACTCACTACGGAGCAAGTCATGATAATATAAGCATACACCCATCAAGAATACACAAAATGAAAGATAGGCATGGCAAGAACAATAGCATAGCATGCACGGATCAACTACAACATCCTCGGCAAAATCGCTAACAAGTAGACAATCTGCCCAGATTCACGAAGTAGCAAAAGTAGAGCTCGATTGGCTCAAGATAGGGTGCTCCATAATTGCAAAAAAAGACATGGATGGATAGAGCACTACAAGATTAACAAAACATCCTTACTGATCATCCTCAAAAGAGGCACGGATCATTAGGAAACAACATGAACATATGGCCATATGAGATAAACAGCTCAAGGGACTTGGTGGAAATGCTAAGTCCCTGAAATCAGAATTACCAAGTGTCTCACTTTGCAAGCTCGTGCTAGTCACCACACACATCACAAAAATACATGGGTTGCACCTCTGGAAAGATGGCAAAACCCTTAACAAAACATATGTAGAGCTCAGGGGCATATCATGCACACATAAATCATGGCAAAAATGACAAATATCTAAATGGAGTAGCACATCTGGCAATTATCTCAAGTAGCCCTCTTCTAATAGCATTTCGGGCATCAAGATGAACTCAAATGAAAATGATGCAATGGAATGAAATGATGTACTCTCTGAGACGAACATTTTGATATGCTATATGCCCAAAACGGAGCTACGGATGCAAAGTTACAGCACGATGAACATGGGCATATGGATTAGGGTTACAGGGAAAAAAGTCAACCGAGGCAAAATAGATCTGAGATTTGCACGCTTCACGAGGATCGCCGGAGGGTCGCCCGAGTAGCTGCGGACGGCGGCCGGAGACGCTCCTGGGCCGAATCTCGCCGGATCCGGCCGCCGGGGAGCCGGAGTGGCGGCGGGCGAGGTCGGAGTTGCCGCCGGCAGACGGGGCGGCGCGAAAAGCTGCGGTGGCACGCTGCGCCGGCGAGGGTTGGTGGCGGCGGCGGCGATCGCCGGTGGCGGCGCGAAGGGAGAGGCGGCGGGCGCGGCCGGCTGGAGCGGCGGCGGGGAACGGGCCGCGCGGGGGCCTGATCTGGGCCCGCCGGGCTGCGGCGGTGCGCGGGTTGGCGGCGGTGACGTGGAAGGCATGGAGTGGGCGGCGGCAATGTCCGGCGTGGTCCGGACAATGTCCGGCGTGCGGAGGGTGAGATCTAGGGTTAGGGGAGAGGAGACCCGGGATTTTTGAGAGGGGATCTATATATAGGCATAGAGGGAACTAGGAGAGTCCAAATGAGGTGCGGTTTTCGGCCACAAGATCGTGATCGAACGCTCTAGATGATGGAGACGGTTTTGGTGGTTTTTGGGACAACTTGGAGGGGTGTTGGGCTGCAACACACACGAGGCCTTCTCGGTCCCTCGGTTAACTGTTGGAGCATCAAACGAAGTCCAAATGGTACGAAACTTGACAGGCGGTCTACCGGTAGTAAACCAAGGCCGCTTGGCAAGTATCGGTCCAATCCGGAAATGTTTAGTCCCCACACACGAAAGAAAGGTAGAAAAGACCACCGAAGGAGAACGAAGCGCTGGAATGCAAAACAGACAACGGGGAAAATGCTCGAATGCATGCGATGAACACGTATGCAAAAGCAATGCACAAGATGACATGATATGAGATGCATGACAACGAGAACAACACACGGAGACAAAAACCCGAACCCGAGAAAATAAAATAACTTAAGGCCGGAAACGGCAAGAGTTGGAGTGCATATTGGGAAAGTTACATCCGGGGTGTTACACCGTTCTCCTCCGACCATCGCGTCCATGTCTGACGCTCGTCGGGCCCGCGCTGAACGCCGGGCCGCTCTCGCTTCCCGCGTCGCCCAGACGGCTCCTGTCGGCGGGCGTCCTCGCCGTTCCCCGTCACCTGCCGTCAACGCCGCCACCGGCCCGGCGGGGGACGAGCAGCAAGCATCGTCTCAGCATCCATCCGTGCGGCAGGACGGCCGCACCGCAACTCCCTCGCTCACCCCAGCTGGTTCTTCATCCCGCGCGCTCCGCGCACCCATGGAGGCTCGAGCTGCGCTCATCGCGGCAAACGAGCTCCTGCGCTACCGTCCCTTCGACGACGTCTACGAAGAATGGCTCGACCGCGTCGCCGAGCTCGTCCGCGCCGCAGGGGGCTCTCCTGCCCCGTCCGTTCCGCTGCACCGCACCCCGCCCTGCGCGGGCGAGGAAGCTCCGGCGGCGCCCCGGCCGCCTCCTCCACAAGAAGGCGCCATGGCTCCAAGGCGCGTGGCCCCTGGGCGGAACCCACTCCGTCAGGTGCCAGCGCGGCAAGAGCAGAGCTGCCAAGAAGTCCCTCGCCCACAAGAAGCTGTCCGGGTGCTCCCTGCTCCAGCACGTCGCGACCATGCTCCTGCTCCCGCGCGTCAAGACCCCGCGCTACTCCCAGCTGCAGCGCGAGGGGACATGCAAGACCAAGCTCTCCGCCAGCCGAGGCCTCCCGTGGCCACAGCAGGCTGTCGCGCCTTCACCACCGAGCTACGCAGCGTCGCGTGGCCTGGCAAGTTCAAGCCGGACCTGCCTCCTCGTTACGACGGCACGGCTGACCCTGCGGAGTTCCTCCAGCTCTACGAGCTGGGCATCGAATCTGCCAACAGAGACGAGAAGGTCATGGCGAACTGGTTTCCCATGGCGCTCAAGGACGGGGCCCGCACCTGGCTCCTGAACCTGGCTCCAGGCATGATCTCCTCCTGGGACGAGATGCGCACCCGCTTCATCGCCAACTTCCAAGGTACTCGTGACCAGCCACCCGCCGTGAGCGACATGCACCGCATCAAGCAACAACCCGGGGAGACCCTGCAGAAGTACATCCAGTGCTTCAACAACGCACGCCTCAAGATTCCCAAGGTGACTGAGGAGGCCATCATCTCAGCCTTCTCCGACGGCGTGCGCGATGTCAAGATGAAGGAGGAGCTGGCGATGCATGAATACCTGTGCACTTCCTTGGAGCTGTTCAACTTGGCAACCAAGTGCGCCAGGGCTGAGGAAGGGCGTCTCTCCCTCCTCGAGCTGCCTGCCGCAGACCCAAAAGAGAAGAAGCCCAAGGCCAAGGATGTGAAGCGCAAGGGGGCTGCCGTGCTCGCGGTAGAACCAGACACCAAGCGGGGCAGAGATCAGCCCGAACCTTCCAAGGGCAGCCGGTACTGTGTGTACCACGACCTCCACACCCACAACACCAACGAATGTCAAGAGCTCCGAGCCGTGCGGGAAGGAAGGATCGACCGTCGCCCTGACCGCGGTGACCGGGGCTACGGTCGAGGAGGAGGAAGGAACGCAGGACGCTGGGAAGACCGTGGCCCGCGCCAAGGGTGGTGCGACCAACCTCGCGAGGATCGCTGGCAAGACCCGCCTCGCGAGGGAGACTGGAGGGATCTACCTCGCGAGGATCACCCGCAAGGCAACGCAGGCCTCCCCCCGCTGCCGCCGCAGCCAAGGAGAAACGAGGACTGCCACCAAGATGAGGGGGCTGGGGGCTTCCAGGAGCCGTGCGCGATCGCCTGCATCCTGGGCGGGGCTCAGGCCCCAGCCTCTCAACGCATCTTCAAGCAGTTCGCCCGCGAAGTGAATGCAGTCCTCCCCAGGCTTGAAGCCACGCGCCCTCTCAGGTGGTCGGCGTGCGCCATCACATTCAGCTCAGCAGATCAGCTCAAGTGTGCGGCTACAGCCGGAGTCCTCCCGATGCTTTGTTCCCCAATCATCAGCAACGTGGTGGTCACCAGGACCTCCATCGATGGCGGGGGAGGGCTCAACGTCCTGTCCGTGGAAACATTCAACAATCTCCAAGTGCCCTATAGCCAGCTTCAGCCAACCAAGCCGTTCTCCGGAATCACCGACGGATCCACGGTCCCGATTGGCAGGTCCGCCTCCCTGTCACCTTCGGGGCACGCAACAACTACCGCACCGAGCTCATCGACTTCGACGTCGCTCACATTCGCCTGCCGTACAACGCCATCCTTGGGTACCCAGTGCTGGCCAAGTTCATGGCCGTAACTCACCACGGCTACAACATCCTCAAGATGCCAGGAAGTGGCGGAGTCATCATGGTGCCCTCTGAAGAGAAGGACGCGGTGTGTTCCCTGGAACGAGCCTTTCAGGCCGCGTCACTGGAAGACCCGGATCGCGGAAGCAGGAGGCTTCCCGAGACCGCCCCCAAGAAGAAGACACTGTCCGGCCCGGCCCCTCAGGAGGCAGGCCCCTCTGGGCCCGTGCCTGCCCAGGGGGAACCTCCTTCCATCGCATAGGAAAGCGCGCCCGGCGCCCTCCTCAGGCAGGGCTCGGGGGCTCTCCCCTGGAGGGCCACCGACCTGGCTAGGGTCACGAGGGAGGCGCTTGGGCACCACATGGAGGCGTGTTTCGAAGCACGTTTCCCTCAAGAAGGAGCAAGGCAAGGAGAGCCAGACCCTCAGGAGTTCATCAGCAAGGCCATTCAGGAGCTACAGGAGTCAAGAGTCATGAAAGGCGGCCGCCGCCTACCAGCAGTGGCTCCCCATCCAGGCGAGGATGGAGGGCTGCGCATCTGCATCGACATACCAGGGCTCAACCGAGTCGCCTCTCTGGAGCGCCACTGGCCCTCGCGAGTGGGCGCTGTGGAGATCCACCCCACAGCTACGTTCGCATGCCTTACGGCCTACCGCACGCGGCTGCCACGTGCCAGCGCCTCATGAGGGGCATCATGGGGGCACAAGAGGCCAGGCGTTCCGCAGCCCTGGCGGAGATGGAGATGGTCCGCGGGGAGCCGCCAACACCTCCGGAGCCTCCCGAGGCCCCTGGTCCTGGGGGCTTGTGAGGATCGGCTTCCGCAGCCCACCGAGTCTGCTACACCAACACCCCTTTGTCCTCAACGTCATCAGGTGACATCCTTCAAGTTTCACTTCCAGCTGGGAGCGCCCCCCAGGGCTGCATTATTCCCAGGCCGCGTGGGTCCGTCCCTGCGGCATGTACACCTTTTATTTCATGTTGTTAGCTTACCTTGTCGGGGGCGCCCCTCGGGCTGCATGATCCCCAAGTCGCTCGGGCCAGGCCCAGCGGCATGTATCCCATTTGCATTTATTTCCGGTTAGGCATTAGACCCACCATGCTTGATTATTTGACGCCGGTCCACGGCATCTCTTCTTCTCCATGCCGACCACTTGCACGTTAAAGGGGGGGTACCTGAGCATCGCGACTCAGGGCTCTTACTGGCTCTCCAGCCCTCACCCTCTGGCCTTGTCCACGGCATCGCGACCTGGCATACCAGCGACGGCTGAGACCAGCTCGAGGGCCGGGACCCGAGGACGTAGAGTGCCGGCATCTAACCAAATTTGCAGGGACACATCACAAGATAAGGCCCAGTGCCAGGCACAACCCGCCTAGAGGTAGGGCCCCGTGAGTCCCGCGCTGGCTCACGGGTGCCCAGATACACCTCGCCAGGCCCTATCGTGCCAGCCACGTGTCAGGGCAAGGCTGTACATGCCCCGGGGGCTCCTCCCGGAGGGGGGCCCCCTCCCACGTACCAGTGGAAGCACCATGCTCCGTGCTGGCTGACGACACTGCCGAGGAGCGGCTATGCCCGTACACATACGGAAGCGCTATGCTCCGCGCTGGTGATAAACAACTAAGGGTGGCCCCCGGGCCGCATCAACCTCAGGGAGCCCAGAGCTCAGTGTCTAGCCTCCCCTCGGGAGCGCCGCGCGAGGGGGGTTGGGCACGGGGGCTGCGCCTGGGTCACACCCAGACGCACGCCGCCCAGCCAGGTCCCCCCGGGCCTGGTTCGTCACGCATCTCTCCCCGAGCGAAGCCAAGGTACAAAGGCCGTTTGAGCGTCAAGGGGGACTCCTGAGCATCGCGACTCAGGAGCCTAACTGGTCATGTAGCCCCTCACTCCTTAGTTCCGAAAGGCTAACGCTGGGTGAGGTATGCGCGCGGCCGGGCTCTGCAGACGTAGAACAGTAGATCTACCCACATCACACCTCCCTACTTGTTGTTCGTGCGCCAAGGGGGACTCCTGAGCATCACGACTCAGGAGCCTAACTGGTCACGTAGCCCCTCACTCCTTAGTTCCGAAAGGCTAACGCTGGGTGAGGTATGCGCGCGGCCGGGCTCTGCAGACGTAGAATGGTAGATCCACCCACATCACACCTCCCTACTTGCTGTTCGTGCGCCAAGGGGGACTCTTGAGCATCGCGACTCAGGAGCCTAACTTGTCACGTAGCCCCTCACTCCTTGGCCCCATCCTGGTTTCCGGTCAGGACTAACGCTGGGTGAGGTATGCGCGGGGCCGGGCTCTGCCGGCGTAGAACATAAGCAAGTAGGAAGGAAAAGCGCAAATTTCAAGGAATTCAAAAGCAAATATCATAGTCCACACTGTTGTCTCAATACCAAACGCAAGTTTAAACGCCTCCCCGAGGCATGATACATGTGCAGGAATTAAAGGCAGAACAGGAGCCACGACGGAATCACTTGTCGGTGGTGGAGCAGGACGGAGTGGGTTCGCCTCATGGAGCAGTGGGGTCGGCAGCGCCTTGCTTCGGCTTGGTGCTGAAGGCCCGGAACTTCCCCAGCAGAGCCTCCGCGCGACCCTTCACGGCCTTGGCAGCGGCAGTGGCACGCTCGCTGCTTACTGGCTCCAGCAGGCTGTCGAGGTCGACGTCGGGATCGCGAAGGTAGATGTGGGTGAGGACCCGCGTCAGTGCCGCAGAAGACAGGACACGCGCCTCGGCCTCGGCCATGGGGCCAAGGCCAAGGGCGACATCTTCAAGAGCGCGAACCAGGAAGGGAAGCAGCTTGGCGGGGCCGTCCTCGGCGCCAGCCAGCGGGCTCTCCAGGCCGCTGTCGTAAAGCGTCCTCAGCGACGAGCGAGCCTTCGCCTCCATCTCCGTGAAGGCCACGCGGTCCTCGGCAAGAACCAGGGCCTTGTCGCCCTGCTAAGCCTTCCTCGCCCCCAACTCCTGCTCCAGCGTGCCTAGGCGGTCGCGGCGCTTCCTGAGCTTGACCTCCCTCTCCTTGACGGCCGCCTTGCGAGCCTTCACGCCTTCTTCTTGCTCTTGGCGAAGGCGGACCTCTTTCGCGAGCTGGTCCCGCAGGCCTTGCAGCTCGTCCTCTAGCGCCTTGCAGCGACCACGGACGTCGACCACCTCCCCCAGGGATGCGTCACGAGCAGCCTTCGCCTCAAGGATGGCCTGCTTCTCCTCATCACAAGCCGTCGAGGCCTAGACCAGCGCCGCCCGAATCGAAGCGTCGGAGCGAACCCATCCTGAAGCCAGCTCCAAGCGCCCGGCCACCAAGCGAGGGTCGGCGCCAAGAAGATCCTGCCGCAGTCGGTCCAGCTCAGCGACAGCACGATCCAGAACGGCAGAAGGAGTCGGAGAGGCAGCAGCCGGTGGAGTAGGAGGAGAAGGCGGCGGCACGGCCACAGCATCCTGAGGCGGAGTCTGCTACGCCCCAACAGCTGTAGTGGCGGCGGTAGGCAAGGACACCTCGGGAGTCACTTGGGCCGTGGGGGCCGAGCTCGCCCCAGCCGGCTCAGCCAGGCCTCGCGAGGACGACCGGGTAGGAGAAGCCCATGCTTTGCGGTCACCCTCCTTCACGGGCAGAGGCGCTGCCACGGATGGAACCTCAGGAGCTCCCTTCGACTTCTTTGCTGTGGGCGCCAGCCTATCCAAAAGATGCGGACGTCAAGCCTCGGAAGCAGAACAAGAAATAAAGACAAGAATCAAAACGCTTACGGGTCATCGCCAGTGAGCTCGAGCGGCCTCCGGCCAAATTTGAAGCCTGAAAGCCGGCTGGAAGGGTCAACCTCGGGAAGCTTGGAAGCGGAAGGTGCGGTCCGCCTTGGGGCCGGGGCAGACCCGCGGGAGATCAGCCCGGTCCTGTCCTTCTTCGGGATCGGGGGCAAGCTCCCGCCATCCTGCTCGTCGTCATCCTCGTCGCCATCCTCGTCGTCATCACTCGGAGAGAGGCGGAGAACGCGGGACCTGCGCGGGGGGAGGGGAGCCCTCGACTCTCCGTCAGTCGCCTCGGAGTCAGGCCCTCTTTCCCCCTCCCCTCCTTCCTCCTCTTCGCTGGAGTCGTCGGAGGGCACGTCCACCGGTTCCTCGGGAGTTTCCATGGGCACGGGCCCATCCCCGTTGAAGACGGGCATGGACTCCACTGCCTGCTCCCAGTCGTCGCGGAGGAACAAGGGCGTAGGAGCGCCCACCAACCTCGCCACATCGCCCCCGACCAGAGATTGGAGGACCGCAGCCAGATCTCCGTCGGCCAAGGCCGCGGGGCTCGGACGGGGCCTCCACATCCGAAGTGAGTACTGCCGAAGCGGAGCCAGCTGGTGCTCCAGGAATTCCCTCAGCAGTGACGCGCCGGTCAGCTTCGCCGCCGCCATGTTGGCCAGCCTCAGATCCGCGTCCATCTTCTCCAACACCAGCTTCGCGCGGGGGTCCACGAGCTCCACTCGACCCCAATCGCTGGAGCTCGTGGGCTGCTCCGTGGGCAAGATCAGCCGAGGGTGGATGCGCCCAGCATCCACCAAGACCCACTTGCTCCTGAAGCCCTCAATCCTTTTCCCGGGGTTCGAAATGGCAATGGCGCCACCGTACGCGATGAAGCTCGCGCATGCGGAAGCAGGACCGCGAGAGGTCCGGAGGTAGAAGTAGTGGCGCAGCAAGGCCACTGAGGGCTGCACCCCTACATGAGCCTCGCAGTAATAGGCGAAGATTGCCAGGAGAAGGACGGAGTTGGGGTGGAGATGCAGAGCCTGTAGCTTATAATGGCGGAGGACAGAGAAGAAGAACTCGGAGAAGGGAGGCACCAGGCCAGGAGCAATGGCACTTACGAAGAACGGATAGAAGGTGCTCCCTTGACCCTCAAGGGTGGCGGAGCCGGCCTTGAACACCTTCACCCCGTTGATGCCCCGCACCGTCGCCATCCAGCGCAACCGGGCAAGGCTCGCCTCCGACACGTTCGGCGAGTCCAGGGCGAACGAGTACCAAGCTACGGCCGGGGGCTGACGAGGCGCCATGGCTTCCTAGGTCACACGGTCGGAGTAGATCTGGATATTTTGGAGGAAGGAAGGAGAGGCGCAACAAAGGGGATCTGAGCAGCAATCGAGGAAAGCAAGAAGCAAAGCCTAGGCGGATGCCGCTCCTTTATCAACTCGCGCGGTTGCTAAGGCGCCCATGTCCAATCAACCGCCACGCGGCGCCCAAGGCCGCTGGCTGTTAGGGCCAGCGGCGCTTCGCTCTTGCCCTTCCGCCTCCCTGCACGGCCAAGTCCGGGCGCGCCTTGGGCCCGGGGGCTACTATCGGCGTTTTGGGAATGGGGGTCCCCAGACTTGCCTGCCTGCGGCCTGCGGCGTGGCTCAAAGGGGGGCCCAGCACGGCCCATCTTCACCAACACAGACTCAAGACCCTCGCAAGGGGCCAAGCCTCGCAGGGCGGATGACGCGGAGATTCCTCAGGCACGGCCTCATCAGGCTGGCTCGCAAGGAGGCGGAGAGATCAAGGCGGGGTACCTCACGAGGTGCCCGTGACGCAAGCCATGACGAGCAAAGGCGCCAGGCGGGTGCCAGCCCGCGCAGCGTCCTCCTTTCCTCTTTGGTGCAAAGGGAGCAAGCGCAGCCGTGGAGTACCGAGGCATCAGGCAAAGGTTGCCGTTTCGGTGCAACAAGACCAAGACCAGGAGGACGGCAAGACGGAGGTCATCATGGAGCCCAAGACGGTGTCACCACCAGAGCTTTGTGCAGGCGAAGACTACTTTTGTCAGGATAGCTGGTACTAGCTGTCCCCCTTCAAATTAGCCTGCCATTGTTGGCTCCCTTCCCGCTCGATATTTGGGAAGAGGACCAGGGCATCTATAAATAGGACCAGCCACCCACAGAACAAAGGGAGAGAGGATCGAGAGAGGATCGAGAGAGGATCGAGAGGATCAGAATCAGAGAGAGAAAGAGAGAAGGGTGACTGAACTCCTCCCAGCAGTTCATCGCCCCAGCCAAGAGCAGACCCTCACGAGGCTATTCTTCCTTGTATTATTCATCATCATCAGCCCAAGAGGCAATCCACCACACCACACACTGGAGTAGGGTATTACACCACAACGGTGGCCCGAACCAGTATAAACCCTGTGTCATTCGTGTTGTTCTTTCCATAGCTTAGATCTTAGCGAGGCGGAGGGGTGCAGGTAGGTAGGAGGCGAAATCTCCGCGCGCACCCCAGTGTTCGAACCTCAAGGGTCTGCCGGAACCCGAAATCCGACAGACACCCTCACGAGGGCGAACAAGGCTCGCTCCTCAGCCCAAGCTAGGGGGACGAGGCGCCAGAAGCTGAGCCCTTCCAGGAGCCCCGGGACGGTCCCACTGGCCACGCTGGAGGCAACGATTATCGGGTAACGCTAATTCCTCAGGAGCAGGCATACGCTAATCATGGATCGCAGGAGGTACAGGTCGCCACAGCGAGCAGCTGCCCCGCTCCCACAGTCTCCTACCCTTCGGGAGGAGGGCGCAGGGGGCTGCAGGAGAGGGGCCGAGATCCGACATCACCACCGCGGCGTTCGGAGCAAGGTGTTCTCAGGAGGTAGGCCCTCTGCTGGGGAGGTGCCTCAGGGCCTGCCCCTGGCGGAGGACCCATGGTCGTCGGGGGAACCGCTAGCGACCGCTCTACCCCATCGGCGGCGTCCTGGTTTCCGGTCGTCGTTGATGGCACTAGAGTGTGGCGCAAGGCGGGGCCCTCGTCTGGCGATATGAAGCAAGGCCGGTACCTGTGAAGAAGGCCCAGTGCATGTGAAGCTCGCTGCCCCGTGACACTCTCACGTAATAATGAGTGGGGCTGTACACACCCCGGAGTCTCAGGGGTGCCGGCCTCAGGCCCTGGGGCTCCCTCCCACGCCCAGTGGCAGCACTTAGCTCCGCGCTGGTGAGAAGACGTCCAAGACTAGATTAGGTGCCGGACATGGCCTTTTGTCTGCTTTCATTGCTTTTCCCTTTGGTTGTCACTTTCCCCCGCTGGATTCAAGTTGGATTCGAATTTGAGATTTGTGTGTGTTCAGGGAAGGGCTTCTTAGTCTCGTTCGAGCAATTTCTCGCGTTTTGATTACCACTTCGCCTCAGCTACCTCCCCTCGTGAGCCCCTCGCGAGCCGGGTCAGGCCCAGCTTGTGCACAGCCCAGACTGCCGCCGCCGCGTCCTCTCAGGAGGGTTTTTTACTGCAGATCCTACGGATTCGATCAGGGAACACTCGGGACACCACAACCTCCCACAGGCTACCTCAAGGCCCGCACGGGACAAAGGGTAAGGAAGCAGGAACGATGCACAATCAGTCGGATAAATCCCCCAATGCGTCCTCAGGAGCACCACCCGAACCGTTGCTGGCGTCGCTGGACTCGCCATCGCTGTCTGCGTCGCCGCCAGCGGCGGCAGGGCCCTTCACCACACCGCCCTCGTCGGCAGCCACGATCACGCCGTTGTTGTCTGAAGCGAAGGCCCTGACAAGAGAATCCACATTGTCTTCCACCCAGTGCGCCAGGTCATCTCGGACGGCCTGGGGGACTGGGGCGATGGCGGCGTCGAAATCGAAGTGGGGATCCATGTTCCGGAGATGGCTGAAGACGCGAGAAAAGGCGCGCTCGAGCAGGGTGCGGCTCCTCTCTTCCACCAACCTGTCAGCCTTGACCGACCGCGCCTCCAGCTGCGTCATCATGTCGGTGAAGAACTGAAGGTTGCCGGTGTAGTTGACTGCGTGTGGCTCGCCAACAGCCGCCTCGCAGATGTTGCCCAAGGCTGTGTTGGCTCTCTCCCGGAACGTGGTGAGCATGGGGACGTGCTCATGCTCCAGGATCCGCCGCTGACGTATCTCGTCCGCATTCTGGCGTGCGACGACCTCAGCCTCCTCCACCCGCTGGCAAAGAAGGAGCACCTCGGCCTGGGAGGTGGTTGACTCCCCTTGCGCTACCTCAAGGGCGGCCCGAAAAGCATCGGCCCGCCGCGTCGCTTCCTCCAGCTTGGCCCTCAAGGCAGCAGTCCTACCTTCAGCCTCGGCCCGGATCAACCCCAGCCTCTCCTCGAACTCATGCTCGAGGTTCAAGCGCGCCATCACCACCCGACGTCCGACCTCCTCCAGGACATGGGCTTCCCGTGCAGCGACATCATCCTCCGCCTGCGTCACCAAGCGCTCCCTCGTCTCCAGACGCTCGTACTCGCGGGTATGTTCGGCGGCTTCCAGCGTCAGCGCCTCCTCACGCTTTTGGAGCTCTGCTGGTTCGCCAGAGGCCACCTTCATCGACGCGAGGGCTGCCTCGCGCAGCTCCACTTGCTCCTCCAGTGAGTGGCACCAGGCCAGGAGCTCCCGAGCCCGCTCCTCCGCCGCCTCTCGCCGCTGGTCAGCTTCACGGGCCTCCTCAGCGGCCCAAGATCGGGCCTCCCGAGAGGCCACCAGCGACGCCTTGGCCTCTGCGTCGTCAAGATCGCGCTAACGGCGCGCAAGGGCGATGGCGCCCTCCAGCTCGCGCCTCTCTGCAGCCAGGCGCAGGCCCCCGGCCTCAAGGCGCGCGTCTTCATCAGCAAGCTCCTCACCAAGCAGGCTCACCGCGTCAGCCGCCCTTCGAAGGAATCCTTGGCGAAGAGCGCGACGCTCCCGGGCGCGCTCGAGCACGTCTTCCACACCATCATCTACCCCAAGCAAGCGCTGGGGGCCACGAATCAGCACTCCCCCTCCGGGCAGGGGGCTGGGGGCTGGCACCCTCGCGACGGCCGGGCATGCCACGCCAGAAGCCCGGCCTGGAGCCAGCCCGTCCCAGATGAAGAGCGTAGGGAGCGCCTCAGCCAATCGCAGTCCATGACCAGGCGAGAAGCCCACGGCAGGCTGGCTATGCCACGAGAAGGCCCGCGAAGGAGGATCGCGAGGTGCGCAGGGCCACGATGCGCCTCGGGACGGTTCGCCTCTCCAAACGCCCTCAGCACAAGGGCTCTGCTGCTCGAAGCGCTTGAGGATGATGGAGGGGGCGAAGCCAAGGGGGACGGCACCTCAGCCGTCTCCGCGAGCTCGGCTGGAAGGGGCCTGCGGAGCAAGGATCAGTAAAAGCAACGGAAGGATTGGGAGCTGGGAAAGGAGAAGGCTTACTCATCAGTGGTGAAGTACTTCCTACGCTTCAGCAGGCGACAAGGGTAATCGTCGCCCAGGGCCTCCCTTCTCTTCCGGAGGCCTCAAAGTCCACGCGGAAGCGGCCCAAGAGTTGAGCGCAGGGATCAACCTGCGACGAAGACGGAGCGTCAAGGCGATCCGCGTCAGGGGCGCCTGCCTGATGCGCGCTGCCAATCGCCTCGCCAAGAGAAGCGGCTGGAGCCTCAGGGGCATCAGTCGCAGGCACTGAGGGCAGCAGCTTGCCACCCTCAGCCTCAGCGGCATGGGCCCCAAGAGCTACTCCCTCATGAGCATCGCCCGGCGTTGTCACCCCTCCGGGAGCCCCCTCGGCCTCTGGTGCCTCATGCCTCCCTGCTCCGCCACTTGAGGAAGAGTCGCCTTGGCCGACTGGAAGGGCAGTCACCATCACTGGGTTCTCGCGAGGCCCCTGGAGGCCGGCGGGGCGCGGCCCCCACTCATTAAAGATAGGCATCTGATTCACAAATCGCCCCTGTTCTGGCAGAGGTACAGCAAGGCCCCTCCCTGCTGGATGCTGCCAGGGTTGGGGTCCCCAGTCAGGATCAAGAGCACTGTCCTCAGCACTTCAGGCGTCAGGTCCTCTTCCTGGAGCCTCATACGATCATCACGCCCGCTGAAGGCCCACATCCGGTGGGAGTGGCGTTGGAGAGGAACAATGCGGCGAAGCAGGAACTCCTTCCCCACCTTGGGCGCTATCACGCCAAGCGACCTCAAGAACGCGAAGCGGTGCTAGATGAAGATGAGCCGGGGGCTCTCAAGCGTCTCCTGGCCCCAGCCCGAATTGGGGACAGCAGGCGAAGTTGGCTCCGATAGCAGGGGCTGGGCACCCCTACATCCACATACAGCCACCGCTCGCGGAACCCAGCCGCAGGCGGAGGGAGCCTGAAGTCAATCCCTGAGGCCGTTGTCTCAGACGCGGCAGCGAAGCTCACGCATGCCGAGCATTGGGTAGGGTCGACAAGACGCAGAGAGAAGAAGTGGCGCAGCAAGGCAACCGAAGGAAGGATGCCCATCATTGCCTCACAAACAAAGGCAAAGACCGAAAGAAGGGTGATGGATTCAGGACCCAGATGCATCATGTGGATCTGATAGTGGGAAAGCACGGCATTGAAGAAATCAGAAAAGGGGGGAACCAGACCCACCCACAGGGCGTCGGCAAAATACTGGACCTCGGTGACTATCCTGTCGACGGAGAAGTGGGACGCGGGCCAGGCCGTCATCCTCCCGCATTCGTTGAAGATAGTGGCCAGAGCCGAGCTGACCTTGCCCAAGCCCTCGGCGGGGGCCGCCAATGGCGGCGAGCAAGGCGGAGGCATGGGTTTCTTCCCTCTTCCCTTCTTCGTCGGAGCCATGGCGATGGGAAGGGGGGGAAGGTTCGAGATTGGGTTGAAAACAGAAGCTGGAGTTCGAGCGGAGGAAGGACAGAGGGCGCTCGAGCAATAGAAAGGGGAGCGGCTATGTACGACTACGAGTCCGCCTAGCATGGCGCAAAATAAGGGGGCGTGGGGGAACAGTGCCGCCCACGTCCAATCAACCGCCACGCGGCGCCCAAGGCCGCAGGCTGTTAGGGCCCGCGGCGCTTCGCTCTTGCCCTTTCGCCTCCCTGCACGGCCAAGTCCGGGCGCGCCTTGGGCCCGGGGGCTACTGTCGGCGTTCTGGGAACGGGGGTCCCCAGACTTGCCTGCCTGCGGCCTGCGGCGTGGCTCAAAGGGGGCCCAGCACGGCCCGTCTTCATCAACACAGACCCAAGACCCTCGCGAGGGGCCAAGCCTTGCGGGACGGACGACACGGAGCTTCCTCGGGCACGACCTCATCAGGCTGGCTCGCGAGGAGGCAGAGAGATCAAGGCGGGGTACCTCATGAGGTGCCCGTGACGCAAGCCATGACGACCAAGGGTGCTAGGCGGGCGCCAGCCGCGCAGTGTCCTCCTTTCCTCTTTGGTGCAAAGGGAGCAAGCGCAGGCGAGAGCATCAAGCAAAGGCACCCGTTTCGGTGCAACGAGACCAAGACCAGTCCAACGGCAGGAAGGAAGTCATTGTGGAGCCCAAGCCAGCGTCACCACCAGAGCCTTTGGCAGGCGAGGACCAACTTTAGTCAAGATAAGTGTACCAGATGTTCCCCTTCAAAATGGCCAATTGTTGGCGCCCTTCCCGCTCAATATTTGGGAAGAGGCCCAGGGCCTTTGCCTATAAATAGGACTAGCCACCCACGGGGTAGAGGGGAGATCGGAGATCGGATCGAAATTAGAGAGAGAATCGAGGAGAGAGAGAGAGAAGGGTGACTGAACTCCTCCTAGCAGTTCATCCCCCCAGCCAAGAACAGACCCTCGCGAGGCTATTCTTCCTTGTATTGCTCATCATCATCAGCCCAAGAGGCAATCCACCACACCACACACTGGAGTAGGGTATTACACCACAACGGTGGCCCGAACCAGTATAAACCCTGTGTCTCTTGTGCTGTTCTTTCCATAGCTTAGATCTTAGCGAGGCGGAGGGGTGCAGGTAGGTAGAAGGCGAAATCTCCGTGCTCACCCAAGTTTTTGAACCTTAAGGGTCTGCCGGAACCCGAAATCCGACAGTGCGCTCCTTAACGGAGTCTGACACGCACTGGGTAGAGGAGCTCGACTCCGTACTCTGGGGGCTGCGGACCACGCCGAATTGTAGTACCGGATATACACCGTTTTTTATGGTGTATGGCGCAGAGGCAGTCCTGCCCTGTGACATAATTCATGACTCACCTCGAGTGCGCATGTACGAAGAAAGAGAAGCCAAGCTCGATCGGCAGGACAGTCTGGACACCTTGGAGGAAGAGCGCGACGTAGCCAAAGCCCGTTCTGCATTTTACCAGCAACAGGCTCGCAGATACCAAAGCAGAGAAGTACGGGCCAAAACTTATAACGTTGGCGAACTAGTTCTACGACTGCTAGATAAGAAAAAGAACAAGCTCGAGCCCAAATGGGAAGGTCCCTTCATTATCGACCAAGTTCTGACCGGTGGAGCGTACCGACTGCGGGATGCATCGACTAGTCGACTCGAGCCAAACCCATGGAACGCAGCCAGGCTTCGAAGATTCTACGCCTAGCACCGGACTCTATGTTAGTCCCCTCCCTTTGTCCATTTTCTGCATATGCATCATCTGTCTTGTTTCCCTTTCTTTCTTTTATTTCTTTAGGCCTTCAAGGGTCACCTTGTGCCTCACTCGTACATTACAGATGTGCTAGCCGCACTCTTCATACCTGGGGGCTTCTTTCACAGAAGCTTAAATTATTTACCTGGGCCTCATGCCTAACACATGTGTTATACTTCCGCATGTACCTTTTTTCACCATTATATGCATCGATATGACTTACGTTTTGGCCAAGCTGGGTTGCCTGGCTCTTGTATTTATGCCCTACATCCCCGTTAATTCGGCCAGGGCATAAGGGGAGCACCTCTGCGATTGTTACCGCTGGGTCAGCTGGACGTGTACCTCAGACTGGGTGAAGCCGAAAGCTAGCGTTCTTAAGGGAATATTCGGTCGGTGAACAAAAGATGACTTTTATTTATTATCCATATGTGCCCCCAGATGCTTTTTCTGCGCTTCTTATCGCAGTCCGGACATGCACTTTAGGGCATCCTTACCCAGGGAAAGGAACCCTTAACAGAACTATTCTCTTTGGAAGATGTTTCTTACTACCATGTAATATAACATAACTAGTTGGGCACTTGTCTGATAAAGCACTAATGACCGCTACGCCTGGTCTCCACGCATGCCCCGGTTCTTACATAACCGAGAGGGTATTCGGATACACTCCAGACTGTCGGGTCCCGAGGTTGAAGCGAAAAGGTCGCCATGACAAACGATCTACAATCCGGCTAGAAGGCATTATACATGTCACTTTAAAATTACATAGTCAATTTGACTGGTTGAATTCCTCTTCAATGACATCCAATAGGCTGTCTAGTCTACAGTCCTGTTGGGAATACTTTGCGGCCAATTCTACTTGGCCGTACACTAAGCTCACAGGGATCTCCTTCCCATCAGGCCCCACAGGTCTGACTTCGGCCATGTGGTTCGGGTCAGCCTTCGTGTACCATGTCTTCACCATTGCCCAGGCTTCCCTGGCGCCCTGACGGCAGGCCGATATCTTCCATAATCGGAAGCATCGTCGTGCTCCCTTCAGCTTTTCTACACGCTCTCCCAGGCCTTTGAGTATGGAGACGGATGGCCACAAGGCCTGGGAAACGCCTTGCATCACCTGCCGAACTCGTTCGTGCAACTGTGAGAGCTCAGGAAGAAGATCACCCGTTGAACCGGGCATCTCCTCGGCAGGACGACCTGTTAGCATACCTACAGACATAACTCTGTCAGCCAGCTTCCTCGCCGAACTCTTTTTCAAAGTTCATCCAAGCACTTACTAAATATGTCACGTCGAAGCCGCCGATTCTCCTTAACAGAGTCCGACAGTTGGGCACGAACATGTTTTAGTTCCACGCCCAGCTTGGTGTTGGCATCTAGGAGATCATTCTTCTCCTGCCTCACCCTCGTAAGCACGCTCTCACCGGCCTTCAGCTGGCGTATGAGCTGTTGCTTATCCGAATTTACTCCGGCGTCATCTGCAATTTTATCGTCAGATCTGCATATACGCCGCATTCTAATATGATACTTATCATTCGAAGGATATGTTACCAGAGGGGGTCTCTTTGGGCTCCCCTGCTGCGGCCAGTGCGGCCTGAAGTTGGGCTTTTCACTCTTCCAGCTCCTGGTACAGTTGAGTATTCTTTTCTGTAAGAACCTGCATAACAAATGATCCTTAAATCAGTTATCCTAACTGTTTCAAGTCTCAAGGGCTACTGATATATATAATCATCAAATTTTCTCACCCGTATGTCTTTTACATACTGCTCCGTGGCTCTGGCTAGACCATTTTGAGCGGCACGGAGGTGCGCGTCTCCTGAGTTGAAAGCATCCAATGCCGCTTGGGAGAAACAAGCGTCGCGAAGAACAATCCGGCGACGCCTGTGGTTCATGGCACTTTCCACCTCGGAATTGGTGGCGGACAGTTTGTCCGCATCCTCTGTCGGAGGAGCGCCCGACGCACGCCTCATATTCGTTCCCACCTCCGAATCCGGCCTTGGAGCCTGGCTGGTGGAGGCGCGATGGCTAGCCTCTCCGGGTATAGTCCGGCGAGCGATCTTTTTCCTGAAAAGAAGGCATGGGCATTAGTATGCCTCTGAGAATAATGGCTTGCAATAAAGACGACACGCCGTACCGATGCGCCGGTGTCTCAATCCGGACTGCGGGTCTTTTAAGCCCGCCTGGCCTCACGGCCCCTTGTTGGCTAGTTGCCACAGGCTCGGCCTTCTGCCCCGAGGACCTCCCCTGCAAAACATGGCTGTCATACGGAAATCAAAAAAGCGCAAGGACGGATCCCTTTTTAAGTGTTGGGACTTCGGTCTCAGTCACCTGTGAGGCTGGAACTAGCCCAGGGTAATCGGCCGTAATGGCCACCAAGGCATTGTCATTACTCGATTGGTAAAATACCCCATCGATCAGCTCCACAGATATGTCTGGATCCTCCTGGGAGGCCGGGTCAAGGGACCGTCTAGGGTCCTCGGGTTGTGGAGGAGGGCTGTTTATCTCCTTTACAGCCTGGCGCAACTCCTGCGATGAAATCGCTAGACTGAATACTTAACTACGGGAATACGAAACGGATGGGCGAGAAAAAGTCTCCACTTACCCAGCTCGGAGGATTGTACATAGAGAATCCGCCCTGCGAGTTGACACGAAGGAATTCCTCCTCTTCTCCCTTGTACAAAGTGGACAAGATCTTTATTAGATCAGTAGCCGATCCCGGCCCTTTGCGCCCGTGGCGGGTGGCGTCATCCTCACCGTTGAAATCCCACATGGGGTGGCCTCTATACTGGAGCAGCTGCACCCCCCGCATGATACATATGGCCATGACCTCGATCATGGTCAATCCGGATCGAGCTAAAAAACTTATCCGGCTCATCAGGTAAAGAAAGTCCCTGTCATCTTCCTCCAGGGAGCTCCGTGGATGCCAGCTCCGGCGCTTATTCAAAGGGGCATTGTCGAACTCAGGAAGGCCGATCCGAATAGGATCTGGGAGGGGGACGTCTTCTATATAAAACCATTCTGAAGGCCAGTCTTTGGACGTCTTCTTTGGGGTTCCGGACAGGTATCCGGTCTCGGCAACACGCCACACTTCGGCTCCGACCACTTGATATATTGACCCCTTCTGAGAACAGGGCACAAGGCAGAACAGCTTCTTCCACAGAGCGAAATGGGCCTCACAGCCCAAAAACAACTCGCAAAGGGCTGCGAATCCCGCGATATGCAGCATGGAGGCAGGCGTAAGGTTGTGCAACTGGAGGCCGTAGAACTCCAGGAGCCCCTGGAGAAACGGATGAATTGGGAATCCGAGCCCTCTTACCAAATAAGGGACAAGGCATACCCGCTCTCCCTTGGAGGGATTGAGAAGGCTCTCCGCTTGCTCTCCGCCATTATAGGTGGCAAGCCCGGCTCGAATCAGGACCAGGTACGCTGGGGGAAGAAATCCCTTGGTATGAAGCATCACTAATTTGCTGTGCGGGATGGAACATCTCTCTCAATCTCCAGGCTTGGAGCTAGGGGCGAGAGGAGGAGCTGCGTCGACTGGCCATGATGGAATGGATCTCTGTCGGGTGCGCTCCGATGAAGGCTCGCCGAGGGAGGATGGTGTGATTTGGATCTGAATCCTCGTCTTTTTAATAGGCGGCTCATTCATACAGCTAGGGGGGTAAATGTGAAAACGCCCTGGCTCTTCACATTTGCTCAACACGTGGAAAGTGGCCATTATTAGGCGTGGAAGCCAAGGAGTGCAACATTCACAAGAGACCAGACACTATTTCGACAGGTACACATAATTTGGAGAGGAACCTGCCTTGCAATGCCGAAGATAATACTACGCGCCGGACTCATCGTCATTGAAGCCTCATTCGGGGGCTACTGAGGGAGTCCTGGATTGGGGGGTCTCCGGACAGCCGGACTATCTCCATTGGCCGGACTGTTAGACTATGAAGATACAAGATTGAAGACTTCGTCTCGTGTCCGGATGGGACTCTACTTGGCGTGGAAGGCAAGCTAGGCAATACGGATATGAATATCTCCTCCTTTGTAACCGACCTTGTGTAACCCTAACCCTCTCCGGTGTCTATATAAACCGAAGGGTTTTAGTCCGTAGGACAACAACCATAACATACAATCATACCATAGGCTAGCTTCTAGGGTTTAGCCTCTCTGATCTCGTGGTAGATCTACTCTTGTACTACCCATATCATCAATATTAATCAAGCAGGACGTAGGGTTTTACCTCTATCAAGAGGGCCCGAACCTGGGTAAAACACCGTGTCCCCTGCCTCCTGTTACCGTCCAGCCTAGACACACAGTTCGGGACCCCCTACCTGAGATCCGCCGGTTTTGACACCGACACCCACCTTGGTGGGAGGCTGACTTGTGGGCCTACTAAGTTGACGGGGACGGAGGGCTTTGTCAACTTAGTCAAATGCACGATTCTAGCTCCAGTGACCGTACGATGTCCATCCAACGGCCGTAGTGCTTCTTCAACCTCTGGTCTTCTTGCTCCAGCCGCCCAAACCAGCGCCGGTCGTGCCTCGTGCTCCTGCCTCCCGTGGCTGGCTGCGATGCGGCGGAGGCCTCACCGCCCCCTACTACTCCCACCGCTGGCCAGGCCATCCCTCTACTCACCCACACCCCATGTTATTCTGCGGCGACGGCAGCCTCACACCGCAGCGAACCACTGAACCCTCATAATCCTCTACGCGTGGGCATCCACTGCCGCGTCTTCCCCGGCTCCGCGTCGTCCCCTTCCTAGGCCTCGCCGTCGTCCACCTCCCTGGTGCTCTCGGAGCGGCGTGGTCAACATGGTCAAGGAACGGCTTCCATCGGACGTGGACTATACATGGAGAGGCTGATAGCTGGGTCCACGGCCGCAGCAAGGAAGTGCCTCCTTATTACATGCAAAATAATTATTCCTCCACCTGACAGCGGGAACCACCGGATGGGCCACCGTATTTCGCGGAAAAAAAACGTTTCCCCCTGACTGCTGGGACCCACCAGCTACATCTTCGCACGCAAGGAAGTGCGTCCGGGCAAAAAAAATGATTCGCCCCCTGACTGATGGGACCCACCAGCTACATCTTTGCAGGCAAGGAAGTGCCTGACAGTCGGGACCCACCTGGTCGAAGCATATGTAGCGTTGTCATTCTGGTCGTGAACGTGTACGTACATACTGATCGATGTAGAGGCCCGCATGTGTCGTAGTAGAGGCACGCACGTGTCGTAGTAGAGGCGCGCACATAGCATTTACATGTACGTACAGCGGCCAGGGTGCAAGAAAGAAAATACGGACACGTATGTGTACATACGGGTGGGGTCTCGAACGCCTACTCGTGCATACGTACGGCCAGGGCTCGTGTACATGGCTGGGTCGGAACGGAGAAACAACATCGTCGTCGTGTTCATGGGGAGGCAACGGAATGCGTCGTGTTCATGGGGAGGCAACGGAATGCGTCGTGTTCATCGGGAGGCAACGGAATGCGTCGTGTTCATCGGGAGGGCTTGGACGGAATAGGCGATGGAAACGAGGCCTGGCGTACCGCAGAACGGAGGAAACGGCATTGTGTTCGACTGGCCACGTTCGAAACAGGATCCTGTTCATCGGGAGGGGTCTGGCGTACCGCAAAACGGAGGAAATGGACCTCCTACGGTCGAAACGGGGGTCATGTTGATCCAGAGGGGTGTGGCATGCCGCAAAACGGAGGAAACGGACTTGTGTTGGAGCGTTACGGTCGAAATGGGGGTCCTGTTCATCGGGAGGGGTGTGGCGTACCACAAAACGGGACTCCATGGGATACTGTTCATCTCCACCGTCGACCTCCTCCAGCCTCCACAGGCTCCTGTTCATCCAGCCTCCACGGGCTCCTATTCATCCAGCCTCCACCACGCGCTACTCCACCGGCTACTGTTCAACCACCCCTCCACCGTCTACTATTCATCCAGCCCTCCACACCACGAGGTCCTGTTCAACCACCCCTCCACGGGCAGCCCTCCACCGTCTACTGTTCATCCAGCCCTCCACACCATGGGGTCCTGTTCAACCACCCCTCCACCATCTACTGTTCATCCAGCCCTCCACACCACGGGGTCCTGTTCATCCACCCCTCCACGGCCACCCCTCCACCGTCTACTGTTCATCCAGCCCTCCACCACACCACGGGGTCCTGTTCATCCAGAGGCAATGCCACCGCTCACTATTTATCCAACCCCCCCCCCCCCGCAACGCTCACTTTTCATCCCATCGATCGGCTTCAATTAGCAGCAGTAGCAAAGGAATCGCTCGATCGGGTTCAGTTAACAGCCATCGATCAATCGCTCGGGTTCAGTAACGCGTAGCCTGCAGTGCAATCGCTCGGGTTCAGTTAGAGCCCAACGCCTCGCTCGGGTTCAGTTAGAGCCAACGCCTCGCACACACGCATGTACGTGTACGAGAGAAACGCGCATCGCTCGGCCCCCGACCTCCCACCGTAACCGGGAACTCCCCAAATTTTTCCTCCCCCTCGCTTCTACCACGGTTTTTTCCATCATGGACGGCCCAAAGAATGTCATGCAGCTGCGTCTCCGGCCCGCCCAGGACGAAAAGCCCATTTTCTGTCATGATTTTTTGTCATAGAAGTAGGAGCCCACCACATCTATGATGATACCGGGTTTTGTCACAATTATCGTCATAGAAGTGTCATATGTATGACAGGAAAAAAATTCGTTCGGCCCAAAATGTCACGGATGTGTCATTTTTTTGTAGTGTTTTCTGTCCCGGTTTTCATCATATTGCATGAGTTTATCCCTCTACATCATGTCATCTTGCTTAAGGCGTTACTCTATTTTCATTAACTTAATACTCTAGATGCATGCTGGATAGCGGTCGATGAGTGGAGTAATAGTAGTAGATGCAGGCAGGAGTCGGTCTACTTGTCTCGGACGTGATGCCTATATACATGATCATACCTAGATATTCTCATAACTATGCTCAATTCTGTCAATTGCTCAACGGTAATTTGCTCACCCACCGTAGAATACTTATGCTCTCGAGAGAAGCCACTAGTGAAACCTATGGCCCCCGGGTCTATCTTTATCATATTAATCTCCTACTACTCAGTTATTTCCTTTGCTTTTTACTTTGCCTTTAATTTACTTTGCATCTTTATCATAAAAATACCAAAAATATTATCTTATCATATCTATCAGATCTCACTCTCGTGAGTGGCCTTGTAGGGATTGACAACCCCTATTTGCGTTGGTTGCGAGGATTTATTTGTTTTGTGCAGGTACAAGGGGCTCGCGTGTAGCCTCCTACTGGATTGATACCTTGGTTCTAAAAAACTGAGGGAAATACTTACGCTACTTTGCTGCATCATCCCTTCCTCTTAGGGGAAACCAATGCAGTGCTCAAGAGGTAGCACCTTGCTGCCCCTACTGTCACTGGGAAAGGACACCGCAAGATTGAACCCAAAGCTAAGCACTTCTCCCATTGCAAGAAAGATCAATCTAGTAGTCCAAACCAAACTGATAATTCGAAGAGACTTGCAAAGATAACCAATCATACATAAAAGAATTCAGAGAAGATTCAAATATTGTTCATACATAAACTTGATCATAAACCCACAATTCATCGGTCTCAACAAACACACCGCAAAAGAAGATTACATCGAATAGATCTCCACAAGAGAGGGGGAGAACTTTGTATTGAGATCCAAAAAGAGAGAATAAGCCATCTAGATAATAACTATGGACCCGAAGGTCTGAGGTAAACTACTCACACTTCATCGGAGAGGCTATGGTGTTGATGTACAAGCCCTCCGTGATCGATGCCCCCTCCGGTGGAGCTCCGGAACAGGCCCCAAGATGGGATATCGTGGATACAGAAAGTTTTGACGGTGGAATTAGGGTTTTGGCTCTGTATCTGATCAGTTGGGGGTACGTAGGTATATATAGGAGGAAGAAGTACGTCGGTGGAGCAACAGGGGGCCCACGAGGGTGGAGGGCACACCTGGGGGGGTAGGGACACCCCCCTACCTCGTGGCCTCCCCGTTGGTTGCTTGACGTAGGGTCCAAGTCTCCTGGATCTTGTTTGTTCCAAAAATCACGTTCCCGAAGGTTTCATTCCGTTTGGACTCCATTTGATATTCCTTTTCTTCAAAACCCTAAAATTGGCAAAAAAAAAACAACAATTCTGGGCTAGGCCTCCATTAATAGGTTAGTCCCAAAAATAATATAGAAGTGAATAATAAAGCCCAATAATGTCCAAAACAGAAGATAATATAGCATGGAGCAATAAAAAATTATAGATACGTTGGAGACGTATCAGTACCTTACACTACTCCCTCCTGTTTTGCACTGATGTGTGGATTCCTCAAATTTTGAAGCAGCCTGAATATTACCATCAGATTCTAATTCACTTTGGCACGTCTCAAATTCTGTTATATTTTTTCCTAGCTGATTTCTGAGTCAAGTTGTGATAAATTAGTTGATATGTACCGAAGTTAGTAGTTTAGTGTGGTGTGTACTCGAGGTTCTGCTTAAAATAGTTACCATTGTATTAGACATATATTAGACATCTTATTTAGCAAGATATTCCTCGAGAATAGACACAGTTTCCATCTTGTCAACTACAACTCCGACGTACATTTTTTGCCTCCAAAATCGCCATGTCTCACTATACATTTTTTTCTTAAATTTGCCCTCTCAATGTAAAACCTTTCTTAAATTTTCCTGGAAGATGGCAAATATACTTATCAAATTATTGCAAATTTTAGTTCTCATATCATGGAAAATTCATTGCTTTCTTGCCATGGCAACTTTTGATTTTTGGATCATGGCGCATTTTTACTGTTTTATATCATGAAATTTTTTTGGTAGACCATGGCAACTAATCTTATACTTTTTGCCATGTAAACATCAAACATTTAGTTAATTGATCATGGAAAATTTAGTTTTAACACATCACAACAAACTTGCTTCCTGGAAGATGGCAAATATAGTTATCGTATCATCGCAAATTTAGTTCTCGGATCATGGCTAATTCATTGTTTTCTTTCCATGGCAACTTTAGATTTTTTAAAATTGTCATTGTAATTCTTTAAATTGTCAAAAACAACACAAAATGGCAAATATTGCCATGGCAAGTTTTACTAATTATTTCACCTTTATTAACATGGTGAATTTACCTAAATCGCCATGGCAACTTTTTAACTTTTATGGCCATGGAAAATTTATTATTTATTTGCCATGGCAAATTTACCTTTTATTAACATGGTAAATTTACCTAAATCCCCATGGAAATATCTAAGTTTTATTGCCATGGCAAATTTTTACTATTTATTTGACTTTTATTAACATGGCAAACTTACCTAATTCCTCATGGCAATATCAAACTTTTATTGCCATGGTAAGTTTTATTATTTATTTGCCATGGCTAATATACCTTCATTAACATGGCAAATTTAACTAAATCCCCATGGCAATATTTTTCTTTTAGTGCCCTGGCAAATTTTACTTTTTATTTTCCATGGTTATTAACCGTTATTAATATGGAAAATTTACCTAAATTCCCACGGGAATTTTTAACTTTTATTGCCATGGCAATATTTACTATTCATTTGATCTTTATTAACATGGCAGATTTTACTTTTATTTTTGCACACCAATTATTAATTTTTCTACACCATGGCAAAATTAACCTTTTTATTGCCATGGAAAATTATACTTTTTATTTCCCATGAATTTTTTTATTTAATTTACATGGCAATTTTAATTTTTGTCACTCATGGCAAACATACTTCTATGCAGCATGGCAAGTTTTACTTTTATTTTGCCATGGCAAAAATACTTAGAAAACATGGCAATTATTACTAAACAATAGATGGTGCATTTTTTGTTTTGTGCTTCGGCAAATTTATATAGTAAAAATAGCACACAAATTTTTAATCCATATTTTATTTTTATCATGGTGCAGATGCAAATTGCCATGATTTTTTCCTTTTTGTGCCATTGCATATTTTTTCCTTGCCATCATGGTATAGATGCAAAATTTGTTTATAAAGATGATGGCAATTTTTGGTTTGAAACCATTGGGATTCTTTTAGTAGTATCTTGTTTTCCATTTTCTATCTAGCATGACATTTTTTTGACATTTTCTGTGATGGCAAGTTCATATGCATCCACACTGCACATTTGCCATGTTTTTTATTAGTAAACAACAAAAATTGCAATGGCAAATTCATACATTTTGACATCTTTGCAAATAAGATCTTTCTAGTTCATTCATATTATAGTGGAAGAGATCTCATGGTTCATTCATACTTTTTTATTTTTGCAGCATTTTGTGACTTTTTTCATTGCATGGGAAAATCTAGCCTTTATTAGTCACATCCAATAGTGGGCTTTTTGAAGGAAATATGCTCTAGAGGCAATAATAAAGTTGTTATTTATATTTCCTTATATCATGATAAATGTTTATTATTCATGCTAGAATTGTATTAACCGGAAACATGATACATGTGTGAATACATAGACAAACATAGTGTCACTGGTATGCCTCTACTTGACTAGCTCATTGATCAAAGATGGTTATGTTTCCTACCCATAGACATGAGTTGTCATTTGATTAACGGGATCACATCATTAGGAGAATGATGTGATTGACTTGACCTATTCTGTTAGCTTAGCACTTGATCGTTTAGTTTGTTGATATTGCTTTGTTCATGACTTATACATGTTCCTATGACTATGAGATTATGCAACTCCCGTTTACCGGAGGAACACTTTGTGTGCCACCAAATGTCACAACGTAACTGGGTGATTATGAAGGTGCTCTACAGGTGTCTCCGAAGGTACTTGTTGGGTTGGCATATTTCGATATTAGGATTTGTCACTCCGATTGTCGGAGAGGTATGTCTGGGCCCACTAGGTAATACACATCACTTAAGCATTGCAACTAATGAGTTAGTTGCGGGATGATGTGTTATAGAACGATTAAAGAGACTTGCCGGTAACGATATTGAACTAGGTATTGAGATACCGACGATCGTATCTCGGGCAAGTAACATACCGATGACAAAGGGAACAACGTATGTTGTTATGCGGTCTGACCGATAAAGATCTTCGTAGAATATGTAGGAGCCAATATGGGCATCCAGGTCCCGCTATTGGTTATTGACCAGAGAGATGTCTCAGTCATGTCTACATAGTTCTCGAACCCGTAGGGTCCGCACGCTTAATGTTCGCTGACGATATAGTATTTATGAGTTATGTATGTTGGTAACCGAATGTTGTTCGGAGTCTCGGATGAGATCACGGACATGACGAGGAGCTCCGGAATGGTCTGGAGGTAAAGATTCATATATTGGATGATATGGTTAGGGCAATGGGTCAGGCCCATGGGGCAAAAAGTCGGTGCAAAAGGAGTTTTGCGGAGGCCAGGGGGCCAAACGCCGGAGACCCTGGCGTCTGACCCTGGGCCAGATGCCGAGGCCCATGGCGTCTAGGCCAGATGCTAAGGATTGTGGCATTTGGTCCTGGAGTCCAAGTGGGACTCTTGCCTTTCGGGCAAAACCGACTTTGAGGAGGCTTTTGCTCCAAGTTTCGACCCGAGGGCTCAACATATAAATAGAGGGGCAGGGCTAGCACCAAAGACACATCAAGAAACACCAAGCCGTGTGCCGGCTACCCCGTCCCCTCTAGTTTATCCTCGGTCATAGTTTTCATAGTGCTTAGGAGAAGCCCTGCGGAGATTGATATGCACCAACACCGTCACCACGCCGTCGTGTTGCCGGAACTCATCTACTACTTCGCCCCTCTTGCTGGATCAAGAAGGCAAGGACGTCACCGAGCCGAACGTGTGCAGAACTCGGAGGTGTCGTGCTTTCGGTACTTGGATCGGTCGGATCGTGAAGACGTACGACTACATAAACCGCATTGATATAACGCTTCCGCTTTCGGTCTATGAGGGTACGTAGACATACTCTCCCCTCTCGTTGCTATGCATCACCATGATCATGTGTGTGCGTAGGAATTTTTTTGAAATTACTACGTTACCCAACAGTGGCATCCGAGCCAGGTTTTATGCATTGATGTTATATGCACGAGTATAAAACAAGTGAGTTGTGGGCGATACAAGTCATACTGATTACCAGCATGTCATACTTTGGTTCGGCGGTATTGTTGGATGAAGCGGCCCGGACCGACATTACGCGTACGCTTACGCGAGACTGGTTCTACCGACGTGCTTTGCACACAGGTGGTTGGCGGGTGTCAGTTTCTCCAACTTTAGTTGAACCGAGTGTGGCTACGCCCGGTCCTTGAGAAGGTTAAAACAACACTAACTTGACGAACTATCGTTGTGGTTTTTGATGCGTAGGTAAGAACTATTCTTGCTCAGTCCGTAGCAGCCACGTAAAACTTGCAACAACAAAGTAGAGGACGTCTAACTTGTTTTTGCAGGGCATGTTGTGATGTGATATGGTCAAGGCATGATGCTATATTTTATTGTATGAGATGATCATGTTTTGTAACCGAGTTATCGGCAACTGGCAGGAGCCATTTGGTTGTCGCTTTATTGTATGCAATGCAATCGCCCTGTAATGCTTTACTTTATCACTAAGCGGTAGCGATAGTCGTAGAAGCATAAGTTGGTGAGACGACAATGATGCTACGATGGAGATCAAGGTGTCACGCCGGTGACGATGGTGATCATGACGGTGCTTCGGAGATGGAGATCACAAGCACAAGATGATGATGGCCATATCATATCACTTATATTTGATTGCATGTGATGTTTATCTTTTATGCATCTTATTTTGCTTTGATTGACGATAGCATTATAAGATGATCTCGCACTAAATTATCAAGATATAAGTGTTCTCCCTGAATATGCACCATTGCGAAAGTTCTTCGTGCTGAGACACCACGTGATGATCGGGTGTGATAGACTCTACGTTCAAATACAACGGGTGCAAAACAGTTGCACACGCGGAATACTCAGGTTAAACTTGACGAGCCTAGCATATAACAGATATGGCCTTGGAACACGGAGACCGAAAGGTCGAGCGTGAATCATATAGTAGATATGATCAACATAGTGATGTTCACCAATGAAACTACTCCATCTCACATGATGATCGGACATGGTTTAGTTGATATGGATCACGTGATCACTTAGAGGATTAGAGGGATGTCTATCTAAGTGGGAGTTCTTTAATAATTTGATTAACTGAACTTTAATTTATCATGAACTTAGTCCTGGTAGTATTAGCATATCTATGTTGTAGATCAATAGCTCGCGATGTTGCTCCCCATTTATTATTTATATGTTCCTAGAGAAAACTAAGTTGAAAGATGTTAGTAGCAATAATGCGGATTGGATCCGTGATCTGAGGTTTATCCTCATTACTGCACAGAAGAATTATGTCCTTGATGCACCGCTAGGTGACAGACCTATTGCAGGAGCAGATGCAGACGTTATGAACATTTTGACAAAAGCTCGGTATGATGATTACTTGGTAGTTAAGTGCACCATGCTTTACGGCTTAGAATCGGGACCAAAAATGTTTTGAATGCCATAGAGCATATAAGATGTTCCAGGAGTTGAAATTGGAATTTCATACTCATGCCCGTGTCGAGAGGTATGAGACCTCTGACAGTACTTTGCCTACAAGATGGAGGAGAATAGCTCAACCAGTGAGCATGTGTTCAGATTGTCTGGGTACTACAATTACTTGAATCAAGTGGGAGTTAATCTTCCAGATAAGATAGTAATTGACAGAATTCTCTAGTCACTATCACCAAGTTACTAGAACTTCATGATGAACTATAATATGCAAGGGATGACGAAAGTAATTCCCGAGCTCTTCGCGATGCTGAAATCGATGAAGGTAGAAATCAAGAAAGAGCACCAAGTGTTGATGTTTAACAAGACCACTAGTTTCAAGTAAAGGGAAAAAGGGAAGAAAGGGGAACTTCAAGAAGAACGGCAAGCAAGTTGCTCCTCAAGAAGAAGCCCAAGTCTGGACCTAAGCCTGAAACTAAGTGCTTCTACTACAAAGGGACTGGTCACTGGAAGCGGAACTACCCCAAGTATTTGGTGGATAAGAAGGATGGCAAAGTGAACAAAGGTATATTCGATATACATGTTATTGATGTGTACTTTACTAGTGTTTATAGCAACCCCTCAGTATTTGATACTGGTTCAGTTGCTAAGAGTAGTAACTCGGAACGGGAGTTGCAGAATAAACAAAGACTAGTTGAGGGTGAAGCGACGATGTGTGTTGGAAGTGGTGCCAAGATTGATATTGTCGTGGGTTTGTCACGGCAGATGTCCTCGTGAAAGGACTTAGTCGTGGAGCCATCACTACGGGTTAGCTTAAAGGGGTTAAAACGGAGAAGGGACACGAGGGACTTTATACTAGTTCGTCCCTTCGATGAAGGTAAAAGCCTACGTCTAGTTGTGATTGGTATTGCTGGGGTTTCGATGACCAGGGAGCGAATCCGATTTGCCTGGCTCTCGAGTTGTTGTGTGTTGTCCTCAAACTGCGGCTGGGTCGTCCCTTTATATACACAGGTTGACACCCGCCGGTTTACAGAGTCCCGAGGCCGGATCATAGATGTGTCCGGCTCAGTCTCTATTCCTCTAACCTACAATACAGTTTACATGATAGAGTCGGTTTACATCTACATGCTTTAACTCGCCTTTGGGCCTCGGGCCTTCGTAAAGCGCTACCATCTTTATGTCTTCATGGGCTTCTATCTTTATGGAGCTAACCCGGCCATTCTGAGCCGGTTTACCTCCAGTACTCATATCCCCAACATTAGGCCCCAGATTGATTTGAACTTGTTCATGTCAATCCTCAATACTTAGAAAAAATTCTTGCCCTGTCACCTTCATATAAACCTGGTAAACTGCCGTGATGTCATCCTTTAATTATGTAGTAAACCGCCTTGATGTCATTTATTCGTTGAAGCCGAAGATTCTCTTCATTAATGTATATCCAACCATCGAGGCGACACCTTTATTAACTATCCATTTTTGAGCTCCTCGATTCCCACACTTGTCGCTTTATCGCTTCGCCTTATAAATAGGACCACGGGTCCTTCTCCTTTTTCCCCTTCGTCTCCTTCACTTCTTCTTCCTCTTCGTGACATCTCTGCACCCGAGCGCCGCCGCCGTCGTCAAGCTTCGCCTCCGCCTCTCCATTGGCCGCTGCATCAACCTGATTGCACCAGAAAGCTGCGGCGTGCCTCCGTCGCCTCAATAGTCGCTATAAGTCCTTTCCCCTCCCCCTTTATAGATCTGTCTAGGGTTTCCTTGTTCTTCGCAGTTCACTAAAGTTCATCAAGGCTCCGGTGCTGCTCTTCCCTGTACCTCCTTAGTCCATGGATAAAGAACCTTTAACTTGATATATTCTGCGTAATGGTTTATCTTCTGCTACCACAACAAACCCTTGTGTGCATAAGAACTGATCTGAACCTTTATGAACTGCTTCGAGACCAACCCTTTTAGGTCAAACATTTTTGCTTTCCTGTCTTTCGGTAGATCCAAAATATCTATGTCCCCTTGTGGAACCTGTTTTACCTTACTTAGTCATTCTTGCCTTAGATCTGTATCCTCTTTACCATATAGGCGGTTTACCTTTGTAGAATCAATCTATCATATACCATTAGCCCTCTGGTGAACTGGATAAACATTTTACCTCCGTTGTTATACTCTGGTTTAACAGGATGTGCATACCCTTGTTCTGATATTGCCTTGTCATTCAGTATTGCATCAGCCTCCGGTTTACACAATTCACATACCTGTATGTCTTTGTTTCGTCACATCTTACGTATCACTATGAATGATTTGTAAACCGGTATTTCCTTTCAGTTTTTCATTTGCAATGGCCAAACAGTTTTCTGCTTGCAACTGGGTTCCTTCCCGGGTTACCGAAGAACAGCTGAACGGAATGGTCAATATTGGTACCTTACCGAAAAAGAATGAGATCCGGTGGCGAGTTCCTGGATCGGAGAATCCTCCTACCCCTAAGCAGGGTGAGGTAGTGCTATTTGTTGACCATATAGGTCGTGGTTTCAAACCGCCAGGGTCAAAGTTTTTCCGGGATGTGCTAGCAAGTTTCCAGCTCCACCCTCAAGATATTGGACCTAACTCAGTTTCCAATATATGCAACTTCCAAGTCTTCTGTGAAGTGTATCTACAGGAAGAACCAACTGCTGAGTTATTCTAAGATTTTTTCCATCTGAACCGGCGCACTGAATTTGTAGATGGACCCAACACTGAACTTGGGGGTGTCTCTATCCAAAAAAGAAAAGAGGTCGAATTTCCTCATGCCAAGCTGCACAGCCACCCCAAAGATTGGAACCAAACTTGGTTCTATTGTAAAGATACCTCCTTTGAAGACGAGAACCCTCTGCCGGGTTACCGTGCCCACCGGCTCTCCAACACTCATCCTCTGCCGCAACGCTTAAGTGCTGCAGAACGGGCCTCATATGCCCCTCAACTTGCCAAGCTCCGAGCCTTTATGGCCAATGGTTGAACATGCGTCGACTTTGTGCATTGCTGGATATCCTGGAGCATCTTGCCATTAAGCCGCCGCTCTGGTTTAATGTGTGAGTACACTGGTGAAGTAGAAGACTCCCAGCGCCACATCAACATTCAATTAACTGACGAAGAAGTCACTGAGGGTGTTTAGAAGATTTTAAACGAATCGGAATCTGTCTGCCGCCAAACCGGCTTAAATCCCTTCTACACAAAAAACAAACCGCCCGCTGTAAGTGTTGTTTTCCATTTGATACTTGATATTCTTACTCTGTACAAACTGTGAATATCCCTTGCCCCTCTCTGAAATAGGGTGATGATCCGTTCTGGAAAAGGAAACCTGCAGAGAAAGCTGCAAAGCCCTCTCGCCCCAAAACGAAAACCGTCAAGAAAACCTCAAAAATGGAAGGCAGCTGAACGTATCAGGATGGAACTGGATGACGACAGAGATGAACCAGAAGTTGAGGTAGAACTTGATTCACTTGGTTCCCTATTTATGCATCTCATTAACAATGATGTTTATCACGAGGGCGCGGAAGGCAGCCAAGCCAACGATGTAGAGGTAATTGTCCTTTCCTCCGGTTCAGACTCTCTGCCAACCCATCAAGCAATCTGGAAAGTAAGATTTTCACATCCTCTTGCTCACTTGGACCCAACATTTATTTTGAAGAAGCAGCAGCACGAAGCTCGTCGTACAACCCGGCACAGCGGCCAAAAGGTCACCTCGACCAGTTTACCTGACACCCCGGTTCGAAAGCGTTGATCTGAGGTCTCACCTCCTTCTAAAAATTCTTACCCCAAGGCAGGTTATTTCCGACAGCCTCTTAATCCGTCCGGTTCAAATTATCAGGTGACACCTCCCTCATCATCTGGCGAGTCGACAGCAACCCAACTTCCTCCTCTCAAAACCGTAGCTGGGTAAATACTTGAACTCCTTCTTCTAACGTTGTTCATACCTTGTAGTGTGCTTCAACTTCCCATCTGTTGCTAATTTAGGGCCAAAGCTAGACCCAGCAAAAAGGCTCGGATGACCAATCCGCCCGAAGACCAGGTGGTTCTTGAACAGGAGCAAACAGTTGAACCGAAGGGTCCAAACCCAGAAGCCACGTTTGACGAACCACCCCCTCAAGATCTGAATATTGATAATCAACCAGAGGCTGACACTGCTGTACCTGACAGTGAACCGGCAGATCCAATCCGGGCTGACGACAGGTCCTCCAGTCTAGTGAGAGCCACTAACACTCCACCATCACCCGTAAAAACTACTGGAGGCCAAGGAGATGATGTTATCATTACCGGTATGGGCCACAACTCTCCTGGCCATCCTGTAATCTTGGCCAAACATAGTGCCAAGGAAGAACGTGCTGCGATGGAGAAGGGTAAATGGAGCACTGATTTGTCAAGCTACGCCCATCTCAGCGCTGAAGAACTTCACTCCGGTTTCTTAAACCGTCTACACTCAAACCGTGATTATGAAGCCGGTTTGGTAAATTTGATGAAGGAACGCTATGGGGTATGTTCCTCACTGTCGGTGTCAAAACCGGCGGATCTCGGGTAGGGGGTCCCAAACTGTGCGTCTAGGCTGGATGGTAACAGGAGGCAAGGGACACGAAGTTTTACCCAGGTTCGGGCCCTCTTGATGGAGGTAAAACCCTACGTCCTGCTTGATTAATATTGATGATATGGGTAGTACAAGAGTAGATCTACCACGAGATCGGAGAGGCTAAACCCTAGAAGCTAGCCTATGGTATGATTGTTGTTTTGCCTATTGTCCTACGGACTAAAACCCTCCAGTTTATATAGACACCGGAGAGGGTTAGGGTTACACAAAGTCGGTTACAATGGTAGGAGATCTGCATATCCGTATCGCCAAGCTTGCCTTCCATGCCAAGGAAAGTCCCTTTCGGACCCGGGACGAAGTCTTCAATCTTGTATCTTCATAGTCCAGGAGTCCGACTGAAGGTATAGTCCGGCCATCACACCCCCTAATCCAGGATTCCCTTAGTAGCCCCTGAACCAGGCTTCAATGACGACGAGTCCGGCGCGCAGTTTGTCTTCGGCATTGCAAGGCGGGTTCCTCCTCCAAGTACTTCATAGAAGATTTTGAACACAAAGATAGTGTCCAGCTCTGCAAAATAAGTTTCCACATATTGCCATAGAGAGAATAATATTTACACAAATCTAATCCGCTGACGTATTCCATAGTGTGACGCACCATGGCCAAGCCTTTATTCGAATCGTTTTACTATCCCACCTCAGCGCGTCATGCGAGGTGGTTTCCTTGGCACGTCTTGTTAAAGTAGAGATCGTGTCCCCTTATTCCGGGATTCTCATCAATACGGGCGTGGGTAACCCAACCGCGCCATTGATTACGGCGCTTGGAGATAAGCGAGTTTTACCAGGCTGGTGGGGACACATAGTTGTGTCCACCCATATAAGGGGATAAGGATCCACCTTTTCACCTACGCCTTCTTCCTCCTTCGCCTATCCATTTTCGCGCACTCGAGCTCCAGCGCCCAAATCCGCACTCCCCACCTCAACCTTCTCTAGCCATGTCCGGTCGGGAGGCAAGTGGATGGTCTCCTCCGTCACGGAAGGACACATTAAAAAACTGAGGAAGGCCGGATACTTGTCTAACGACATCGTGTACCGGCTTCCCGAAGAGGGGCAGCTCCTCCCCACCCCAAGGCCCCATGAGAGGGTAGTGTTCCTTCCCCACTTCCTCCATGGACTGGGCTTTCCTATCCACCCATTCGTCCGGGGACTCATGTTCTACTACGGCCTGGATTTCCATGATCTGGCCCCGAATTTCATCCTCAACATCTCGGCGTTTATCGTCGTGTGCGAGGCTTTCCTCTGCATCTGCCCCCATTTCGGCCTATGGCTCAAGACTTTCAATGTCAAGCCGAAGGTGGTGCGGGGCAACCAGGCGGAGTGCGGAGGCGCCATGGTGGGCAAGATGCCCAACGTCTTATGGCTCGAGGGCTCCTTTGTGGAGACCCTGAAGGGGTGGCAATCAGGGTGGTTTTACATCACCGAGTCACGCGACCCTGAGTGGGTCGCAGCCCCCGAGTTCCGGTCCGGACCCCCAACGCAGCTCACGTCCTGGAAAGAGACGGGCCTGTCGTGGGGCAGGAAAGGAGAGGTGACTGGACTGCAAACATGCATCCAAACCCTGGTGGACAAGCAGCTCAGGCTTGTCAACGTAGTCCAGGTCATGCTCATCCGCCGGATCCTCCCGTGTCAACAACGGGCCTTCAATCTGTGGGAGTTCAACCCGGCGCAGCACCGAACTCTGAGCAGGCTCTTCGACACGACGTACGAAGATGTCTGGAAGGTGCTTTTCAAGGGCGCTGAGGCTCCCGCATCTGCTACCGAGGATCGCGGATTCAGCGCGCAGCGTCACGCCAGCGCGGTAAGTTGTTTGTGCCTTTTACAGGGTATTAGTTTTTCATATTTAACTCTATGCGGGATCTAAGCTCCCTTACCTTTGACAGGTTTGGCAGGCGAAGTCCGGACAGATCGACTGTCCGGCTCCTTTCCCCAAAGACCCAGCCGATGCCCGCTTGGCGAAGTTGCTAGTTTCGGCACCCTATGTGGTGCCGGAGAAGAGGGCCACAGGGACTCGAAAAAGTGCCCGGCGCCAGGAGGTGTCGGGTTCATCATCTGACGGCTCCAAGGCGCAGTCCTCCCGTGAAGACGAGAAGGAGGAAGAAGAGACCTCTCCCCCTCTAGCGGGGGGAGAGAATAAAAGGAAGGCCGCCCTCACTGAGGAGGCCGAAGGGTCCAAGAAGGGGAAAACCCTTCCTCCGGACTACTCCACCGACGCCGACGACGGCGGAGAGGAGTGGCCGCTCAGGGCCAAGCCCCTGGCGAAATCATAAGTATCCGGATACCAGAGTAATTCATAGTATTCCTTTATTGCACAGCTTTCCCTTATGTCGAATATGTTTATGCAGCCCACCCAAAGACCGGCTCGACGCGTTGTCGAGCGGTTCACTGGACTCGTCGGATGTGAATTCGCTTCCGACGGCTTCCTCCCCCCGCCCTACGGACGACGCCGAAGTGTTGTCCCAATAGGCTCCAAGCCAGGAGGAGCTGGTCCTGGAGGCGCCGCAAGGCGACCTCCCGGACTCCAGGAGTAAAGGGGATAAAAAACCCCAGGGCTCCAAGTCCGGATCTAGGCCGGACACCGCTCCGGAACCTTCAAAGGTTCCAGAGTCCGGCGGGCGACCTCCTTCCAAGAGGAGCAAGCCCACCGTGCCAGTGACCCCAGTCCAACCGGAGGCGCCGGACAATCTGTTGGAGGTGCTCAAAGGCGCCTCCATCGACGAGGAGCACCGCACTATTATGAGTGCGGTGGTCCAGAAGGTTCAGTCCTCTAAGAGCGGACTGACTGAAGCTTGTGCTAGCCTTTTAACAGGCTTTGAGGTAAGTAAAGAATGTGTAAATAATATTACCGCATAGATAGTAGCCCCTGATGCTCTGTTTGGCGTTCGGGAAGAAAAGCCGAATAGAGGATCAAATTAAATTCGCAGGAGTCTAACAAAAAAGAGTCAATATGCATATGCAGGCTTCTCTGCTGGCGTCCGTCGTACTGACTGCGGAAGTGGACACGCTAAAGCAGAACCTCGAGCAGTCCGAGCAAGAGCTCGGGCGTGCCAAGAAGCAGCTCGAGGACAAGGAAGGTAAGAAATACCTTGTTTAAATATATATAAAAAGGTGCAATTGCAAAAAATGACAGGATTATCGTGGCTATTATAGGGGCCACGTGTGAGGTGGCGACCCTTAAGCAAGCGCTGGTCGAGGCCAAGAAGAGGGCGGCCACGGAGCGCTCCGAGCGGGAGAAGTATGAGGCCCAGGTTGGCAAGGTGCAGCAAGAGCTCCAGGTTCTCATGAAAAAACATGAGAGTTTGGAGCTTGACTCAAGGACGCGAGCGTCCGAGCTCGCGGCGGCTATTGAAAATGCCAAGTCTGCCAAGGCCGAATCCCAGAAGACCCTCCAGGAGTTGGCTGCCGTGAAAAAGATAGTGGCGGGTAAGGCATTCTTTATGCAAAGCAAACACATAAACGTGAGTTACTTGTTACTTACCCGAATCTGGAGCTCTCCAGGAGCGTTCGAAGATCTTCCCCATAGCGTGTCTGATGCCACCGCATTCTATCAAGCCGAGGAGGGCAGCTCGACAGAGAAGGTGTTCTGGTCTCAGTATGCTGAGGCCAGACACCCCGTGCCCCTGAGCGACCAGCTGAAGCAACTGGTCGAGCTCCACAAGGCGGCCGAATAGGCCATGAAGGGCCTCATAGTTCGGCTGTGGCCTGGAGAGGCTCTTCCTGGGAGCTATTTCGGGATGGTGCGGCAGCTGGTGGGGGCATGTCCAAGGCTCGAAGTCATCAAGCGCTTTGTATGCATTGAAGGTGCCCGTAGGGCCCTTGCCCGTGCTAAGGTGCACTGGGGCAAGCTGGATGTTGAGAAGCTTGTGAAGGACGGGCCACCGCCGGGGAAAGAGCATCGCAAGCCCGAGAATTATTATAAGGATGTTCTGAAGGGTGCCTGCCTTATGGCGGATGAATGTTCCAGGGATGTAATTTTTGAGTAAAACTCGCTCGTTTTGTCCTGTGCGCTGAAAACTTGCTCATATGCGCTAAGCAATGCTGTTGGAATTTAAAATATTACCTTCTATGCGGCTGTTTATCAATTCTGAGAGATGGCGAGTCGTCGGCTTCTGCCCCCGTGCCGCTAGTGCTGGGGTGTTCGGGGATAAACCTGAGCGCTCTTTTTCCCATGTTTGGGTCCTTCGAGGGAGGCGCTCAGCACAACGAACAATGCAATCATACTATAATGCGTGAACACTCTCACTTAGCCATAGAATTCTATAATTTTAAATTTCGGCGAAGCCCCTGGTATTCGGAAGACCGAGTTCGGGGCACTATCCACGCCTTGGCCGGACATAGCCGATTCCTCGCTCTAAGCGGCATAAGTCTTTAGGGACTCAAAAAACCTCTCGAACAGCGACCGGCTCTCGCTTCATCATGACAGTCAGTTTTAGCTTTCTCTACTGAGGTGCTCGACCTAGCTCAACTGGGGCACAGTCGCAGTAGTTCTCCTAGTGCTACCTTACCCGATATAGCGGAACGTAAGGCACCAAAACATAGGAGCCGAGCAAACCCAACTATTGACCCAAGACATGATTCGGAGCCGATGCATATAATGCTATAAGTTTGGGGTGCCGCACTTGCTAAAGTGTTCGGACTTCTCACACCATATTGAGGGGTACTAAAGCCCCTGGCGCATTTTGGCTGTACCAAAGTGTACGGGTGCAACATGTCGTTAAGGAACATATATTTGTAAAAAAAAGTAATGCAAAAATAGACAAAAGCTATGCATTGTTTATTAAAAAGGGTTGCGATCAAAGCAGAACGATACAAAATAATGCGATAAGCAAAAGGTTGGACTATTTAACATGTCCGTTCTAGGGGCAGGCTGTGGAATGGTATGCGAAACAGGTATACTGCTCGTGATAGAGACCACCTGGGAGTTCCGTAATGTGGCATGGCTTGTCTGCTTCCCTGGTTCTTGCATCATTTGTGCGGCAATTGAACTACCGAATAGGCCTTCCGAAGAATGGAGTCCTGGAAGTAAGAGAAAATTAAAAAATCGGCAGCCCCTGGTGCGGTTTAAGTCGTGTTTCGGGCGTGCCATGATGGTGCCCCTCCCCCTATACCCATGGTATTTCTAGGGCGTAGTTATGTACACGAAGCACTGGTGTCGCATTTTTGCGAGGGCTGGGGTTGGGGCTGCATTGCTACGCCTGCTCAGAACATGCCAGGCGGTCTTGTTGTAGGTTACTCCGGGCGCGCTTGACGGTGTCTAGACGTTTAATGGCCGGACTGGAGATGTACTTCCGCTGCAAGGGCTGCCGTGTGCTCCTCCGTTCGGAGGGAGCGTTCGGTGTTTCCATTGACCGTAATTACTCCTCGAGGGCCTGGCATCTTGAGCTTAAGGTATGCGTAGTGCGGTACCGCATTGAACTTGGCGAATGCGGTTCGCCCGAGCAGTGCGTGATAGCCACTACGGAATGGGACTATGTCGAAGATTAACTCCTCGCTTCAGAAATTATCCGGAGATCTGAAGACCACTTCAAGTGTGACTGAGCCTGTATAGTTGGCCTCTACACCTGGTATTACGCCTTTAAAGGTCGTTTTGGTGGGCTTAATCCTCGAGGGATCTATGCCCATTTTCCGCACTGTATCTTGGTAAAGCAGGTTCAGGCTGCTGCCGCCGTCCATAAGGACTCTAGTGAGATGAAATCCGTCAATGATTGGGTCTAGAACCAATGCGGCGAATCCACCATGACGGGTGCTAGTGGGATGGTCCCTTCGATCAAAGGTGATCGAGCAGGAGGACCATGGGTTGAACTTTGGGGCGACTGGCTCTACCGCATATACGTCCCTTAACGCGTTCTTCCGCTCCCTCTTGGGGATGTGGATTGCGTATATCATGTTCACCATCCGCACTTGTGGGGGAAAACCATTCTATCCACTGTTGTTCGGCGGCCGGGGCTCTTCGTCGTCATCGCTATGCAGCCTCGTGTCTTTATTTTCGGCATTTAACTTGCCTGCCTGCTTGAACACCCAACAATCCCTGTTGGTGTGATTGGCCGGCTTTTTGGGGGTGCCATGTATCTGGCACAAGCGGTCGAGTATTCGGTCCAAACTGGACGGGCCCCTAGGATTTCTTTTGAATGGCTTTTTCCACTGACCAGATTTATAGCCTCTGAATCCGGCATTAACTGTCGTATCCTCAGCATTGTCGCCGTTAGTGCGGCGCTTCTGCTTGTTGCGACGCGACCTGCCACTACTATCCCTGGTATCTGAATTACCAGGGTTCTTGGTCATATTGTTGCTACGAGCAAGCCAGCTGTCTTCTCCCGTGCAAAAGTGGGCCATGAGTGTCGTCAGTGCTGCCATAGATTTCGGCTTTTCCTGTCCAAGGTGCCGGGCAAGCCATTCTTCATGGATATTGTGCTTGAAGGCTGCTAGGGCCTCTGCGTTCGGACAATCGACTATTTGATTTTTCTTTGTTAGGAACCGTGTCCAGAATTGCCTGGCTGATTCCTCTGGCTGCTGAATTACGTGGCTTAGGTCAACGGCGTCTGATGGTCGCACATAGGTGCCTTGGAAATTGTCGAGGAATGCGGCTTCCAGGTCCTCCCAACAACCGATTGATCCTGCTGGCAAGCTGTTAAGCCAATGCCGAGCTGGTCCTTTAAGCTTGAGTGGGAGGTATTTGATGGCGTGGAGATCATCGCCGCGGGCCATGTGGATATGAAGGAGATAATCCTCGATCCATACCGCAGGATCTGTTGTGCCATCATATGATTCGATGTTTACGGGTTTGAAACCCTCGGGGATTTGATGATCCATTACTTCGTCTGTGAAACATAGTGGGTGTGCGGCGCCTCTGTACTGGGCTATATCCCGACGTAGCTCCAATGAGCTTTGTCTACTGTGTTCGGCCCTACCGGATTTGTGTCCGGCGTGACGGTTACCGTCTTGAGTCGTGGGGCGCTCACGCGATCCGTAGATCGATCTTGTTTGCCTTGCCTTGTCCTCCAACATATCTCGCAGGTCTGGCACATTTTCCCGTGCCTTGGTATGGGGTGCGGCTTGAGTGGAGGGCCAAGAGGCCTCTCTGTCGCGGCCACGAGGTGGCCGGTCGGCCGTATCAAGTGCTGGTGATGTAGGTTTAAGTGCTTCCTCCTCTAATCGGGGTAGCAACCTGCGCTTTGGGTAGCTCTTGGAGGGGCGTTCGAGTTTATGCTCTTCGGCCGCAAGGACTTCAGTCCATCTGTTGACTAGCAAATCTTGATCAGCACTAAGCTGTTGCTGTTTTTTCTTGAGGCTTCTTGCCGTGGCCATAAGCCTGCGTTGAAAACGCTCTTGCTCGACGGGATCCTCTGGCACGACGAATTCGTCGTCGTCAAGGCTTGCCTCGTCTTCGGAGGGAGGCATACAATTATCGTCCTCGACCTCTCTGTCTGTCGCTCTCTCATGAGGGCTGGCTTCTCCATCCTCCTGTGCTGAATCTTGCTGGAGGTGGTTTTCTTCGGCACTCTCCGGAGTATTATTATCTCCCGTGCTGGAATCACTGTATTTGCTTTGGCGGGATTTTGAGCGGTGCCGCTGACGCCAGCGCTTAGGCTGTTTCTTGGAGGGGTCATCCTCCATTGTTCCATCGCCATCTCCTTCTTTTGGGGTGTCCACCATGTATATGTCATATGACGAGGTGGCTTTCCAGGGCCCAATAGGCACTGGTTCTTCATCATCTCCTGCATCGGCGTCCATACCGTCGATGTCTTCGGAGTCGAAGTCGAGCATGTCGGTCAAATCGTCGACAGTGGCTACAAAGTGGGTGGTGGGTGGGCTTTTAATTTCTTCATCGTCCGTATCCCAACCTTGCTGACCGTAGTCCGGCCAGGGCTCTCCTGATAAAGAGACAGACTTTAGTGTTTTCAAAATATTGCCGAAAGGCGAGTGCTGAAAGAAGTCTGCGGCAGTAAACTCCATGATCGGCGCCCAACAGATTCGATCGGCAGGGGCGCGGAGGGTTCGGAGTCTGGAGAGGAGTCTGGCTCCTTGGAGTCACGAGTCTCGCGGGGTGTGGGGCTGGTGTTCGGCTCGATCGTCGTTGGGATCGCAGCCCCCGAGGCGGCGTCCAACCACCCATCCTCAATCGGTGCAGTTGGCTCCGAATTAGGGGTCGGAGCCAATGCGGGTGCGGCCTCCAGGGCACTGTTCGGCGGCAGAGCTAGATCATGCTCGTCGTGACAATGCGGCGCGCTCGGCAGTGGCTCGGATCCGTCAAAGATCAAGTCCCCACGGATGTCAGCCGTGTAGTTTAAACTTCCAAATCTGACCTAACGGCCAGGGGCATAGATTTCAATCTGCTCCAGATGGCCAAGTGAATTGGCCCGCAGTGCGAAGCCGCCGAAGACGAAGATCTGTCCGGGGAGGAAGGTCTCACCCTGGACTGCATCGCTATTGATGATCGTAGAAGCCATCAAGCCTAACGGCGACGACACAGAGGAACTCTCAATGAAAGCACCAATGTCGGTGTCAAAACCGGCGAATCTCGGGTAGGGGGTCCCGAACTATGCGTCTAGGCCGGATGGTAACAGGAGGCAAGGGACACAAAGTTTTACCCAGGTTCGGGCCCTCTTGATGGAGGTAAAACCCTACGTCCTGCTTGATTAATATTGATGATATGGGTAGTACAAGAGTAGATCTACCACGAGATCGGAGAGGCTAAACCCTAGAAGCTAGCCTATGGTATGATTGTTGTTTTGTCTGTTGTCCTACGGACTAAAACCCTCCGGTTTATATAGACACCGGAGAGGGTTAGGGTTACACAAAGTCGGTTACAATGGTAGGAGATCTGCATATCCGTATCGCCAAGCTTGCCTTCCACGCCAAGGAAAGTCCCTTCCGGACCCGGGACAAAGTCTTCAATCTTGTATCTTCATAGTCCAGGAGTCCGGCTGAAGGTATAGTCCGGCCATCCGGACACCCCCTAATCCAGGACTCCCTCACTCACCTTTTCCTTTCTTGATTCCAAAGTACAGACATCAGCCCAAGTAGCCCCCAAGGGTCGGTTTATGATGTTAATCATAAACCGGGACTTTTGTAATATCTTAATCCTTGCATGCTGATCCTTAATATGTCAAGTTCTCAACAAAAACCTATACATTATCATTGTATTCTTGTAGTTTTCATCGGTGTAGCCCCCAAGGGCCGGTTTAGCTTTGCGAGGTAAACCGGGTCTTGAATCAATGCGTCAGTTTTGAACAGATGTACATTAGCCCCCAAGTGTTAAGGATAATGTGTGCATTGTACTTGAGACTTGTGAAAGATTTGTTGATAATAGAGCAAATAGGCATTAGCCCCCAAGTACAAAGTGCTTAACTTGTTATACGCTTGGTACTTAGAAAATACATATCCCATTGTTTGACATATCTTCGCCTTTACAGGCCGAGTTGAGTAAGAGGGATGCTCAAACCGCTGACCTTCAAGAGAACGTAAAGTCCCAACAAGCAGAAGCTTCCAAAGCCAAAGAGGAGCTGACCAATGCCCTGGTAGCTATGGAGAAGTTGAAAGAGACTTTCAACAAGGAGCGTGCTGACTGGGAAACAGAAAAGGCCGGTTTGACCAGGAAAACTGAGGACGCAGAAGCAGCCCTGAAGCCAGTGGTAGACGAACTGACCGGCTTGAAGCAGCAGATTGATGCCATGACATCTGTTGTGTTTGGTAAGTACCTTCTCATGCTGTTTGTCCAATTCATAAGATGTTATCATTGACCGGTTTACTGATATTAAACTGTGACAGGCACCCGTATTGCTCATCTGGGTTCTGACATGCGGATGAAGCTTAAAGCGGCGTATACCTTAATAGAACAGCTATATTCTGGATCCCGGCATGCCATTTGTACTGCTGCCTATAACAAGCCGGCGCCCTCGTTGATAAAGGAAACCCTTGAGAAGTTGGCCATGCTACCTGCCCGGATTACAGAACTGAAGGAAGCAGCCGCAAGAGCAGGAGCGCTGACCGCACTAATCCGGGCCAAGGCATGGATTCCTGATCTTGAAGCGGCAGATATCATTAAAGGATATCCAAGTGTAAAGGAGGACGGTTCAGACTTCAACAATGATGACCTCCGAAAACTCTCAAAGGAGATGCGGCTAATAGCCAGCAAACTGGCGGAGGACACAAACCTATCTCATCTCCAACCGGTTTACGATGCCGAGGGAAAGAGACAGCCTGCCGTGATCCATGAAGTTGAAGAACTTGTGCCTCCAATCCGTAAGCATACTTACGCTCCTGACATTGACCCCTCCAGCCTTATCCATGAAGAGGTCGTGTTTCAAGCTTTAACCGGAATCGATTGGTCAACGGTTGATTTCCAGCGTCTGGGAGGGATGAAGAGGATGCGACTACTCAGGATGACCCTCAATCATCAAGTCATCCCGATGAAGCATCTTAGACCGACGACCGGTTTACGAACTACAGTCTGCCGCTGCTTGAAAACAATTACTCAATTTGGGCCGTTTTGAAGCTCCTTGTAATAGGATAGCAGAAACACCTTTATCTGTCATGCCATCGAGCATGCTTGTGTTGCTTGATATTTTGAAAACTTATTCCACTTGTGGGATCTATTGATACATAGTCCATGATGATTTGTGTTCCTGCATACAAGAGCTTGAAAGCGCCCTAATGGTTTACCACTGGACGGGTCATGATAACCAAAAATATACATAACTTGGATGAATAACCAAGATTTGCATTAACCGGATAAAATAAATAATATCTGTGACATACGTCGTTGGCTGACCAACTGCTTGTATGGTAGAGGTGAAAAAAACACCAATCCGGAGTGTGGATAACTCCTGGCCCTCTTGCCGGTTCATTATAGAAACCATATTGGGCTAGAAAAGCCGTTGATTTGTTCGTATAATGCTGGTGACATCTAGTCAAAACCAGACCGGAGCAGTATGCTACCGGTTTAAAAAATGATCATGTACTGACACTAAGCGCTGAAAGTCATGCTGGGTTGTAATGAACACCGGTTTATCAGAAAAAATATTTATAAATCCCTTATCATACAAACAGCAAAAACAAAAGAAATATGCAAGGCTTTTCATGGGCTGCCAGGCCCTAAATCGAGGCTTTTCATGGGCTGCCAGGCCGCTGAGTTAAACCATTTTACAAAGCCTTTTAAGATGGACCTCAATCTTTAACCAATCACCAGTTTAACTTTGACAAGTTCAGGGTCCATGGGATTGACTTGTCAAATGTTTGATGGGTCATACCAGGTTTACCTGGACGGAGTGGCTTACTTAAAGAGGCAGGATAACCCGGGGTTTTAGGTGAATACACCTGGCTTCCAAGCCTAGCTTGATAGCCTATTACAAGGGTTCAAGCTCATTGTTCGTTGCGAAGCAAGGAGCCCCCAGGTAATATGTGAGCTGTGCTCAGTGGTTACCTATGTTTGAGCTGTGCTTAATGCAACAGACTCTCTTTGGCTCCACATAATTTCCTTTTGGCCTAAATCCTATCAAGAGGTGTAGCTATGGTGTGAAGACAACCAAGCCCCCTAGTGATATCCCTTTTTGGTTTTAAACCGATCAAGAGGTGTAGCTATAGTACGGATACGACCAAGCCCCCTAGTGATTCTCTTTATCTCCGTGTGGCCGTCTAGGCCGGTTTAACAAAACGCCGCTTTGTCAGTAGAAGCTCTTGTAGGCTCACACATGATGTAAAAAGAACAGAGACCCCGCTTTATTCGAGGCTCCAGTTTATTATATAATATATACATTGTCATAAATATGTACATAAGAAGAGCCTGTGGCTCAAGTATAGTAAGGCCGAAGAAGAGCTATATTCCATGGCCGATTGGTCTCCTCCTCTGATTTATGTGAGTCTTTGTGCTCTCGAACATCAATGAGGTAGTATGACCCGTTGTGCAGATTCTTGCTGACCACAAAAGGTCCTTCCCAAGGTGGGGATAACTTGTGCATATCAGTCTGATCCTGGATGAGCCGAAGCACCAGATCGCCTTCTTGAAAAGTTCTGGTCTTAACCCGGCGGTTGTGATAACGTCGGAGATCTTGCTGATAAATCGCCGAACGTGCTGCTGCAAGATCACGCTCTTCATCTAACAGGTCCAGTGAATCTTGACGTGCCTGCTCATTATCAGCTTCAACATAATCTGCCACACAGAGTGAGTCGTGACGGATGTCACTAGGAAGAACCGCTTCTGCTCCATAAACCATGAAGAAAGGCGTGTAACCCGTAGACCTATTAGGTGTGGTATTGATGCTCCAAAACATAGAAGGTAGCTCCTCCACCCAACAACCCGGCGTCCGCTTTAAAGGAACCATAAGTCGGGGTTTAATACCTCTCAAAATTTCTTGATTTGCCCTCTCAGCTTGTCCATTAGACTGGGGGTGAGCCACTGATGCTACATCAAGCCGGATATGCTCACGTTGGCAAAATTCCTCCATCTCACCCTTTGACAGATTAGTACCGTTGCCAGTGATAATACTATGTGGGAAACCAAACCGGAATATCACCTTTTTGATGAATTGAACCGCCGTGGATGCATCACACTTACTGACCAGCTCTGCTTCCACCCACTTGGTGAACTTGTCAACTGCCACTAATAGGTGGGTCTTTTGTCCTTGGATCTCTTAAAGGGTCCAACCATATCAAGCCCCCAAGTTGCAAACGGCCAAGTTATTGGAATCATCCTCAACTCCTGAGCCGGAACATGAGCGTGACGTGCAAATTTTTGACAACCATCGCACCTTTTGACTAAATCCTCAGCATCAGCATGAGCTGTTAACTAATAGAAACCGTGACGAAAAGCTTTGGCCACCAAAGATTTTGAATCGACGTGGTGACCACAATTCCCTTCATGGATTTCTCACAAAATCTCACAACCCTCTTGAGGAGAGACACAACGCTGAATTGCCCCTGTGACGCTGTAATGATGTAACTCCCCATTGATTATGGTCATTGACTTGGAACGCCGGATTATCTGCCGGGCCGAGGTTTCATCCTCCGGTAACTCGCCCCGGTTCATGTAAGCCAAGTACAGGATCGTCCAATCCGGCATGACATGCAAAGCTGCCACCAATTGGGCCTCTGGATCAGGAATAGACAACTCCTCCTCTGTTGGTATCTTGACCGACGGATTATGCAGGACGTCGAGGAAGACATTTGGTGGGACCAATTTACGCTGAGAGCCAAGGCGGCTTAAAGCGTCCGCCGCTTCATTCTTTTGGCGGTCTATATGATCAACTTGGTAGCCCTTGAAATGACCAGCCACTATGTCCACCTCTCGTCGATATGCAGCCATGAGTGGGTCTTTAGAATCCCAAGTGCCAGATACCTGTTGAGCCACCAGATCCGAGTCATCGAAGCACTTAACCCAGCTTAAGTTCATCTCCTTAGCCATCCGAAGACCGTGGAGTAAGGCCTCGTACTTAGCTGCATTGTTAGTACAAGGGAACATTAAGCGGAGGACATAACAAAATTTTTCACCTCGTGGGGAAGTTAAGATGACTCCAGCCCCCGAGCCCTCTAACTGTCTGGATCCATCAAAGTGAATAGTCCAATACGTGTTGTCTGGCTTTTCCTCAGGTGCCTGCAACTCTGTCCAATCATTGATGAAGTCCACGAGTGCTTGGGATTTGATCGTCGTGCGAGGTGTATATTTGAGCCCGTGAGGTCCAAGCTCAATAGCCCACTTGGCAACCCGGCCAGTTGCTTCTCTGTTTTGGATGATATCTCCCAGAGGGGCTGAACTAACCATTGTGATAGGATGACCCTGAAAATAATGTTTGAGCTTCTGGCTTGCCATAAACACCCCATACACCAGCTTCTGCCAATGCGGATACCTCTGCTTTGATTCGATAAGCACCTCACTGATATAATAAACCGGTCGTTGAACCGGATACTCCTTTCCAGCCTCCTTGCGCTCCACCATAATAGCCACACTAACAGCCCGGGCATTAGCAGCCACATATAGCAGTAAAGGCTCTTTATCGATTGGAGCCGCAAGGACAGGTGGTTCAGCTAACTGCCTCTTCAAATCCTCAAACGCCTTATCAGCCGCATCACTCCAGACAAAATCATCTGTCTTTTTTAACATCTGATATAAAGGGATAGCCTTCTCCCCAAGACGACTAATGAACCGGCTCAAGGCTGCAATCCGGCCTGCCAAGCGCTGAACATCATTGATACATGCCGGTTTAGCCAAAGAGGTGCTAGTTGTGATCTTCTCTAGATTAGCCTCAATGCCCCTGTTAGACACCAAAAAACCCAAGAGTTTGCCTGCCGGAACACCAAAGACACATTTGTCTGGATTAAGCATCATCTTATAAACCTAGAGATTATCAAAGGTTTCTTTTAAGTCAGCTATCAATGTTTCCTCCTTCCTGGACTTTACCACAATATCATCCACATATGCGTGAACATTGCGCCCAATCTGCTTATGAAGACAATTCTGAACACAACGTTGATAAGTCGCCTGGGCACTCTTGAGCCCAAAGGGCGTGGAGACATAGCAGAAGGCTCCAAAGGGAGTTATAAAAGTTGTTTTCTCCTGGTCCTTAACTGCCATTTTGATCTGATGATAACCAAAATAAGCATCCAGAAAACACAAACGGTCGCAACCCGCCGTAGCATCAATAATCTGATCAATACGAGGGAGGGCAAAAGGATCTGCTGGGCAAGCTTTGTTCAAATCTATGTAGTCCACACACATACGCCAAGTGCCGTTTTTCTTAAGAACCAACACCGGATTAGCCAACCACTCAGGGTGGAAAACCTCCACGATAAACCCTGCGGCCAACAGCCAAGCTACCTCCTCACTGATAGCCTTGCGCCTTTTTTCGTTGAAGCGGCGGAGAAACTGTCTGACCGGTTTAAACTTAGGATCTATATTAAGTGTGTGATCAGCGAGTTCCCTCGGGACACCTGGCATGTCAGAAGGCTTCCATGCAAAAATTTCCCAGTTCTCACGGATGAACTCGATGAGCGCGCTTTCCTATTTGGGATCCAAGTTAGCGTTGATGCTGAACTGCTTGGATGAATCGCCAGGAACAAAATCAACCATATTAGTATCTGTGGCCGATTTAAACTTCAACGTCGGGTCGTGCTCTGTAGTTGGCTTTTTCAAGGAAGTCATGTCTGTCGGATCAACCTTGTCCTTATAAAACTTCAACTCCTCTATGGCACAAACCGATTCAGCGTAAGCCGCATCACCTTCCTCACATTCCAGAGCAGTCTTCCTGCTCCCATGCACTGTGATTGTCCCCTTATGACTTAGCATCTTAAGCTGCAGGTAAACATAACACGGCCGTGCCATGAACTTGGCATAAGCCGGTCGCCCAAACAGGGCGTGATATGGACTCTTCATCTTCACCACCTCAAAAGTCAATGTTTCTGACCTTGAATCATGGTCACCTCCAAATGCCACTTCTAGAGATATCTTGCCCACCGGATATGTAGACTTACCGGGCACCACACCATCAAAAAACTGTGTTTGACGGTTTAAGATTCTTATCGGTCAAACCCATACGGTGGAAGGTATCATAGTAGAGAATATTGATACTACTTCCCCCATCCATGAGCACCTTGGTGAACTTATACCCCCAACCTGGGGTGCCACCACTAAGGCCAGATGACCTGGATTATCAACCCAGGCTGGGTGATCCTCTCTACTCCATAAAATGGGTTGCTCAGACCAGCGTAGATACTGAGGTACTGTCGGTTCAACAGAGTTCACGGCCCTCTTGTGAAGCTTTTGATCACGCTTGCACAAGCTAGTGGTGAATACATGATACTGCCCACTATTCAACTGCTTCGGATTGCTCTGATAACCCGACTGCTGCTGCTGATTCCCCTGATGGTTATAACCTCACTGGTTACCCTGGTTCCCTTGACTGTTATGGCCGGTTTGGTTGCCTTGAAATCCTGAACTGGAGCTACCGGCTCTGTAACCCGGCCCATGAAAACCACCTCCTGAACCGCCGGGCGGGCCATTGTCGTATTGGAACATATTGGAGTTCTTGAAATCTCGCATGATATAGAAATCCTTCCAAAGGTGTGATGCTGGTTTCTCCTTTGATCCATGCTTTGGACAAGGTTGATTTAACAGGCGCTCCAGATTGGGGCCTAATCCTCCGCCCCTCTGGGGCTGTTTGCCCTTACGACGCTGACCGTTATCCTGAGCATTGGTGTTAGCCACAAAATCTAGACTATTGTCAGCTTTGCGCTTACCATTGTTCCCATGACCTGCCGGGTTATGCTGCTGTCCCTTGGTGTTGTCGTTCTTCTTTCCTTTCCCCGGTTTATTCTCCTCTGAGTTAGGGTCTTTGGTATTATCTGAATCAGCATACTTAACCAAAGCGGCCATAAGCGTTGACATATCATTGCAGTGAAGTTTGAGCCTTCCTAACTTCTGTTTGAGCGGCAGAAACCGGCAATTGCCTTCCAATGTTAACACTGCAGTATCTGCATTGATGCGGTCTGACAAGTTCAGAATAGTTGAGAGCCACTTCACCCAATGGGTTGTAGACTCTCCATCCTCTTGAACACAAGCGGCCAGGTCCACAATTGACATAGGCTGCTTACAAGTATCCTTGAAATTCTGGATAAACCGGTGCTTTAATTCGGCCCATGATCTGATAGAGTTGGCCGGCAAGCTCTTTAACCAAGTACGAGCTGTCCCCTCCAACATCATGGTGAAGTATTTAGCACACACCGCTTCGTCCACGTCTAACATATCCATTGCCATCTCATAACTTTCAACCCATGCGTCTGGTTGTAAATCAGCGGTGTAATTGGGCATTTTATGAGGTCCCTTGAAATCCTTGGGCAGTCGTATATTACATAAAGCGAGGGTAAGACACGGTACCCCTAAAGAGCTGAAGACCACGCCGGGCTCCGCTGAAGTGGTAGGGCGAACCGGAGTATGCTGGAGGGCAGCATGCAAAGCTGCTAACTCGGCTTCCCGACGTGCACGACCATGATCCACCACATCCTGCGCATTAGCACCGCCACCCGCCGGATTGTGCCTTCGCGGCGAGTTACGATGACGTACACTGCTTGACACGGCCGGTTCATCCTCCACGTGCCTACTATAGCTTCGACTCGGACGGGGGGTGGAATGAATCCTCTCGCGGCTATGCGAATAAGCTTGTTGCTGGTTTAAAGCTGTTTGAAGGAGCTCTCTGGCCCGTCGTGTCTCAATCGCCGCAGGTGACTCATCATTCGCCTGGAGGGCTGCCAATCGTGAAGCGATGGCTACAATGTTATCCAACGGGTTGGAGTAGTGTCCTGGGGGTGTCGGAACATACTGCGGCTCAACGTTGTTCTGACATGGCGGGTCCATTGCTCGTGGCTGAACCGGCGCTCTAGTCCCCAGTGCCTCCGTCCGGTTTACCACTGGCTGGTAACTGGTTCCATCTCCTGGTGTGTTGAAGAGATTTCTTGGCTCATAACCCGGTGGGAGGTGCGACCGGTATCTCCTTCTCATGACCTCATCTGAGGCGTTCTGGTCCATCCTAAGCCGGTAGGCCTGAGCTTCCAACTCGGCCCATTCTGTAGCCATCCTGGCGTTCTCTGCTGACAGGCCCGCTTTAGCCTGAACTATCTGATCCTTCACCTTTGCAATCTCCGCATTGTGCTGATCTCGGGCTGCGGCGTCTACTTCTGCTGCCATCAATGTTGCCAAAGAGTCAAACAAGTCAGACAGTACTTGAGACGGAGGCGGCGCTGAGCCACCTGCTCCCGCCAGTGTTGCTATTGCTGAACCGGAAAGCATTGCCACGGCGGTGGACGAATGATGCGCTGGTTGTGTACCGGCCATGAAGATAGCGACCCGGTTTGGCAGATCGAGGGGGTCCAGAATACTATTGTCATCGGAACCTCCGCTAATCCGGCCGTCCTGCAACTGATACAGCGACTCAGTTTCTCCGGTTGAAGACTCGTCATCAGAATAGACAACGGTTTCTCCATCAGAGCCGATCCGTCCTCATATTCCGCCCCATGGATGGCACCTACGAAGACATGCCTTGCTGTGGGCTGAACCAGGGAAGGGCTTGCACGTTGATCCGTCTCGATGATGTCGGTGCAGGTGTCCGGCTCAGGACCCGGTTCGCCGTTTTTTCCGATGAAGACGTGGATCCCACCAAAGGGGACTCGGTACCCGTATTCGATTGAACCGGCCTCGGGACCCCATCCTGTGTCATCGATGTAGAGCTTGCCGCGACGACTCTTCGTCATCCGGCCCACGGCGTATCCCTTGAGTCCATCAAAGCTGCCCTTCAAGAACTCGAAACCATCGTGCGATAGCCCCACGGTGGGCGCCAACTGTCGTGGGTTTGTCACGGCAGATGTCCTCGTGAAAGGACTTAGTCGTGGAGCCATCGCTACGGGTTAGCTTAAAGGGGTTAAACCGGACAAGGGACACGAGGGACTTTATACTAGTTCGGCCCCTTCGATGAAGGTAAAAGCCTACGTCTAGTTGTGATTGGTATTGCTGGGGTTTCGATGACCAGGGAGCAAATCCGCTTTTCCTAGCTCTCGAGTTGTTGTGTGTTGTCCTCAAACCACGGCCGGGTCGTCCCTTTATATACACAGGCTGACGCCCGCCGGTTTACAGAGTCCCGAGGCCGGATCATAGATGTGTCCGGCTCGGTCTCTATTCCTCTAACCTACAATACAGTTTACATGATAGAGTCGGTTTACATCTACAGGCTTTAACTCGCCTTTGGGACTTGGGCCTTCATAAAGCGCCACCATCTTTATGTCTTCATGGGCTTCTATCTTTATGGAGCTAACCCGGCCATTCTGAGCCGGTTTACCTCCAGTACTCATATCCCCAATAGATATGATAATCATCGTACACTCCCTACACTTTCGGGATTAGTGTTGAACCTAAATAAGTGTTATTTGGTGTTTGCGTTGAGCATGAATATGATTTGATCATGTTTATTGCAATATGGTTATTCATTTAAGTTGGAGAATAATTGTTATTCTGTTTACATGAATAAAACCTTCTATGGTTATGCACCCAATGAAAATGGTTTGTTGAATCTCGATCGTAGTGATACACATATTCATAATATTGAAGCCAAAAGATGCAAAGTTAATAATGATAGTGCAACTTATTTGTGGCATTGTCGTTTAGGTCATATTGGTGAAAAGCGCATGAAGAAAATCCATGCTGATGGGCTTTTGGAATCACTTGATTATGAATCAGTTGATGCTTGCGAACCATGCCTCATGGGCAAAGATGACTGAGACTCCGTTCTCAAGAACAATGGAGCAAGCAACAGATTTGTTGGAAATCATACATACTGATGTATGTGGTCCGATGAATATTGAGGCTCGCGGCAGGTATCATTATTTTTTGATCTTCACAGATGATTTGAGAAGATATGAGTATATCTACTTGATGAAACACAAGTCTGAAACATTTGAAAAGTTCAAAGAATTTCAGAGTGAAGTGGAGAATCATCGTAACAAAAATAAAAGTTTCTACGATATGATCACAGAAGTAAAATATTTGAGTTACGAGTTTGGCCTTTAGTTAAAACAATGTGAAATAGTTTCACTACTCACGCCACCTGGAACACCACAGTATAATGGTGTGTCCGAATGTCGTAACCATACTTTATTAGATATGGTGCGATCTATGATGTCTCTTACCGATTTACCACTATCGTTTTGGGGTTATGCATTAGAGACAGCTACATTCACGTTAAATAGGGCACCATCTAAATCCGTTGAGACGACACCATATGAACTATGGTTTGGCAAGAAACCTAATCTGTCGTTTCTTAAAGTTTCAGGTTGCAATGCTTATGTGAAAAAAGTTCCAACCTGATAAGCTCAAACCCAAATCGGAGAAGTGCGTCTTCATAGGATACCCAAAAGAAAATGTTGGGTACACCTTCTATCACAGATCCGAAGACAAGTTATTCATTGCTGAGAATGGATCCTTTCTAAAGAAGGAGTTTCTCTCAAAAGAAGTGAGTGGGAGGAAAGTAGAACTTGATGAAGTAACTGTACCTGCTCCCTTATTGGAAAGTAGTTCATCACAGAAATCTGTTCATGTGACTACTACACCAATTAGTGAGGAAACTAATGATGATGATCATGTAACTTCAGATCAAGTTATTACCGAACCTCGTAGGTAAAACAAAGTGAGATCCGCACCAGAGTGGTACGGTAATCCTGTTCTGGAGGTCATGTTACTTGACCATGATGAACCTACGAACTATGAGGAAGCGATGATGAGCCCAGATTCCTGCGAAATGGCTTGAGGCCATGAAATCTAAGATGAGATCCATGTATGAGAACAAAGTATGGACTTTGATTGACTTGCCCATTGATCGGCAAGACATTGAGATTAAATGGATCTTCAAGAGGAAGACGGACGCTGATAGTAGTGTTACTATCTACAAAGCTAGAATTGTCGCAAAAGGTTTTCGACAAGTTCAAGGTGTTGACTACGATGAGAGTTTCTCACTCGTATCTGTACTTAAGTCTGTCCGAATCATGTTAGCAATTGCCGCATTTTATGAAATTTGGCAAATGGATAAACAAAATTGCATTATTATTAAAGAAGAGTTGTATATGATGCAACCAGAAGGTTTTGTCAATCCTAAAGGTGCTAACAAAATATGCAAGCTCCAGCGATCCATCTATGGACTGGTGCAAGCATCTCGGAGTTGGAATATATGCTTTGATAAGTTGATCAAAGCATATAGTTTTATACAGACTTACGATGAAGCCTGTATTTACAAGAAAGTGAGTGAGAGCACTACAACACTTCTGATAAGTACATGTGAACGACATATTGTTGATCGGAGATAATGTAGAATTATTCTGCAAAGCATAAAGGAGTGTTTGAAAGGAGTTTTTCAAAGAAAGACCTCGGTGAAACTGCTTACATATTGAGCATCAAGATCTATAGAGATAGATCAAGACGCTTGATAAGTTTTTCAATGAGTACATACCTTGACAAGATTTTGAAGAAGTTCAAAATGGAACAGTCAAAGAAAGAGTTCTTGCCTGTGTCACAAAGGTGTGAAATTGAGTAAGACTCAAAGCCCGACCACGGCAGAAGATAGAAAGAGAATGAAAGTCATTCCCTATGTCTCAGCCATAGTTTCTATAAAGTATGCCATACTATGTACCAGATCTATTGTATACCCTACACTGAGTTTAGCAAGGGAGTACAATAGTGATCTAGGAGTAGATCACTGGACAGCGGTCAAAATTATCCTTAGTGGAATAAGGATATGTTTCTCGATTATGGAGGTGACAAAAGGTTCGTCGTAAAAGGTTACGTCGATGCAAATTTTGACACTGATCCAGATGACTCTAAAGTCTTAATCTGGATACATTTTGAAAGTGGGAGCAATTAGCTAGAGTAGCTCCGTGCAGAGCATTGTTAACATAGAAATTTGCAAAATACATACGGATCTGAATGTGGCAGACCCGTAGACTAAACTTCTCTCACAAGCAAAACATGATCACACCTTAGTACTCTTTGGGTGTTAATCACATAGCGACGAGAACTAGATTATTGACTCTAGTAAACCCTATGGGTGTTAGTCATATGGAGATGTGAACTAATCACATAAAGATGTGAACTATTGGTGTTAAATCACATGACGATGTGAACTAGATTATTGACTCTAGTGCAAGTGGGAGACTGAAGGAAATATGCTCTAGAGGCAATAATAAAGTTGTTATTTATATTTCCTTATATCATGATAAATGTTTATTATTCATGCTAGAATTGTATTAACCGGAAACATGATACATGTGTGAATACATAGACAAACATAGTGTCACTAGTATGCCTCTACTTGACTAGCTCATTGATCAAAGATGGTTATGTTTCCTAACCATAGACATGAGTTATCATTTGATTAACGGGGTCACATCATTAGGAGAATGATGTGATTGACTTGACCCATTCCGTTAGCTTAGCACTTGATCGTTTAGTTTGTTGCTATTGCTTTCTTCATGACTTATACATGTTCTTATGACTATGAGATTATGCAACTCCCGTTTACCGGAGAAACACTTTGTGTGCCACCAAACGTCACAACGTAACTGGGCGATTATAAAGGTGCTCTACAGGTGTCTCCGAAGGTACTTGTTGGGTTCCCATATTTCGAGATTAGGATTTGTCACTCCGATTGTCGGAGAGGTATCTTTGGGCCCACTCGGTAATACACATCACTTAAGCCTTGCAAGCATTGCAACTAATGAGTTAGTTGCGGGATGATGTGTTATGGAACGAGTAAAGAGACTTGCCGGTAACGAGATTGAACTAGGTATTGAGATACCGACGATCGAATCTCGGGCAAGTAACATACCGATGACAAAGGGAACAACGTATGTTGTTATGCGGTCTGACCGATAAAGATCTTCGTAGAATATGTAGGAGCCAATATGGGCATCCAGGTCTCGCTATTGGTTATTGACCAGAGAGATGTCTCGGTCATGTCTACATAGTTCTCGAACCCGTAGGGTCCGCATGCTTAACGTTTGTTGACGATATAGTATTTATGAGTTATGTATGTTGGTAACCGAATGTTGTTCAGAGTCCCGGATGAGATCACGGACATGACGAGGATCTCCGGAATGGTCCGGAGGTAAAGATTCATATATTGGATGATATGGTTAGGCCAAGGGGTCAGGCCCAAGGGGCAATAAGTCGGTGCAAAAGGAGTTTTGCGGAGGCCAGGGGGCCAAACATCGAAGACCCTGGCGTCTGGCCCTGGGCCAGATGCCGAGGCCCATGGCGTCTGGGCCAGATGCCAAGGATTGTGGCGTTTTGTCCTGGAGTCCGAGTGGGACTCTTGCCTTTCGGGCAAAATCGACTTTGAGGAGGCTTTTGCTCCAAGTTTCGACACCAGGGCTCAACATATAAATAGAGGGGCAGGGCTAGCACCAAAGACACATCAAGAAACACCAAGCCGTGTGTTGGCTACCCCGTCCCCTCTAGTTTATCCTCGGTCATAGTTTTCGTAGTGCTTAGGTAAGCCCTGCGGAGATTGTTATTCACCAACACCGTCACCACGCCGTCGTGCTGCCGGAACTCATCTACTACTTCGCCCTCTTGCTGGATCGAGAAGGCGAGGACGTCACCGAGCCGAACGTGTGTAGAACTCGAAAGTGTCGTGCTTTCGGTACTTGGATCGGTCGGATCGTGAAGACGTACAACTACATCAACCGCGTTGATATAACGCTTCCGCTTTCGGTCTACGAGGGTACGTAGACATACTCTCCCCTCTCGTTGCTATGCATCACCATGATCCTGTGTGTGCGTAGGAATTTTTTTGAAATTACTACGTTACCCAACACTTTTTCTGTCACAGTAAAAATTGGCACAATCTAGGCTTTTTTTCACAACAAAAAGGCCTCTAGGCCCCTGAGGTAGGGTGTTCAGGCTTGGTGATTCTCGTCCCGAACGCATGAGTTCGATCGATGCCTCCCACGGGACCGAACGAATCGTTCGATCTGGGGCTCTCCCATACCGAACGTTCGGTAGTTATCGAGGCCCTTCTAGCCGTTGATTTCGAGCATGGATCTTAAAGCGGTGGAGAGAGCCACGTCAACCAGAGGGACTCGTTCGGTTTAAGAGCATTACTAGTAGAGCCCTCAAACCCTCAAACCCCTGAAAATAACCACTTTTTTACAGTTTTCGCCGAAAAAACGCCGTAGACTAGAACCTCTACCGCCTCCTCCTCCCGGCCTTCTCCTCCCGCCGCCTCCTGCCGCGCCGGCCATGGAGGGCCGCACCGCCGCCGCGCCCGCCCCGCCCGTCCCGCCCGCCTCGCCCGCCCCCGCCCACGACCCCGCCCACCCGACCGTGGCCGACGTGGTGGCGGCGACCCACGTCAGGGCCAAGCGGCGGCGGGCGGGCCTCGCACCTTCTCCTGCCGCCCCGACCACCGTCACCGCCCCGGCCACCGTCACCGCCCCGGCACCTGCCCTCGCCGCCTCCCCGCCGCCCGCCCCGGCCACCAAGAAGAGCCGGTCGAAGGTGGCCTCTCATGGGCCGCGAGGGGCGGCCTCCAAGGTCGCCGGCTCGTCCCCGGCCGTGTCCAAGCCGCGGAAGAAGCTCACGGCGCGGAAGAAGCCCGTGGCGGCCGCCGTCGCCGAACCTCCTCCCGCCGCGCACGAGGTGTTCGAGGAAATGGCAACCCCATCCTCGTTCATGGACCTCCTCCAAAACGCGGAGGTGGACCTCGGAGCTCCGCCTCTAGACCCCTTTAGGGTTGGTGGCGACTTGGAGGAAAAGGAGGAAGATGAGGAGGATGAAGGGGATGACGAGGAGGAGGTGGCCGAGATAGGGGAGGAGGCATTCACCGCCGCTTCCCGCCCACACGTGCGGTCGACAAACTACACCGAGGCGGAAGATGTCCTCTTGGTTCGTGCTTGGGCAGCTGTGGGAATGGATGCAACCACCGGCACCGATCAAACCGGTAAACGGTATTGGCAAAGGATCGAGGACGTCTATTGTAGGATCAAGCCGAAGAATAGTGGGTTCATCCATCGCACTTTCCGGTCGCTTCAAGGCCGGTGGGAGTTGATCAAGCCCGCTTGTTCTCGTTGGAGTGCGGCCATGGACCAAGTGATAGATGCACCACCTAGTGGAACCGTGGAGAGTGACTATGTGAGTACATATTTCTTCACTATTTTGATTATGTGTGTGCACTATGCTATTGGTGGGTTCTTATGTGATTTATGTGTGGTTGATAGGAGACAATTGCCGGCATGAGGTACAAGGAGATGGCCGCTTCCAAGGGCAAGCCATTCCCATTTATGCATGTTTGGTCAATTCTTCAAACCTTTGACAAGTGGAAGTTGAGGGATCAAGAGACCGCACCCAAGAAGTCGGCAATGCTAAGGATGGATGATAGTGAAGATGAGGAGGAGAGGAACTTGGGCAAGCCCGAGGGAACCAAGAAGGGCAAGCTAAGGGTGAAGATGGAAAAAGAGGCGTCAAGCCTAAGGGGGAAGATGGACCACATGATGAAGACAAGAGAGGAATTGACAACGAAGACATTGGAGACGAAACTTCTTATCACCGAGAAGAAGAAAGAGGTCAAGCTTGCACAAGTTGAAGCAAAGCGTGAAGAAGCAAAGCGCAAGGCCGAGTTGGAGGAGAGGATGATCAAGCTCAAAGAGGCAAAGGTATGTAAAGAACTCATGGTGGAAGAGAAAGAGCACATGATGATGTCCAAGAAGGACATGGATGAAGACCAATTGCAATGGTGGAAGGACTACAAGGAGGACATCGCGGAGAGGAAGAGGATGTTCCGTGTTGCGTCCTCTACTTTTCGAGGTGACACTACGATGAGTAGTTGTGGTGATGGCGGTGTGTATGACTCCACCGGTGCCGATGGAGATGCTTGATGGAGCCCGCTTGTGGTCTAGGAGATGGCGCCGAGGTGCAACTTTTTGGTGATGGTGCCGATGAGAGGAGGAAGATGATGATTTTGTGATGTAAACTATTAAACCATGTATCAATAATTGTCATTTGTAGTTTGTTTGGAAGTTGATTATGTTCTTGTTGTCATAATTTGTGAGATGTCAAATGATAGATTTAAAGGTCAGGGTCGAGGCAAAGACTAGAACCCTTAAATCTAATCCTTAAAACAGTTTAAGGGTTGGGTTTGAGGGTTCTAGTATTTGCCCCTGTTTTTCAACCTTTGAAAGTGTCAAAAATGGCATTTCTCAACCCTTAAAACTGCTTTAAGGATTTGAGGGTTCGAGGGTTAGTAGTAATGCTCTAAAAGGGGCTCGACCCGAACGACACATCCTCACTTATCCGTTCTTCTCTCCCCACTCGCTAATCTCTCCCATCTCACAGATCCTCCTTCTCTCGATCGGAGGAGAGCTGCCACGCCCGCGCACCTCCGGCGAGAATCCGGTGAGCTGAGCCCGCAGCGCCTCCCCCTTGCTTCATCCCGACGCCACGCATCTCCGACCGGATCGAGGTCGACAGCTACCCATGGGCGTCCGAGCCCAGGCCCGACGGCGACCAGATCCCCGGTGAGTAGCGCATCACACGCCCAAGCCCCGTGCAGCTCGTCTCCCCGAGCTCGCACCCGAGGAACCTCCATCACCTGCCCCCTTCCGCGCGCTTGCCATCGGCAGTCTCCTCCCTGGCGACCACCATCTCGACGGCGAGAGAGGGAAGGGGGTGGCGCTGCTTGAGGAGGTCTGGAACGGAAGGGGAGGAGCGGAGCCATCGCTGTCGTAGCGCTGCTCAAGGTTGCGTTGCGCGGAAGGGCGAGGAGCGGAGTCATCGCCGAAGCGTCGCAGCTCGATGAGGCGGGGCGCGGAGGTGGAGATCTGTGACAGAGCCTACGCCGACATGTTGATGCTTGGGGGTGCCGGCGCCCCATCTGGCGCCAGTGGGAGATGCTCATGCGCACCAGCAAGTGATCCCGACATCACATGCCGCCGCCGTCGAGGATTCAGTGTCTGCTGCTCCGTGAGGTACAATTCGTCGCACACCTCTCCTTCATTTCTAGCGTGGTTGGAGATTGATATAGCAGACCCATTCTTATCTGCAGTAGTGGAGCAACTACACCGTGCAGGATATACACGACGGCCGGACGTCAAGGCGTGGCTGTTGCTAGAGTAGCTCCGGTCATGTCTCAGAGGGATTGTTGGCAGGCGGTGCTGATACTGAAGATAATTTTTGGGCAAGTTGGACTGATTCATGTGTTATGCTGCTGCAGAAGCTCATAATTCAGTATGTGCCTTGACCCAGCCATATAGCCAGTTCTCATGTGAGTTAATCAGCTAGTGTACTCAGTTACAGGACTACCTCGAATGCAATTCATAAGGGAGTTAAGAACAGGGGGGGGGGGGGGGGGTGCAAACTGAATTTGCAATGTGTGCACTTAGGAATTTGCCATGTACTTGTCATGAATAGTGTTTTCCATTATGTTTTGTGAATTCTGAGTAGTCCAAACAAAGGTAGGCACAATTAATAATTCTAAGTTGTTATAAAAAAGTTGCCATGTCAAAATGTAGAGAGAAAATAATCTAAGTTAGTTATCAGAAAAGTTACCATGTCAAAAAATTGTAGATAGAGACAATAATTCTAAGTTGTTATAAAAAATTTGCCATGGCAAATTGTTGAGAGAAAAATAATTCTAAGTTGTTACCAGAAAAGTTGTCATGGCAAATTGTAGAGAGACAAATAATTCTAAGTTTTTATCAAAAAGTTGCCATGGCAAATTTGTAGAGTGAAAAAAAATTCTAAGTTAGTTATTAGAAAAGTTGTGATGGCAACTTAAGATGTTAAAAAATATGGTAAAGTTATAGATGTTAAAAACATGGCAAAGTTGCCATGGCAACTTAAGATGTTAAAAACATGGCAAAGTTATAGATGTTCAAAAACATGGCAAACTTGACATGGCAATTTAAGATGTTAAAAAACATGGCAAACTTTGTTCAAGAACATGGCAAACTTCTATAATTAACATGTTCAAAAACATGCAAACTTGCCATGGCAAAGTTATAGATGTTCAAAAATATGGCATATTTGCCATGGCAACTTATGATGTTCAAAAACATGTCAAACTTTTCAGATGTTCAAAAACATGGCAAACTTGCCATGATATTTTAAATTGCTCAAAACCTTATGCAAACTTGCCACGGCAAACTAAAGATGTGGAAATACATGGCAAACTTTTTAAATTAAGTTTGTACAATAACATGGCAAGCATGGCACAAAAATTTAATTAATATGTTCGAAAACATGGCAAACTTGCCATGGCAACTAAAGATGTTTAAAAACATGGCAACCTAATATGCTCAAAATCATGGCAAACTTGCCATGGCAACTAAAATCAGTATTTTGTTTATAGCTATGTTTTTTTTCCAATGGCAACTAAATGCATTTTTTGCCATGGTTCGTTGTGTCTTCTTGCCATGTCCATCCGAAGAATGTTTGTCATGGCCATTACAAATTAGTTTGAGAGCACGACAAGTTTGCTCTTTCAATTTTGTTTTGCCATGGCAGTTTTACCTAAATCGTCGCGGCAAATTTCAACTTTTATTGCCATGGCAATTTACAACAGCGGCAAATTGTTGTGACCAACGGCAATTTATTTAAAACCATGGCAAATTTATTTTCTAGCATGGCAAGTTTATTTTTTTGTTGGACCATGGCAATTTTAATATATTTTTCATCAGCTATTTTTTCTATGAATTTCTAGATTTTTGTCGTATTTTTCATCAGCTATTTTTTCTATGAATTTCTAGATTTCTATTTTTTCTCAGTTTTTTCTGTTTTAGTATTGGGCCTGTTTTCCTTTTGATGCCCGTGCAACAGGCCCATGTTGGCGTTTCTGGACGTGTTCGCGCTGGGAGGTCTCCCACGCCGAACGAGATCGTTCGGTCGTTCCCCCTTGCCATGCCGAACGATTCGTTCGGAATCAGGTCGATAGAAGTCTGACGTTCGCTCCTTATCGGGGTTCTACCTACCTACAATTTCCGTGTGCTAAGATACCTCTAAGAGACAGACTCCTTCCTTTTTTAGGGGGGTGGTTTCCATAAATGTGACGGATTTTCGATCCGACGGAATCAATTCCACTTTCCATATCCTGATCCTGGCCGCTCCCGTCGTAGCTTCCTCGGCTAGGCCAGGACTGCCTTTCCTTGCAGCGGACGCGTTTGGACTCCTGCTCGGATCCACTTCGCCCACCGTCCGTCTATATAAGGCGGCACCAAGCGGCGGCCTCCGCACCGCGTTCACCTTCTCCCTTCCGGCCTCTCGCCACCGCCACGCGCCATCAGTTCCATCCCGCAAGAAGCCATCCATCGGAGGCGAGGCGATCCATCCAAGCTTGGGGGGTGATGATGCCGACGTCGTTCTTCCAGGGCAACGACGCCGGCGCCTGCGACGGCGACGGCTCGCCGCACGGGGTCAAGAAGATGTGGACCAAGGAGGAGGACGACCTGCTGCGGGAGCAGGTGCGGCGCTGTGGCGGCCCGCACAACTGGGACTCCATCTGCCGAGGCCTGCCCGGCCGCAACTCCAAGTCGTGCCGCCTCCGCTGGTGCCAGCACCTCGACCCCAGGGTGGAGGCCGTCAAGCCCTTCACCGTCGAGGAGGACATGCTCATCGTCAAGTACCAGGCCGCCTACGGCAACCGCTGGTCCACCATCGCCGAGTTCCTCTCCGGCCGCACCGACAACGCCGTCAAGAACCGCTGGAACTCCGTCCTCCGCAAGCGCCAGGAGCATGCCCCCTCCCAGCAGGGCCAGACGCGCCCGTGGGCTCCTTCCGCCGCCCGGCAGGCCGCGGGCCCCGAGGTCACGCCGCGGTGCCTGCCGCTGTTCCCTGATTCGGCCGAGGAGGTGCCGGAGGCTGACACATCTGCGGCGGCGAGGAAGTGCCTCGACCTGTTCCCTCTGGCGCCTGGGGATATCAGGGCCAACACGGCTGCTGCGGCGCCGCCCGGTGACATGACTTGCGGAGCAGGCGACCCGCTCACCGAACTGAGGCTCTGGCCGGCGCCGAGGGTGGTGTTCGACGTAATGCCGCTCCAGGCCTACCGGATGTAGATTTGCTTAGACTTGTTGTTCTCTCGTCTTACTTTTTGCTGATCGTGGGGAATTTTCCTAGTGGGATTTGACTTGTAATGGAAGCTCTGGCTGATCGAGAATGTTGTTAGGACTCCATTGGATCTTGGTATCAACAGAGCGCTGGATTTTCTGTAATCGTCTTGCTTGCTGGTTAGGTAATCAAGAAAGTTCTGGACTTAGTGTAATGCTTTGTGCTTCTTGATGATCAAGAAAATTCTGAACGTCTTGTAATTTGCATGACCATTGTAATCAACAAATCAATCTTTAGCAATTTTCTTGTTCACTGGAGATTACTGAACTACCTTGCTTGTTGGTTGTACCTTTTTCTTGCTTGTCGATGCATCAAGAAAATTCTGAACGTCTTGTAATTTGCATGACCATTGTAATCAACAAATCAATCTTTAGCAATTTTCTTGTTCACTGGAGATTACTGAACTACCTTGCTTGTTGGTTGTACCTTTTTCTTGCTTGTCGATGCACTTCAGTTACTCCTGATCTGCTTGGATTCAGTACTTGAGTTACTCATGATCTTCCAACAAAAAATCGAAAAGTTGCTCATGATCTTCCAGGGCCAAACGCTGTCAAAACAAAGCAGCATTTTCCAGTTGTTTGCACTGAATCTGAATTCTGAAACAGCTGGGATTCGAACGCTTGTTTCAGTACTCATGGCTATTTATTTATTTTTGCAAAAGAAAATAAATACTAGTGGGTGTTTCTGAATTTGCTTTGCTTGTTGGAAGCATTCACACAGATTATACATTCTTCGTGTACCTTTTTTTTTTTGCGTTTTCCGGCACATGGATCAAGAATGTTGTTAGAACTCCATCTCCATTGTTACAGAAGATCTGTGGATCTTGGTATCATCAGAACTCCGGATTTTCTGTAGTCGTATTGCTTGCTGGTTAGGTAATCAAGAAAGTTCTGAACGTAGTCTAATTCTTTGTGCTTCTTGATGATCAAGAAAATTCTGAACGTCTTGTAATTTCCATGACCATTGTAATCAACAATCAATCTTTAGCAATTTCCTTGTTCACTGGAGATTACTGAACTTTCTTGCTTGTTGATTGTTGGAAGTAATTCATAAAGATTTTACGTTCTTTCTAGTACCTTTTCTCGTGCTTGTTACTCCTGATCTCCTTGGAATGGGATTTGACTTGTAATGGAAGCTCTGGCTGATCGAGAATGTTGTTAGGACTCCATTGGATCTTGGTATCAACAGAGCGCTGGATTTTCTGTAATCGTCTTACTTGCTGGTTAGGTAATCAAGAAAGTTCTGAAATTAGTGTAATGCTTTGTGCTTCTTGATGATCAAGAAAATTCTGAACGTCTTGTAATTTGCATGACCATTGTAATCAACAAATCAATCTTTAGCAATTTTCTTGTTCACTGGAGATTACTGAACTACCTTGCTTGTTGGTTGTACCTTTTTCTTGCTTGTCGATGCATCAAGAAAATTCTGAACGTCTTGTAATTTGCATGACCATTGTAATCAACAAATCAATCTTTAGCAATTTTCTTGTTCACTGGAGATTACTGAACTACCTTGCTTGTTGGTTGTACCTTTTTCTTGCTTGTCGATGCACTTCAGTTACTCCTGATCTGCTTGGATTCAGTACTTGAGTTACTCATGATCTTCCAACAAAAAATCGAAAAGTTGCTCATGATCTTCCAGGGCCAAACGCTGTCAAAACAAAGCAGCATTTTCCAGTTGTTTGCACTGAATCTGAATTCTGAAACAGCTGGGATTCGAACGCTTGTTTCAGTACTCATGGCTATTTATTTATTTTTGCAAAAGAAAATAAATACTAGTGGGTGTTTCTGAATTTGCTTTGCTTGTTGGAAGCATTCACACAGATTATACATTCTTCGTGTACCTTTTTTTTTTTGCGTTTTCCGGCACATGGATCAAGAATGTTGTTAGAACTCCATCTCCATTGTTACAGAAGATCTGTGGATCTTGGTATCATCAGAACTCCGGATTTTCTGTAGTCGTATTGCTTGCTGGTTAGGTAATCAAGAAAGTTCTGAACGTAGTCTAATTCTTTGTGCTTCTTGATGATCAAGAAAATTCTGAACGTCTTGTAATTTCCATGACCATTGTAATCAACAATCAATCTTTAGCAATTTCCTTGTTCACTGGAGATTACTGAACTTTCTTGCTTGTTGATTGTTGGAAGTAATTCATAAAGATTTTACGTTCTTTCTAGTACCTTTTCTCGTGCTTGTTACTCCTGATCTCCTTGGAATGGGATTTGACTTGTAATGGAAGCTCTGGCTGATCGAGAATGTTGTTAGGACTCCATTGGATCTTGGTATCAACAGAGCGCTGGATTTTCTGTAATCGTCTTACTTGCTGGTTAGGTAATCAAGAAAGTTCTGAAATTAGTGTAATTCTTTGTGCTTCTTGATGATCAAGAAAATTCTGAACGTCTTGTAATTTGCATGACCATTGTAATCAACAAATCAATGTTTAGCAATTTTCTTGTTCACTGGAGATTACCGAACTTCCTTGCTTGTTGGTTGTTGGAAGTAACCCAGAAAGATTTCTTGCTTGTCGATGTGCTTCAGTTACTCCTGATCTGCTTGGATTCAGTACTTGAGTTACTCATGATCTTCCAACAAAAAATCGAAAAGTTGCTCATGATCTTCCAGGGCCAAACGCTGTCAAAACAAAGCAGCATTTTCCAGTTGTTTGCACTGAATCTGAATTCTGAAACAGCTGGGATTCGAACGCTTGTTTCAGTACTCATGGCTATTTATTTATTTTTGCAAAAGAAAATAAATACTAGTGGGTGTTTCTGAATTTGCTTTGCTTGTTGGAAGCATTCACACAGATTATACATTCTTCGTGTACCTTTTTTTTGTTTTTGTTTTCCGGCACATGGATCAAGAATGTTGTTAGAACTCCATCTCCATTGTTACAGAAGATCTGTGGATCTTGGTATCATCAGAACTCCGGATTTTCTGTAGTCGTATTGCTTGCTGGTTAGGTAATCAAGAAAGTTCTGAACGTAGTCTAATTCTTTGTGCTTCTTGATGATCAAGAAAATTCTGAACGTCTTGTAATTTCCATGACCATTGTAATCAACAATCAATCTTTAGCAATTTCCTTGTTCACTGGAGATTACTGAACTTTCTTGCTTGTTGATTGTTGGAAGTAATCCATAAAGATTTTACGTTCTTTCTAGTACCTTTTCTCTTGCTTGTTACTCCTGATCTGCTTGGATTCAGTACTTCAGTTACTCATGATCTTCCAACAAGAAATCAAAAAGTTGCTCATGATCTTCTAGGGCCAAACGCTGTCAAAACGAAGCAGCCTTTTTCAGTTGTTTGCACTGAATCTGAATTCTGAAACAGCTGGGATTGGAACGCTTGTTTCACTACTCATGGCTATTTTTTATTTTTGCAAAAGAAAATAAATACTCGTGGGTATTTCCGATTTTGCTTGCTTGTTGGAAGCATTCACTCAGATTATACGTTTTCCGTGTGTACCTTTTTTCTGTTTTTCGGCAGCGGCACATGGATCAACGGGAATCAAATTTGTTTAGAGAAAAAAATGGGAATATACGTCCCTCCTTGAGAAGTTCATTTACTCCCTCTGTTCACTTTTATAAGACGTTGTAGCCATTTCAGACGGCAGTCAAAACAATTCAATGTGTGTTGTCTGGAACGTATTATAAAAATGAACGGAGGGAGTACTTAATTTGAAAATTCGAAGCAGATATCCTTGTTTGCATTAAACTCTGAATTCTGAAACACTTCGCCTATGAATCCAATGTTCTTGAGCTCACAATCACTACGAGCTCCACAAAAAGCTTGCATATACTTCCGTGGACGAGGGTTGGCCTGCTTTCTCCTCCATGAACATGATTTCATTTATGTTACCCACCAATAGGCATGGGTAGTCAGAGTGTTACTATAGGTAGCGCATGCGCTCCCATTTCTAGTGTTTCTCCTCCCAACGGAATTCACCATAAGCTCCGGTGAGTCTCCATTCCCTTCCACCCCTTCATCACCTTAACATAAATGTAATAAGGTGTTTTTTTTAAAGATCCAGCTTGGCTGGCTTTGATAGATTTAGAAGAGAGCATATGGGAGACAAAGTTTGATCAAGTGATCAGGGTGAGAGCAAAAAAAGAGGTACAACAGAGGAGGTCCTTCGGCCTCCAGCCCCAAGCTAAACTTTAGGAAGCTATCTCACACCTAAATCCCCAAACGGGGGCTCAATAGTTCTTGCTCCGGCTAGCCGCCAGTGTAATAAGGTGTTGCAAATAATTTCTACACACTAACCTCTCTTCTCCAAAATAGCACTAACCATCCTTCCTCATCACTATCCGAGACAATTTTATATCTCGTACGCAAGTTTCTAGACAAACACTCAGCTGGATAGCCATCAAGGTGTGTCTCCAATAGGAGCAAAACCTTAGGGTTACAACAGTGATGGGCAACCAGGAATGATCGAACTGCCGCAGTGTTACCAAACCATGGCAGCTCAAGAATAGGAGTTTCATCTTTGTCGGCGCACTGCATCCGAGAGAGGCCGCTGATCCTCTCGAAGCTAAACTTGCACGACCCTTCTGTCTTTTCTTATCATTTCGTTTTTTTCTAGTTACTTAGGTCCTAACTAATCTTCATAGCTACCCCGGTTTTGTCACCTTATCCATTGGGACAACATTCAATTGATCCACAGTGTTTTCTTCCTCCTTTCATCTTCTGAACATAATCTTTTCCTCACCCCCTTTTTACCCTCAGACATATATACACTTTTTACCCTACATAGATGTCGTGTCTGCAAGCTCATTCTCTTCCCTGAGGTCTTATTCTAGGCACAACTGGAATATAGGCACCAATCCACAAAGTCCCCTCTACCTCTGCGTGGACCAAAGTCAGTACGGCCACGTCCAAAGTCAGCTATGTCACCCCCTCATATATACATGTTGCCCTACCTCTTCCACATGAAAATTGGCCTCTCCATGTGTGTGCATCGGCTTTAAGCCATGCGCCCCACTTCAAGTCTTTGTCCTTGTATTCACACTCCTCATGCATATGCCCCAAAAGGCCAAAAGCGGCACAAACATTGGGGGTTATATCTCGTACGCAAGTTTCTAGACAAACACTCAGCTGGATAGCCATCAAGGTGTGTCTCCAATAGGAGCAAAACCTTAGGGTTACAACAGTGATGGGCAACCAGGAATGATCGAACTGCCGCAGTGTTACCAAACCATGGCAGCTCAAGAATAGGAGTTTCATCTTTGTCGGCGCACTGCATCCGAGAGAGGCCGCTGATCCTCTCGAAGCTAAACTTGCACGACCCTTTTGTCTTTTCTTATCATTTCGTTTTTTTCTAGTTACTTAGGTCCTAACTAATCTTCATAGCTACCCCGGTTTTGTCACCTTATCCACTGGGACAACATTCAATTGATCCACAGTGTTTTCTTCCTCCTTTCATCTTCTGAACATAATCTTTTCCTCACCCCCTTTTTACCCTCAGACATATATACACTTTTTTATCCTACATAGATGTCGTGTCTGCAAGCTCATTCTCTTCCCTGAGGTCTTATTCTAGGCACAACTGGAATGTAGGCACCAATCCACAAAGTCCCCTCTACCTCTGCGTGGACCAAAGTCAGTACGGCCACGTCCAAAGTCAGCTATGTCACCCCCTCATATATACATGTTGCCCTACCTCTTCCACATGAAAATTGGCCTCTCTATGTGTGTGCATCGGCTTTAAGCCATGCGCCCCACTTCAAGTCTTTGTCCTTGTATTCACACTCCTCATGCATATGCCCCAAAAGGCCAAAAGCGGCACAAAACTTGGGGGTCTTCTCATATTGCACTTGATAATGTTCTCATTTTCCAGAACTAGACACAATAACAAATGTTGGTAAATGGCAGATTGACATCACGCTTAATATTTACCCTAATGAAAGTGCCGAATGCCCCAAAATCCAGATGAACTTGAAGAAAAGTAATTCTAGCATGCACAGGATATCCCATACACGGATCCATCGTTCGTGGTTGCTTTGAGTTTCGTGCTACTTTTTATCTTCTTAGAATTATCATGTTTTGAAGTGTTCATTGAGTTTTCCTTCCTCTTTCAAAGCGTATCTTATATTTCATCGTGTATCAGCAAACTCGATCCATAACAAGTGTATCGTCGTGTTTACTGATGTTCAGAAAACAAGTGCAGTTTTCACTGGTAAACAAAGAAAACACGACGATACACATTGAAACAAGAGAAAAACCGAACAAACCATTTTAAAACGTGTTAAATTTTGACAACGACCCAAAAAATAGCACGGATCTTAAATTAACCACGGACGGTGGATCCATGAAAGGGTACGGGGAGATAAACCCCTCTCGGTGAGCTTGTTCCACTTCACCTATCTTCTTTCCTTGCAGCCAACGGCAAAAGAAAACGGAATCAATAAGTGCCGAACGTACCGTTTTTTAATTCTCAGTCCGAACGCCTCCTCTGCCGTTTGATTTTTGGCAGGAATCCTAGAGCACCAAAAATCGCCACGTCAGCGAAGAAGCTCGTTCGGCATGAACGACAGCCGTCCCGAACGCCGCCCCACTCCTCTGTCTCTATCCTTTTCTCCTCCTACACTCCTTTCTTCTCCCAGATGCCTGCAACCACGCCCATATGGGGTGGCGAGCTGCTCATCGTGCACCGCCGCCTGACCGGGCGTCCCTGCTGCCTGCAACCACGCCCGAGCTCCCGTCGATTCGCCTCCAACCCAGGCAGCAGCCGACGCCTTCCTCTCGCCGAGAGCTGGTCGTCCCCGCGCCGCCGTACGCCGGAGCGCTGCGACCGCTCGCCGGTGAATCCATTGCGCTCTTCTCTTTGCTTCTTCTCCTCCTTCCTCATCTACATGCCCTGCGGCCAGGGATGTCTCACGCCAATGCTCGGCGCCGGACTCTCCACGCCCGGCGGCTAGGACGACTCTGCTCCGTGCGCGGCGCGCGGCGGGCAGCATCTGCACTAGGGCGCGTTGACCGTCGGCGTTGTGTTGCCAGCGGCCACAGCCGCAGACCATGCCCTCGGTCACGTTCCTACTCTACAGCAGTACCAGCAAGACGAGCAAGCCGGATGCGTCGCCGCCGTGACCACAGCTTGTTCCTCGCAGCGACCGCCGTGACCCGTGACTTCCGCCAGATCAATTAGGAAAGCGTTTTCAAGGTGAGCAATGCTTCATTCCCTATGTCATTCGTTGTCAATGCTTCACAATTCATCCCGTGCCTGAATGCCTGAATTTTACCAACAACTGAAGCATGGACGCCTGAAATTATCAACATATTATTTGTTGTCTCTAAAAATCATGTCAATGATTCACAACACTTACGGTTTCTGTATTCTACAGATTTAATGCAAGCGTTGGCATTGATTCTAGATTCCCTTTTTTGTTTTGTTTTTTCTGAATGTTAAGAACATTCACAGCTTGTGACATGCCCTTTTGTTTGGTTTTTTCCATGTTGTTAACACTGTGGGACCCCTTTTTCAAAGTTACTGCAATTTTTGCCATGATGTTTATATATACTTGCTATGGCAAAAAATTCTGTCCAATTTAGATGTGGGCAGTAGGCCAGTTTTCTTTCTTTTTTGCCGTAGATGATATGTGATAGTAAATGGGGGCAATGGCAAATTTCAGTAAAGTTTTGTTCAAGCCCATGGCAATTTTCTCAAAAAATGTGTTCTTTCATCATGGTAATTTTGCAGACTCTTGTTTCTTTTTGTAGCTGTCACATGGCAAGTGCTTGGAGTTTCCCCCTATGTCTCATGGCAAAGTATTACCATGCTTTTACCCAACACAATGGCAAATTTTAATTGCCATGATCACATGACAATTGAAAAAAATGGCATGTCTCCACCTTTTGCCAAGGCAAATGTAGCTTTCAATGAAGGATGGCAATTTAAGTCCATGGCCGAAAATTGAGGCAGAGATGAGATGGATTTTTTAGTTTGGTCACACTTTGTTGGTGGAGTAGATGCATCGCAGATTCACAATGTATATGGGAAGTAGTTGTTTTGTTCATGGTGTTTTTGATGGGGGTTTTCCTCTGATCTAAACATTTATATGGGAAGTAGTTGTTTTGTTCCCTGGAATGGCTGTCCATTGTTTTTAATTTGTCTATAATGTGATATTGCCATGGCAATTCTTTAACATGTCGTCCTATGGGTAGCTCAAGATCGAGTTTGCCATGCAAAACTTTAATATGTGTTGTTTTTCTGCCATTATTTGCAAACTTAAGATGTATTGACATGGGAAACTTAATTTGAGTCTTTTTTTCCATGGCCACTATACATGCATATTTATAAGCATTCTTCTAGGAAAGTCACACTTTTCTCTAGATAGCATGGCAAGTTTTTTAGGACAAGATAAATTATTTTGTGTCCTAAATTGGCCATGGCAAATTTAGTTCGTAGATCAGGGCAAGTTTTAAAATGATTTTTCCACGGGAAATTTAGTAGATGTCTGACGGTAAATTCAGTTTAATGCCCATGGCAAGTTTCTTTTTTCAAGACGATGACACTTTTTCAGCATGGCAATTTTTAAAGTGATTTTGCCATGGAAAATTCACTAGATGTCCCACGGCAAATTCAGTTTAATACCCATGGCAAGTTTCTTTTTTTAGACCATGTCAACTTTTCTTTTACCATGGCAATTTTCTAAAGTGATTTTGCCATGGCAAATTCACTAGATGTCCCACGGAAAATTCAATTTAATGCCCATGGCAAGTTTCTTTTTTTTCAAGATGATGCCAACTTTTTTTACCATGGCAATTTTTAAAGTGATTTTTTCATGGCAAATTCACCAGATGTCCCATGACATATTCAGTTTAATTCCCATGGCAAGTTTCTTTTTCAAGAGGATGCTATTATGTTTTACCATAGCAAATTCACTAGATGTCCCACGGCAAATTAAGTTTAATGCCCATGGCAAGTTTTTTTTTTCAAGACAATGTCAATTTTTATTTTTGGGTTTTTATCATTTATGCCACTAGTTGTGTCCCACTACTCAGTTTTGCCATTAGAAGTTACAACTGCTCAAAAAATGCCATCAATCCGTGAGATGCTTGCTCAAAAATGCCATTAGATATCTCAAAAATGCCGTCGTTCTGTTAGATGTTTGCTCAAAAATGCCATTAGACATTGTTATTTTTACGTCAAACCCGTTGACCATGTTCTATGACAAAAATAAGCCTAGACCCACATGTCAGTTCTCTCTATCTCACAATGATATGTGTGGCCCCACTTGTCAGGAGTAACCAAGCGAATAATTTTACAGGAAAATAAGAACGCTGTTGGGATCAAGTGGGCCCCATACTTTATTGTAGTGAGATAGAGGGAGAGCTGGCATGTTGGTTCATAGGTATTTATGTCATTATAACATGGCAAAAGAGATTTGAGATCACAATAATGGTGTTTAGTGCCATTTTGAGCATGTGTCTAATGAAGCGATGGCATTTTTGAGCAGTTGAAATTTCTAGTGGCAAAACTGAGTAGTGGGACACAACCGGTGGCATAACTGATAAAAACTTTTTTTAAAGTGATTTTGCCATGGCAAATTCACTAGATGTCCCACCGAAAATTCAGTTTAATGCCAATGGCGAGTTTCTTTTTTCAAGACAATGTCAACATTTTTTCATGGCAATTTTAAACTGATTTTTCCATGGCAAATTCCCTAGATGTCCCACGGAAAATTCAGTTTAATGCCCATGGCGAGTTTCTTTTTCCAAGACAATGTCAACATTTTTTCATGGCAATTTTAAACTGATTTTTCCATGGCAAATTCCCTAGATGTCCCACGGAAAATTCAGTTTAATGCCCATGGCGAGTTTCTTTTTTCAACACAATGTCAACATTTTTTCATGGCAATTTTAAACTGATTTTTCCATGGCAAATTCCCTAGATGTCCCATGATAAATTTAGTTTAATGCCCATGGCAAGTTTCTTTTTTCAAGACAATGTCAACTATTTTTCTTACCATGGCAAATTCACTAGATGTCCCACGACAAATTTAGTTTAATGCCTGCGGCAAGATAAGATTCTTTTTTTAGGACGATGCGAGAAAGAATACAATTTTTAAGTAAGGAATCGCATTGTTGCATTCTTATTCATGTATGATTTTTTGGTATTATATTAGATGGGAAATTAGTCCTGTATATTACATGGAAAAATACTTACTGCATATGGTCTTTTGTTAATTTTCTATTTTTGTACACATAGTAGGTTTTAGGCATTATCATTTTTGTCCATAGCATTCATTTTTTGCTTGGTTAAAGACAGATGCCAATTTCTGGTTTGCATCACTGGGATTTTTTAGTTCTCAATTTTCTTGTTTTAATGGCAGTTTTTCTCATAATATGGCAACTCTGAGCTTTCTTTTTTCATAGATAATTTTTTTATGGACTGTGCTAACGACCGGACGGTGGGATTTTAGCTATAGGTACGGACGATCGTGCAAAGACACATGCATGCAGGACGAGCGATGATGATTTTGCATGCGCGTGAGCTTTCTGCTGCATTGTTAAATATGCATACATATAAAAACAAAATTGTTGATGTCATCAAAGATTTCTTTGAAATTCAAACTTTAAAATGTTTTGTAGCACAAACCATAGCTCGGATTGAAAAGCTGTTTTCACATAAAAGATTTGTCGCGACGAGATCTTCGTATCTAGATCCCATGTTGATATATTTCGACGACTTTTTTTCGGGGTCAAAAGTTATCAGGCCCAGGCTAAGCAAGTTATCACGTCAATGATACGTAAGTTACCATCTTATTTATATAGAAATTACCGGGGCATAAAAGTTGTCCTCGAATTCTCCCCACATGCAAATGAATTAGAATACCAAAAAGTTGATGTCATCCTTGATTCCCCTTTATTTCGAAACTTCAAAAATTTTGTAGCTTAAACCGTTGGTCCGATGAAAAAGGTTCTCGAAGAAAGCATCAAAACTAGATACTATATTGATTTGTTCAGACAACTTTTATTTCGGATCGAAAGTTACCACTTCTGGGCTAAGTAAGGTATCATGCCTGAGCTACATATGTTACCACGTTGTTTACAGATATTACCGGGTATAAATTATCATGGTCTACGATATATGAGATACCATGCTATTCACATACAAAGTTACCGAGATGATATTTTGTGAACCCCTCCCCCCCGTGCCAAAGTTATCAAGACCGAGGTACATAAGTAATCAGGTCCGCATATGTGAGTTGCCATGCGCTATTCACACAAAACTTACCGAGGGGATATTTCATCACCCCCCCCATGTCAAAGTTATCAGGACCGAGGTACATAAGTTATCAGGTCAGCGATATGTGAGTTACCATGCTATTCACACAAAAGTTATCGAGGGGATATTTCATCAACCCCCTCCCCCCCCCCCCCCCCGGTCCCCCATGCCAAAGTTATTAGGACCGAGGTACATAGGTTATCGGGTCTGCGATATGTGAGTTACCATGCTATTCACACAAAAGTTACTGAGGGGATATTTCATCAACCCCCTCTCCCCCTCCCCCCATGCGAAAGTTATTAGGACCGAGGTACATAAGTTATCAGGTATGCGATATGTGAGTTACCATGCTATTCACATAAGGGTAGTGCTAACTTCCGACATAGTTCATATCGTTTCCTTTTTATGTGTGTGTTCACTGTTCACTAATAGTTAGTTTAATTAGCAGCTAACCGCATGCATGCATAAAAAAATGATGATGTCAGCCTAGATTCTTTTCAAAACTGAAAATTTAAAATGTTTTGTAGCTCATACTGTCCATGGGATTAAGAAACTGTCTTCACATAAAGATTCATCGCGACGAGATCTTTGAAACTAGATCACATGCTGATATGTTTTGATGATTTTTTTCGGTCAATACCAGGTATGTACTATGTAAATTATCACGTCTATGACACATAAGTTATCAAGCCGTTCCTCGAGCGTAGAACGTGCGACACTGTATGGGTGACGTGGGGACCCAGAGACCCTGATTTTCTCGCATGCGGGACGTGCGGAAGGAGTAGTTTACTCGCTCGATCGTGACCATGAGATGCCGATCGGCCGGATACCGAATCGTTCAGATCTATTAGCAAATTTCCAGTCGACTGTAAAATAGCTTTCTCGAGGTGATGAGGGGCATAAATTACCATGCTATTTACATAGTAGTTATCATAGGATGTTTTCAACAATTTTTCCTTGGGTCAATGGTATCATGGTGATGCACATAAGTTATCAGGTCAACGGGGCTTATGTTATCATGTTATTTACACAGAAGTTATTGAGAGGTATTTTTTTTATCTTTTTAACAACTTTTTTGCTCGATCAAAGTTACTGCGGTGTTTTTGTGTAAAATATCAGGTGCATGGTGTATATGCTATTTACATAGAATTTACCGGGGTTTTGTTTTTAAGAATTTTTTTGCCGGATCCATAATTTTTTCAATCTGAAGACAAAATGAGCTTAGTTCACACAAACAATCTACTTAGTTTGAGATGGTTAATGGACATCAACTTAGTTAGGTAGGGACCCCAGGTACGAATCATATGCACCATGCTATTTACCCGACGTTCCTTTCTTTGTTATTTTTTTGGCTGGATATGTGAAGGTACAAAAGAAAAGAAAACTAGATTTGTCGTCAAAGCCGAGCCAGCCCAAGTGGTTTTTAAGTTCATAACTAACCTATAGGGGTATGAGGTTCGACTCCAAGCTCTCCATCTTTCTTGCGAGAAATTGAACCAGATCGAGGGACCCAAAAAAGGAAACTTGTGCGAGGGATTGATGGCCGGAAAAAAAGAAAACTACCTCGCGGGGAATGATGGCCAAAAAAAGGAAACTCCCGCGCCGAAAAATAAGGAAACTCCCTCGCGGGAATGGTGGCCGGAAAAAAAGAAACTGCCTCCTAGACATGCGTGGGTAGCCAAAAAAAAGGTGCGAGATGAAACTTGCGCGGGACGTTGATGCAGATCCAACGATGAATGAACCGTTCGGATCTGTTGCAAACTGCCAGTCGGCAGGAATTTAGCATTCTCGTTTTTTTATTCGTAGTACAAACTGGGCCGTACTAGGCTTTATTTTCTTTGTTTTAGTCATAATAAGGACGACCCAGTACGGAAGCTATGCTGGGTGGGGGAGGGCGTTCGGGCTGGGAGTCCTCTCATCCCGAACGAATTTGTTCGTTCGCTGCCCACCCCGTCATCACCGAACAAATTGTTCGATCTGGCGAGCCACGAGGCCGTACGTTCGGCCGTTATCGACGTCCAAAGAATAAGAAAAAACGCAGTTTGGACTCCTGCTCGGACTCGGTTTAACCACGTCCATCTATATAAGTAGTCACGCGGCCGCGGCCTCCACACAACCGCGTCCACCTTCTCTTCCGGCCTCTCGCCACCGCACGCACGCAACATCTCCATCTCGCAACAAACCATCAATCGGAGGCGATTCAAGCTAGCGGGATGGTGATGCCGCCGTCGTCCTTCCCGGCCACGTCAGGCTCCGACGCCGTCGCCTGCGACGACGGCTTGCCGCACGCGGCCAAGAAGATGTGGACCAAGAGAGAGGACGACCTGCTGCGGGAGCAGGTCCGTCGGTGCGGCGGCCCGCACAACTGGGACTCCATCTGCCGAGCTCTGCCCGGCCGCAACTCCAAGTCGTGCCGCCTCCGCTGGTGCCAGCACCTCGACCCCAGGGTGGAGGCCGTCAAGCCCTTCACCGTCGAGGAGGACATGCTCATTGTCAAGTACCAGGCCGCCTACGGCAACCGCTGGTGCACCATCGCCGAGTTCCTCTCCGGCCGCACCGACAACGCCATCAAGAACCGCTGGAACTCCGTCCTCCACAAGCGCGCGCCCACCCTGCAGGGACCCCCGCGCCCGTTGGCTCCTTCTGCCGACCGAAAGGCCGCCAGCCCCGAGGTCACGCCGGGGTGCCTGCCGTTGTTTCCTCTGGCGAGCGGGGATGTCAGGATGTCCTCTCGTTCGACGGAGGTCGTGCCGGAGGCTGAGACATGTGCGGCGGCGAGGGAGTGCCTCGAGCTGTTCCCTCTGGTGCCCGGGGATATCAGGGGCGATGCCGGCACTGCGGCGCCGAGTGACATGTCCTGCGGAGCAGGCGACCCGCTGACCGAGCTGAGGATCTGGCCGGCGGTGGTGTTCGACGTAATGCCGCTGCAGGCCTACCGGATGTAGATTCATTCTGGTCTTCTTGCCTTGACTTGGTTGTTCTTTCATCTTACTTTTTGTTGATCGTGGGGAATTTCGTAGTGGGATTTGACTTGTGATGGTAGAGTTGTGCATGATGGGGTGATCAAGAAAGTTTGCACGCCATTGTAACGGGAGAGCTGTGGATCTTGGTATCAAGAGAACTCCGAATTTTCTGTAATCGTCTTGCTTGTTGGTTAGGCAAGCAAGAAAGTCTGAAGTTAGTGTAATTCTGAACTTGTAATTTCCTTGCCCATTGGTAATCAACAACTCAACCTTTAGTGTTTTTCTTGTTCAGATCGAGTTTTCTTGTTTGTTGGCAGCAATCAAGGAAGATTTTACGTTCTTGGAAACTTTATTGCGTTTTTTGGTGCCTTGTTCGATCGGAATTAAGATTTGACCTCCGTGAGAAGTTCATTACGTTTTTTCATGTTCAGTACTTCACTTAAACACTTCTATATAATTACCTTGCCCTCAATTCATCACTGCACAGTCCTAATTACCTTGCTTCTGTTTGATATACTTTCGGTCTGTTGAAGAAACCTTGTTTTGTTTGCATTGAAATTCTAAATTCTGAAACAGTTGGGTTGGAACTCTTGTTTCATATATAAACCCGGTAGAAGATTCTTACTAGACTACTTCAGAGCATCTACAACCGCGATGTCCTAATTTAACCCTCTGTATATGAAGCCAAGAAAATAAGTCAAAGATAGAAGAACCCAGACTTCAAATAAAAAAAATTGGAAACTCGAAAAGGATTCTTCTGATTCTCAATGATTGAGGGGTAAGTGGATTGATACCAAGAAAGATTTCTTCTTATTATAAGACGTGATTTGATCTGCATATGTTTGGTAAATAAGCAATCTTCTCCTTTAATCATATCATAAATGGAAAGTGTTCAATTAAAATATGAAAACGTCCGCGGACGCATCCCTAACAGTGCTTGGTCACCCCTCATTTGGCGCATCAGAGCCGCCCCCTAAATATCCGAAACCCCAAATCCATGCAACCTTGCAACGTGATTAAAATAGCACATAGATAAATTGAACATAACATAGATCAGATATTGCATGTTTGCCATAGCATGCGAAGCTCACAAAAGATTAGCAAGTTCAACAGGACACAACATAGCAAATTCAAAAAGTTCATCATATGATATACTCCCTCTGTCTCAAAATAACTGTCTCAATTTTGTACTAACTTTAGTACAAAGTTGTACTAACGTTGAGGCACTTATTTTGGGACAGAGGGAGTATAAGATAGAGAGAGGGGGCGCCGGGCTTCACCACTTCCTCGCCAATCCCTTCCCCTTGTGGTCTCCGGAGCGGCGGTAGTACTCCGCAGTATAGGCGTCGGTGGTTGGAGGGGTGTCGTCCTCGTCGGTAGTGGTGCTGATGTTGTTGGAGGAGGATAAAGATGAGCAGAGGAGCCTGGCCAGACGCCCGGCGGTGCGGCCTCCTCCTTGGCGAGGCGCCGAGCCTTCGCCTGGTTGACCGCCCTCTGTCGGGCTAGCCGCCTGGACTTTTCGATGCCGAGCCGCAATACCTTGGCATTTTTGTGCTGGCGGCAAGCGTTCGCTTCCGCCGAGGTGAAGGACCAGCAGATGATGTCATAGAGGAGGTCGTCTTCGGAGTTGGCAGGCGGAAGCGGCTCGGTCGCGGATCTGCACGACCCGTGGTCGAACATGCTAGATCCGGCATGCGTACCTTCTACCTCGCGTGGCGAGCAACCCGCGCCTCCGAATGATGAAGTCATGGCCACTGACTCGGCTATGCAGGAACGTGAACTAGTGTTGTCGGGAGGAGCAGGGCTGGAGGTGCTAGGTGTCGTTGGTCATCACGCCGCCTGGCCGAGGATGACGTGAACGACGATGGCGGGCGCGGGCAGACACATAGTTGCAAGTGCCCCGATGGGCCACTAGGGAGGCTGTGAGGAATGTCAAGGGCGAGTTCCTCGTTGTTCGGGGTGGAGCTAGATTCCTCCTTGAGGAGCGCCTCCTAGTCGATGGGGTCGGTCTCATTGTCGGATTCGCTGCCGGAGTTGGCCTTGGTGACACTGGTAGGGAAAGGGACGGGAAGGGGAGGAGACAGGCAGTGGAGCAGAGCAGTCAAGAGTGTGGACTATGGACTGGGTTTGGTCTGGGGTGGTGTATATGTGTGGTCGGACTGGGCCAGTCTGGGCAGTCCGGCCCCTCCATATCCACCCCACCTATGGGCTGTGTTTGGTGGGTGTCGAACAACCCAGACGTTTGGGCAGGCTATGAGGGGTTCGGTTGGATGACTTTTTTCGGTCCGGGTAGTGTCCGAGTTGTCCGCACAGATGTTTAGGGACGAATTGAGAGGTCCGGTTATAGATGCTTTAAATGTCCGGGTCGTCCGGCACCCCCAAACCCAATCCATATATGGGGCGAATATGGTGCAGTCCGGACGCTGCCTCCACGTCGAACCGTCCTAGGCCGGCCCAGTTCAACCCGACATATACCCCACCCAAACCAAACCCTAGTCCACAATCCGCACTCTTGACCGCTCCGCTACCCGTCCCGCCCCCTCTCCAAAACATTCCCCTCCCAGCGCAACCATGGCCAACTCGAGCAGCGGATCGAAAAACAAGTTAGAACCGTTGACTAGGAGGCATTCCTTAAGGAGGAATCCAACTCCACTCCCGATGACAAGTAGTTCGCCCTCCGCCGGTAGCGGATGGATAGGGGCGAGAGCTCGAGCTTCGCGGCCTCCCCGATGGCCATCAACACCATCGAGTAATGCTTCGCCTTGAGTCGTTATCACCGTTGTAGGAGCTTGGCCGCATGAGTCACAGCTCGCCTTCGTCTGCGCGCGCTATCGCTCATCGTTGGGCGCATTGCGCGTAGCCTTTCATATGTAGCATCCTGGTGCACTCATCACAATACAACTCATCGATGTTGGTAGCATGGATCATATCACCGGCGAGGCTGCTCGCAGCACTCACCGTTGCCGGTTGCACTTTTGGTCGAAGGCGCCCATAGCATCTCACGATGCCGTTTCGAACATCTTACGAAGTCGGTCCCATCATCTCACGACGCTGTTCTTGCAAAAAAGCATGGCACAACATCTCACGAAGAAAGCACCTCGCGAGGTCGATACCAACATCTAGGCCACCGCTTCCAACATCACGTAGATCACAACCGACACAGCACTAGGCTCCTGCCGGTTTCAGCACCCCTGCCGGGTGTGGTCACCGTCGGAAGCTCGTGTGTTCGTAGGTTCCAGCAGCCCGTCGTCATTGTTCCAGCATCTGGCCACCACTGTTGCAAAACACCGCCGGGCGTGGTCACTGCCGGAAACTCATGTGTTCACGGGTAACAACCATTGGCGAAGACAGTGTGTAGGAACGGTGGTTGTGGCCCACCCAGAATATTGAGAATTGTTTTTTTATTGTATACTAATTTATTTTCCAAGGCCAACTGCCCAGTTGAGTAGGTCTTTTTATTTCCCAGTCTCAGGGCACCCCTATATCTCGCCTTCAGTGAGTTCAGCTTCCGACTCGGTGAAGGGGGAGCAAGATGGCCCGGTCCATGTGTGCGGTAGGCCACGATCTCTTTTTTGTTGTTTTTTGTTCTCGTTTTTTGCTTTATTTTTATAGTTTTCTCTATATTTTAAAATATTCTCTCTCTCTCTCTATATATATATATATAGAAAAATGGTTGTGTACTCCTGGGAGTACGTACTCTCGCTCCTCATATACCACATAGATGAATCTTTTATAACTTATTATTATTTTTAATATATTTCATTAATAATTACTAGATACCCTAAAATGGATTTCATGAAAAAAATCATGTGTGCCTCATATTTTCAAAGGTTTACGTATATACTGATTTGTTTGTACGTGAAAAAGGTATATTGCAAAAAGTAGGTCGTAAATGATATTTTTTTCAACAAAACTTGTATTGAGGTATCTTAGAATATTTAATGAAGTATATTGAAAATGATAAGGGGTATAATCAATGCATATACGAGGTATATTGAAGATGGGAGTACATACTCCCAAGAGTACAGAAAATATATATAACAAAATACACTCTACAAATACATTTGAAAAATGTTCAACAAGTATTTAGAAAATGTTGAACAAGCGTCCGGAAAAATGTTGAATGTGTATAGAAAAATTGTTGATAATGTATTAAAAATGGATGAATTTTTTTATCATGTATATAAAAATGTTAATCAAGCATTTGAAAAAAAATATTGACCATGTATTAAAAAATGATGAAAAAATTTGATCATGTCGATAAAAATGTTAATAAAGCATTTGAAAAAATGTTGAACAATTATTAAAAATGTTAATAAGTTGCAAAATGTCAAATGTGTATAGAATTTTTTTGACAATGTATTAATAAAATGATGAATTTTTTCGATCATGTATATAAAAATGTTAATCAAGCATATAAAAAAATGTTGAACAAGTGTTTGAAAAATATTAAATGTGTAAAGAAAAATTGTTGACCTTGTATTAAAAAATATTAATATTTTTATTTGAAAAATGTTAATCAAGCATTTAAAAAATGATAGAAAAATGTTGACCATGTATTAAAAAATTTATTAATCTTGTATATGAAAAATGTAATAAAATGTGTATAGAAAAAGGTTGACCATGTATTACAGAAATGTTTAATTTGTGTTGGAAAAATGTTAGACGTGTATTAGAAAAATATTGTTGGCATGTACAAAAAATGTAAAATAATAACCAAAAGAACAAAGAAACCCGAAAAAAGAAGTAAAATAAACAAAAGAAACATGAAAATGAACCCCAAAAAAGAAACAAAGTGCAATAAAGAATGAAAAAAATGAAGAAGAAAAAAAGGAAAAAAAGAGAGGCTCCAACAACCTCAAGCAGGATGCATCCCTATAACTTACCACGTGAGGGACCTAGGCGGAGTGGCTTGCAACACCCGTGATCTTCCTGGAGATCCAGGGATCGATCCCTGCTTCTCCCATTGAGAGAGAGATGGAGGGAGGGAGGGAGGGAGGGAGAAAGAGAGGCTCTTGCATGGTCGGCCACTACATGTTGCCTCCCAGTTCTGGCATCGTTGTTTGCCATTGAGCCCTAGCTAGCCCCTAGCATCGCCACTCACATCCTACCTCCACTCCCCCACTAACCTCGCCATCGTGAAGACACGAGAGAGCCTTGATTCTTGGAAGCCATTGTCTCAACGATCCCGATACCGCCCAGTCACCATCACCGGTGGTTGGCAAGCTACCCTTCTGGCTGGACACCTCTCTAGGATCCAGCTGCATCTCCCTCACGGTCTCACCCACCTTGGACTTGGCGCCAGCTTCCCCAAACTCTAGTTTAGCAAATCTACAAGGTGAGCTTCTAACCTTCCTACAAAATTGACCCATCTTGTTCCCGCTTCCCCAAAAATTAGGTATACATGCCCAGTACAGTGTATATGCTAAATTACTGGCTTATGCTATGCTCAACAATTGATTCTTATTTATTTACTTTAGTTGTCCTTGGTTTTTTGTAATTGTAGAACGGATTAGAGAGAGACTATTTGTGTTGAACTGATTCTATATGTTGCTGAAAATGATGATGAAATTACTGAACATAACATGAAGAGGAATGGTGAAATTATGGGCCTTTTTCCAAAACATGGAGACAAAGCAGGAAGGTTGCAACTGAACACCACACCGAAGATATTGGAAATGCACACTGCCCTAATTCCCCACCTCCAATCTATTATGGTATAGACATGGATACAGATATTGAGATCGATGCTGAAATTGAAGAGACAATGCCTTCCATCACCACACCAGCCAAGTGCATATGTCCTTTCTGGCGATCCAGGGAAAAGAAATCCTACTTTAGGTGTGATTTTAATGATCAAGATAATGTTTGAGGAAGATATATTGCAAAAACTACATGTCAACCATATGAACATGCTTTTGAAGTCAGGAAAATCTATGGTAGAATTCGACACTTCAGTTTTGTTTGGTTTGCAAGGTACAGATGGCTAGAATATAGTGTCTCAAAGGAAGCACCTTATTGCTTTATGTGTTATGTGTTCAAATGGAAAACTAATGTGGGGCCTAGTGGTGATGCCTTTGTCAAAAATGTTTGAGAATTTGGAACAAACTTGATGCACTAGAAAAACATGTGGGCGGCATTGGTAGCATTCATACCAAGCTCAAGAGAAGTACAATTTATTTGTGACACCTCAAACGTCAGTTAATAATATCATTGTGAAGGTGTCTAAACAGGATCTACCTATTTACAAGACGAGGCTAACTTATTCACCTAGATGCTTGAGGTTTCTTTTGAACCAAGGATTGGCATTTCCTGGACATGATGGGAGTGAAGAATCCTGCAATAGGGGAAAATTTCTTGAACTTCTAAAATGGCTTTCATAAAATGATGCACAAGTTAATAAGATTGTTTTACACAATGCTCTTGGAAACTGCATCTTAACTAGTCCAACAATACAAAAAGAAATTATTGAATGTTGTGAAGTGCAAACTAGAAAATATATTATTGAAGATCTTGGTGATGACCACTATGCAATCCTAGCCGATGAGTGTAGTGATGTATCTTACAAAGAGGAACTTTCTATTTTCATATGTTATGTTAATAAAGTTCGAAAGGGATGTTAGAGGTTTCTTGGAGTTGTTCGTCTTGCCAACACAACTTCATTGTCACTTAAATCTACAATTGAATACTGCTCATAATTTGAATCTTAATCAAATTTGTGGGCGAGGATATGATGGGGCTAGCAACATGGAAGGGAAGATTAAAGGGTTAAACATTGATCATGAAAGAGTCACCCTCTGCTTATTACATTCATTGCTTTGCACCTCAACTTGAATTGGTTCTTATTGTCGTGGCAAAGGGAAATGTACCATGTGGGGGTGGTTTTTCTATCATGTTTCTTACATGCTCAATATTATTGGAGTTTCTTCAAGCGTCATGACATGCTTTGAGATGTCAGAGCTCAAAAGGTTTTGGAAGTACTTGAAATGTGTGAAAGTGAAAGTGGAAGTGGGTTAAATCAAGAGATGTGATTAGCTAGACCCCGTGATACTCCATGAAGTTCTCATTTTAGAACCATTTTGCACATTATTAGCATGTACCCCACAATTCTTGGAGTACTTGATACCATTGGAAAAGATCCTTCACAAAGGGGTGAGTGGACAACAATACGTGGAGTGACTTTTGCCTTGGAGTCATTTGACTTTGTTTTCAATCTTCACTTAATGCTTTTTTATTCTTGGCTACACCAATGAGTTGTCTCAATCATTGCAAAAGAGAGACAAAGATATTGTTAATGCAATGACACTTGTTAGTTTGGCAAATAGTAGAATGAGACATATGAGGTCTCATGGATGGGAATAATTTCTTACAAAGGTGACATTGTTTTGCAACAAACATGGCACTAAAGTTCCTCTACCCGAGAATATTTATGTTTGTCAAAGAAGATCGTGTCGATGTTATGAAGTGCAACAAATAATGATCGTTATAGGAGAGAAGTATATCTTGGTATATTTTATCAAATCATTCAAGAGCTGGACAATTGGTTTGATGAGGTTAATATGTATTTGCTTATTTGCATGTCTGCTTTGAATCATGTCAATTCTTTGCTTCTTATGATGCACTCAAGGTAATAAAACTTGTTGAATTCTACCCCAAGGACATATAAAACATGAATTTAGTAAGGCTTGAATTCCAACTTGTTACTTTTATTGATGATATGAGACAAGATGATAGGTTCAGATCTGCTCATAATATTGGTGAGCTTTGTATTGTGCATGTTGAAAAAATGTTCTTTATGATTTGGTTTGCTTGCTTATCGAATTGGTATTGATCTTACCGGTGGCAACGACAAGTGTTGAAACAGTATTTTCGGCAATGAATCTAGTGAAAAATAACTTGAGAAATAGTATGGGTGATGATCTCATCAACTATTGCTGAGTGACATTAATTGAGCGAGATGTGTTCTTAAAAGTAAGTGAGGATGACATAGTTGAAGCTCTCATGGCAAAGGAGCGTCTTAGAGTTACTTAGTGTTGTAGTTTTCTACTTATGTGTATCTTTCATGTAAGACTATTTGTATTTGCAATGTTGAAAATTTGGAATATTTTGTGAACTATAATGTTGTCTGACTTGATTGAGTTATTTGTATTATTATTTTGGCCAACTATTGTATGACACTTGGATTAGGTAGAAAAAATAGGTGTGCACACCCTCCATTTATTTCCTGGCTCTGTCACTGGTTACAACATCCTGTCGTCGCAGTTCCAGCATCGACTTCCCTAGTTGTAGTACTGCAGGGCGTGGGACCTGCCATCGCAGTACCCCGGTGTTGGTGTCAAAACCGCCAGACCTCGGGGCAGGGGTCCCGAGCTGTGGATCTCAGATGGATATTAACAGGAACAAAGAGATGGTGTTTTACCCAGGTTCGGGCCCTCTTGATGGAGGTAAAACCCTACGTCCTGCTCTTGTTTGGATTAATGGAGATGTATCAAGTACAGAGTTGATCTACCTCGAGATCGTAAGATGTGGTCTAACTTTAGAGCTAGGTGAATGATATTGCGTTGATGTCCCCTCTATGGGCTAAACCCTACGGCTTATATACACGCAAGGCAGGGTATCCAGGGTCACAAGGTCGGTATCGAGTAGCAAGGCGACATGAGAAATCTTGGAGTATACGTCAACTCTTCGGTGGAGGTAGTCTTGATCATGCCTCCTGCATACGGCCTCCGGAGTCCATCTTGATCACGAATGAGGACCCATCGGCCCAACCCGAGGAGCATGGGCCGACTAGGTTAGCACCGCCTAATCCAGGACACCATCACCCGGCAACAGTCGTGGCGCTCCAGTGGCGTCGATTGAAGCACCCATCGGGCACGGTCGCAGCAACGGGAGGAGGGGGGCTTGGGTCGAGCGCGTTGTGGACCGAAGATGTGTTGGCGGTAGTCTCCGGCGAGGTGTGGTGCGAAGTGAGGAATGGGAGGACATCGGGAGGTGGTGGGCGGACAACAGGTGACCACAGGGGTGAGCGCAACTACCTCCCCGCAGCGGAGTGCGAGGGAGATTTTGCTGCGGGGTAGACAACTGCCGTCTCCGGTGAGGTCTGGTGCGAGGTAGGGAGCGGGAGGAGGTGGAAGATGGGAGGTGAGCACACGCCGCGTGAATGGATAAGAATGAGAAGAATGACGGGCGGTGGGTGAGTGGGTGGACACGTGTGCATGCTATGTGGTGCGTCCAATCTCGCCCGATCTCACGACACCCACGATGACTGGCGCGAGATTAGAACGGTGTGCCATTCTAGGATGTTTCCCTTCTAACAAACGGTGAATGTTAACTCTATATTCTGTTCTACTACCTAACATATATTGTACGTGTCAAGCGTAGAAAAACAATAAAATAACTTCAAATGCCAGTTTTTAACATATCAAAATTTAACGGCAAAGATAATACATTGTTAAAACTTTCTCTTTTACTTTTGGGGTTTTAATGGTGTTATAATGTATTTCCTTGCTTGTAGAATTGTAAATATATACTAGCTAGCCCTGTAGAATCGTTCATAGCAACTTGCCCTATGTATGAAAGTTACACACTATGCTTACAACCAGGATTATATTATATAGAGAGGACTACCTTCATAATCTCCATTACTGCAAACACGCCAACATTCTCAAGCATGAGAATGGTTATCGTAGCTTCCATCATGTACATTTGCCTCGTCGTCCACGTCGTTCTCTTAGCCACCACAGCGGTCGCGAGGAACACCACGCCCTTTCCCACGTCCGGTGTCACCAACGCCACGGCGGTGGCCAACAGCAACACCGTAAACGGCGTCGAGTCCCCTGCAGCGACGGCGGCGCTCAACAGCTCGGATCAGTACTCGGATCAGTACATCTGCTACCTCTGCCATCAGCGTAACACCCTGATGATCAAGTGGTGTCCCCTCTACAAGGACGACTGCCACCTCGCATGCCTGTCGTCCACGTCCCCTACCCGCCACCCCCAGCTGTACCCTGCCGCCGACGTCGAAGGTAGGAAGGGCACGCTGAGAACCGGCCCTGGCGGCTCGAACGCCGACGACTGCTACGTCATGAAGCTGTACCCGGATGGCAGGTGGGTCATAACCGTGGCGGTCAGCTGCAAGGCGGTGGCGGGCTGCTACCTCGTGTGCAGCCATGGAGACGCGGCGCTTGGGAGCAGAGCCGACGACACCACCCCGGCCTTGGCCAGGGGGTCGCCGTTGCCCGGCGCCTCCGAATTCCATCGGTGCGGCGATCAGTTCCCGGCGGCAGGCAACGGCGTCTAAGGCTCTAAGCCACGGCCATATGATTCGGTTTAGATGGTTTCTACCGGCTTAAGCAAGATTTAACCATCCCAGTTTCTCGCGGGACAGACAAGAAAAATTCTTCCATCTCAGTCTAATTAATCACGAGTCCGTGGTTTGTTTTCGATCGCCTCTCCTCGTTTTGTGGCAGAAAGCAACTCGGCGATTCGGTGATTTGTTTTTCCGGATATGGCTGTGGCACGCACTGTTCAAGTTCAACAGCATCCATTGCCTTCTGAGCTAAGATGAGTAGGCGACCATGCATGAATTCGGGCCGGTTTACTGCTTGGAATTTTCTCACAGGTCTCCTGGTCGGTCGATTCAGTTCCACGCGTTGTATTCCAGCCAATTTCGCCAAGCTGTAACCACAACACCATTTTCCCGAGATGAGAGTACTTACTGATCCAAAATGCTTTAATCATCTGCTGTCTCTTACCGGGAGAAGCACACGCAGCCAAATTCTTGGGCTGCTGGGCACTTTTTCTTTCTCCTTTTCTTCTTTCCCGCAGCAAGATTTGTCGAGCATACGTGCACATGCATCTGTATCTGTATGACCGTGTCCAGATAAAGCGAAGAACGAACTCCGGCTCGATCACATCACTCCCAGCAGTTGCAGCAACGCAAGCACCACCTCTCGCTCTCGGTCTTGCACGCGATGCCTCTCTCGGCGGTATCCGTCCTCCGCGCCGCCTCCCTCGCCGTCCTGCTGCTCGCGGCCATGGCCACGGGCGGCGACGGCAGCACGACGGGTGACTCGTCCGTGGCCCAGTCCATCGACGACACGGAGATGTACCTCTGCTACCTCTGCACCGGGCGCAACCCGATGCTGATCAGGTACTGCCCCATCTACTGGGACTGGTGCCACCTCCTGTGCTACGACCCCGACGTCGCCGCCGGGCCCGCTGCGTCCGTGCGGCCGGCGGCAGCGGCAGCCACGGCCCCGCGCGAGACGTACGCCCAGCTGGGGTGCTACGTCATGAAGCTGTACCGGAACGGCACCTACACCATCGTCAGCCGCCACGACTGCTCAAAAATGGCCAGTTGCCGCCTCTCCTGCGGCGGCGGCGACGTCGTAGTCGCCGACGGGAAACCCTTGGGCGCGGCGCCGCTGCCGGTTACAGCGTCGGCGCCCCAGGGAATGCAGCTGCCGCCGTCGTCGCACGTCGCCGAGTTCCAGCGGTGCGGCGATCAGGCAATGGGCCTGCCTCTGAGCGCCGTCCCCGGACGCGTCTAGCAGCTAGCGGCGCCGGTCGACTTTGGGAGGATGCGCGCGTGTCGGCGTGCAAACATGCGTGCGCCCTTGCAAGCCAAATGTTGACAAAGATATGATCGATCGGTTGTGTATAGAGTTATTAAAATAAGAAATGAATAAAAAGGCCCGTATCGTTTGAAAAAAAGTTTGGGTCGATTTGTGCAAGCCGTTGGATCAGAAAGGAACGGCCGGATGTATTTCTTCTTCCTTGAACTGTTTTCTTCTTCCCCTCGACAAACAACATGATTGCTTCTAACACCGTCTTGTCCCCGCCTCCGGCAAGCCTCCTATCCTCACCTCCAGCGAGGTCACATCTGAACCTTCACATGCGATGTTGAATCGCCTCTCGAGTTTGGGCGTTTTCCAATCCAAGAGGGAGTCAAAAGGATACGGCCGCCACTCGCACATGTCAAAACCTCCAACTCGCCTTTGTCGACAACACCCCTCCTTGTCACCGGCCCTGGCTCAGTCTTGGCCTGGCCTTGCACTACTGGAATTTTCAAATTAGGCACTTGGCAAAGCATTTGTCGAGTCCCACATCGGTGAACACGACTCGGTTGGCCGGCTGTTGGCAAAAGTGACTTTGTCGAGTTTTTTTTCACAGGCACTCGACAAACACATACAAAAATCGTTGCCAAGTACCGTGTATAGGGAACTCGACAAACGAAAAGTGCAAACAGAGCGGCGCATTAATGGTAGTGTCACATGGCAACACATCTTTGTCGAGTTCTTTTTTGGATGCACTCCGCAATGCAACAATAAACGAGGGTGTGGCACATGGTGCAACCTTTGCCAGTTCCTTCCCAGGCGAAACTCGACAATACCTTGACGGATGAGGGAGTGCCACATAGCATAACCTTTGTCGAGTGTTGCTTGTAAGGTGTTCATCAAACGCTTACTCTAGGAGTCATCAGCAACTGCCATGTGGCAGTCTTTGTCGAGTTTCTATCTGAAGGAACTCAACAAATTTTTCCAGGAGTTAGCATACGTCAAGTGGCATCCTTTGCCAAGTGTCGCTCTGGAGGAACTCAGAAAATCTTGCCAAGAGTTACCAGTGTGCGCCTTTGCCGAGTGTAACACTCGGCAAAGCTCTGGTTAGCAGTTTTTCTTCTTCTATATTTTTGCAATCAGCCCTACAATAGCACATATATATAGCAAGCAGAGTATCACATATCACACTCATATCACATGTTACATAGGCATATCAAACATCATAAAGCGCAATTCATATCACATCATATATACCTAGGCACATATCACATACATCATTTCACATCATATAGCAATTCGCAACTACAGCGGTAATTCCCATATGCCGTAGCAAATCACACATAGCATCATTCTCATCACAAGTCCATTACTAATTACAGCCACCTCTCGGTGGCGCAGAAGATTAACTCTATGGACACATGCTCTAGGGTTGTGGAGAAGGAGGAGGAAGTGTACAGTTCAAAACCTCGATACATTGTCGAAGCATCTCCAATTATTTTTGTTAGCATTGTAGCAAAAAATGTTATCAGATAATTTTTTGGCTATCTATTATAGGAAAGAACTAACCTATAATTGCTCCCAAAGGTTCCTGTTCACCTCCTCCTGTGCCACCTATGCAGCCCTTTTTTTCTCTGCTCGTGCCACCCTTTGTGGCACTTCCTTGTTGCAGCTTGATAATCCCCAAGTGCAGGGAATTGTCATAGCACTTTCAAATGATGGAGGTGGTAAGTATAGAGTGTCGAACCCACAAGGAGTTGAAGGTAGGACTGGTATTCTCTCATGTCCTATCTGCCACTGATACAACCCTATGTAAGTCAAGCGTTTGCTTTACCTAGAAAATAAAACTAGAAATACTTTACAGGTGTCAAAACTAGTTTTGCAAGATAATAAAGAACTTGGAAATAGAAGTTAGGTGTTGTTTAAATAAAAGTGCAATAAAATAAAGATAGCAAGTGTGAAAAGGCGGTGGTAGGATTTGCGGAATTGTCCCTAAGCAATTAGCTAAGTTACTAGAATGATTATCATAATTGCCGTTTTATATATGTGGGGGTGGCTCTGCTAACATACTATTCGTACTTGGAATCATACGTTCTTATGATTGGAACTATTAGCAAGCATCCGGAAATACTAACACTTTCATCAATAAGGTAAAGACGCAACCACAGCATTAAGAATTTAAGATATATTGGCACCCCTTCAATCTCATATGCATTAATTTCTATGGTGTGGCGAGGTTTCAATAGCTCATGCCACCGTATGCATAGTCTTATCAGCATAACACTAACTCTAAGGTATGATCCACGTGTACGCTCATATGATGAGCACCAAAGGACAATAACATAACCACATACAACTCAAACCAATCATAGTAATTCATGAATTAACCCAAATGACAAAAATAATCTACTCGGACGTAATAGGGATGAAACAAATCATTGGATAATAATTTATATCATCAAAAACCATGTTCAAGTAGGGGATTACAGAGGTTTGCGGGAGACTGGACCATTGTATAGAGAGGAAGGTGATAGAGATGTTGACGACGACGTTGGAGATAATGACGGCGATGATGGCTTCCACGATGACACTCCGAGGCCACCAAAAGAGAGGAGGAGAGAGCCCCCTCCTTCTTCTTATTCCTTGGCCTTCTCCCTAGATGGGAGAAACTTTCCTCCTCTAGTCGATGATGTCTTTGGCCTCCCGAGGGTGAGAGCCTCCCCCGAGATTGGATCTTGGAACTTTCTATTTGTCTCTCTATGCTGAAATCTGGGAGGTTTTGATACGTCCATTTTGCATCATGTTTTCCTACTGTTATTTATAATGTTTTTATCATTATAACACTTTGTGATGCAATTATAATGCCTTTTATCTCTTAATTTGCATGAAGAGGGAGATTGCCAGGAGCTCGAATCTTGGACCTAGAAAAGCTACATCAGAGATACCTATTCTGCAGAACTACAAATGACCTGAAATTTCACAGAGAACTTTTACGAAATATATAAAAAACACTGAAGCAAAGAAGTACCAGAGGGGGCCCACTAGTTTCCCACCCCCCTAGGCGCACCCTAATGCCTTGTGGGGCCCATAGCTGGCCTTTGGCCCCCATCTTCAGCTATATGAAGGGTTTTGACCTAGAAAAATTCAAGAGAGGACTTTCGGGACAAAGCGCCACCGTCTCGAGGTGGAACCAGGGCAGGAGCACTTTAGCTCTCTGGCAGAGCGATTCTACCGGGGACACCTCCCTCCGGGAGGGGGAAATCGAAGCCATCAACATCACAACAACCCTCTCATTGTGGGAGGATTAATCTTCATCAACATCTTCACCAGCACCATCTCATCTCAAACCCTAGTTCATCTCTTGTATTCGATCTTTGTCTCAAAACCTTAGATTGGTATATGTGGGTTGCTAGTAGTGTTGATTACATCTCGTAGTTGATGCTAGTTGGTTTATTTGGTGTAAGATTATATGTTCAGGTATTTGATGATATTCAATACCCCTCTAATCTTGAAATATGATTTGTGAGTAGTTACATTTGTTCTTCAGGACATGGGAGAATTCTTATTATAAGTAATCATGTGAATTTGGTATTCGTTTGATATTTTGATGATATGTATGTTGTTGCTTCCTTTAGTGGTGTCATGTGAACGTGCACTATATGACACTTCACCATACTTGGGACTAAGGGAAGGCGTTGTGGAGTAATAAGTAGATGTGTTGCTAGGGTGACAGAAGCTTAAACCCGAGTTTATGTGTTATTCCATAAGGGGCTGATTTGGATCCATATGTGTCATGCTATGGTTAGATTTATCTTAATTCTTCTTTCGTAGTTGTGGATGCTTGCGAGAGGGGTTAATCATAAGTGGGAGGCTTGTTCAAGTAAGAACAACACCCAAGAACCGGTCCACCCACATATCAAATTATCAAAGTAGTGAACATGAATCAAATAAACATGATGAAAGTAACTAGATGGTAATTCCCATGTGTCCTCGAGAACACTTTGTTTATTATAAGAGACCGTTCTGGCTTGTCCTTTACTACAAAAAAGATTGGGCCGGCCACCTTGCTACACCTTTGTTACATTTCTACTTGTTGCTCGTTACAAATTACCATGCTATCAAACTATCTGTTACCGATAATTTCAGTGCTTGCAGAGAATACCTTGCTGAAAACCGTTTGTCATTTCCTTCTGCTCCTCATTGGGCTCGACACTCTTACTTATCAAAAGGACTATGATTGATCCCATATACTTCTAGGTCATCAAGACTCTTTTATGGCGCCGTTGCCAGGGAGTGAAGCGCCTTTGGTAAGTGAAATTTGGCAAGGAAACATTTATATTATGTGATAAAATTTACTGTTACTTGTCGCTATGGAAAGTAATCCTTTGAGGGGTTTGTTCGGGGTATCTTCACCTCGACAGGAAGCAATAAGAGTTGACCCTCAACCTACTAAACCTACTGAACATATTTATTATGAGATTCCTTAGGGTACGTTAGAGAAACTACTAGCTAATCCTTATGCAGGAGATGGAACCGTACATCCTGATATGCACTTGATCTATGTGGAAGAAATGTGTGGATTGTTTAAGCTTGCAGGTTTATCTGAGGATGGAGTTAAGAAGAAGGTATTCCCTTTATCTTTTGAGGGAAATACATTTACATGGTATAAGCTATTGGATGATATTGGAACATGGGATTGGAACCAGTTGAAATTGGAATTTCATTAGAAGTTTTATCCTATCCATCTGGTTTTTCGTGATCGAAATTATATATATATAATTTTTGGCCTCGTGAAGAAGAAAGTATCGCTCAAGCTTGGGAGAGGCTTAAGTACATGATGTACACATGCCCCAATCATGAGCTCTCTAGAGAAATTATTATACAAAAAATTTATGTTCGGCTTTCTCTTGATGATCAATCCATGCTTGATTTTTCTTCTACTAGTTCCTTTATGAAGAAAATTATTGAATTCAAATGGGGCCTTCTAGAAAGAATTAAACGAAACTCTGAATATTGGGAACTCGACAAAGGTAACGAGTCGGGTATAAAACTTGAATTTGATTGTGTTAAATCTTTTATGGAAACTGATGCTTTTCATAAGTTTAGTCCTAAATATGGACTTGACTCTGAGATAGTAGCTTCCTTTTGTGAACCATTTGCTACTCATGTTGATCTCCCTAATGAGAAGTGGTTTAAATATCATCCACCTATTAAAAGAAGGTAGAGAAACCTATCATAGTTAAAGATGAAACTATTATTCATAATGTTGATCGAGTTGTGCCTACTGCTTATATTGAGAAACCTCCTTTTCCTGTTAGGATTAAGGAACATGCTAAAGTTTCAACTATGGCTAACAAAATTTATATTAGAATAGCTAAACCCTCTGAAAAAATAAGTGCGGAACCTAATATTGCTATGGTTAAAGATCTCATGGTTGATAATATTGAAGGGCATGTTATTTACTTCTGTGATGAAGCAACTACGATTGCTAAGCCTGATACTAAAGATAAGAATAAACCTGTTGTTGGCTTGCCTGTTGTTTCTGTTAAAATACGAGATCATTGTTATCATGGCTTATGTGATTTGGGTGCTAGTGTGAGTGCTATTCCTTTTACTCTGTATCAAGAGATTATGAATGACATTGCACCTGCTGAGATAGAGGATATTGATGTTACTATTAAACTTGCAAATAGAGATACTATTTCACCACTTGGGATTGTTAGAGATGTTGAAGTCTTGTCTGCTAAGTTCAAGTACCCTACTGATTTTCTAGTTCTTCTTTCCCCACAAGATGATTTTGTCCCATTATATTTGGTAGACCTTTCAAGAATATAGTTAATGCTAAGATTGATTGTAATAGCAAAACAGTCAGTGTTAATTTTGGTGATGTATCTCATGAGTTAATTTTCTCTAAATTTCATAGACAACCACATGATAAAGAATTACCTAGTAAGGATGAAATTATTGGTCTTACTTCTATTGTCGTACCTCCTACTGATCCATTAGAACAATATCTGCCAGAGATATTGCTTAATCAAGCACCTATCCTTAAACATAATTTGCTTGTTGGAACTCTTGGAGGTCCTCCACCTAAGGGTGATCCTATTTTTCAGTTAAAGATATTACCTGATACATTGAAATATGCTTATCTTGATGAAAAGAAGATATATCATGTTATTATCAATGCTAACCTTTCAGAGCATGAAGAAAAGAGGTTACTTAAAACTCTGAGGAAGCACCTTGCTGCTATAGTATATACTCTTGATGATATTAAGGGCATTAGTCCCACTCTATGTCAGCACAAGATTAATATGGAGCATGATGCTAAGATAGTCGTTAATCATCAACGACGATTGAATCCTAAAATGAAGGATGTGGTAAGACCTGAAATATTAAAGCTTCTGGAAGCAGGTATAACTTATCCCATAGCTGATAGTAGATGGGTAAGCCATGTACATTGTGTTCCTAAGAAAGGAGGTATAGCCATTTTTCCTAATGATAAAAATGAGCTAATCTCACAAAGAACTGTAACTGGTAATAGGATGGCAGGAAATTAAATAAAGCTACTAGAAAAGATCATTACCCCTTGCCTTTTATTGATCAAATTAGAAAGATTAACTAAGCATACACACTTTTGTTTCCTTGATGGATACTCTGGTTTCTCTCCAATACCTATGTCAAAAGAAGATCAAGAGAAAACTACTTTTACTTGTCCTTTTGGAACTCATGCTTATAGACGTATGACTTTTCGCTTATGTAATTGATGCAGCTTGAACTACGTCGGTATTTACCCAAAGAGGAAGGGATGATGCAACACAACTATGGTAGGTATTTCCCACAGTGATGAGACCAAGGTTATCGAACCAGTAGGAGAACCACGCAACACTACGTGAATGGCACCTGCACACAAAGAACAAATACTTGAAACCCGGCGTAAAAGAGGGGTTGTCAATCCCTCCCATGTAAAAGATAGGTAAAATTTGTAGTAGATTGGATAAATAGATCTCGTGGGAACGCGAGATAAAACAAATAACAATAAATTGCAGCAAGGTATTTTGGGTTTTTGGATTAATAGATCTGAAAATAAAAGCAAATAAAAATAGATCTCAAAGGCAAATATGATAAAGAAGAGACCCGGGGGCCGTAGATTTCACTAGTGGCTTCTCTCGAGAAAAATAGCATACGGTGGGTACAAATTACTGTTGGGCAATTGATAGAAATTCAAATAATCATGATGATATCCAGGCAATGATAATTATATAGGCATCACGTCCAAGATTAGTAGACCGACTCCTGCCTGCATCTACTACTATTACTCCACACATCGATCGCTATCTAGCATGCATCTAGTGTATTAAGTTCATGGACAAATGGAGTAATGCAATAAGAATGATGACATGATGTAGACAAGATCTAATGATATATGAATAAACCTCATCTTCTTATCCTTAATAGCAACGATACATACGTGTCGTTTCCTCTTCTGTCACTTGGATCAAGCACCGTAAGATTGAACCCATCACAAAGCACCTCTTCCCATGGAAAAAAAATCGATGGTCGGCCTAACTAAACCAAAGATTCGAAGAAGAAATACGAGGATATAAGTAATCATGCATATAAGAGATCAAAAGAGTCAAATAACTTCCATGGATAAAAACATAGATCTGATCATAAACTCATAGTTCATTGGATCCCAACAAACAGACCGCAAAAAGAGTTACATCAAATAGATCTCCAAGAGACCATTGTAATTAGAATCAAAAGAGAGAGAGGAATCCATCTAGCTACTAACTACGGACCCATAGGTCTACAGTGAACTACTCACACATCATCGGAGAGGCACCAATGAGGATGATGAACCCCTCTGTGATAGTGTCTAGATTGGATCTGTGGTTTCTGGAACTTGCTGCAGCTGGAATTGTTTTTCGTCGACTCCCCTAGGGTTTCTGGAATATTGGGGTATTTATAGAGCAAAGAGGCAGTGCGGGAGGCCACCGAGGTGGGCACAACTCACCAGGGCGCGCCTGGGCCCCCAGGCGCGCCCATGTGGGTTGTGCCCCCCCTCGGGGCACCCCTCTGGTACTTCTTTGACCCACCCGTGTCTTCAGGCCCAAAAAAATTCTCCAAAATGTTTCGTTGCGTTTGGACTCCGTTTGGTATTGATTTTCTGTGAAGTAAAAACAAGCAAAAAACAGCAACTAGCACTGGATACTATGTCAAAAGGTTAGTCCCAAAAATGATATAAAGTTTCTATAAAATGATTGTAAAACATCCAAGAATGATAATATAACAGCATGTAACAAGCAAAAATTATAGATACGTTGGAGACATATCAGCATCCCCAAGCTTAATTTCTGCTCATCATCGAGTAGGTAAATTATAAAGACAGAAATTTTTATGTGGACTGCTTCCTAACATGTTCATCACATATTCTTTTCTTTGTAGGATGGACATTTGGACTTTTATATGATTCAAAGGAATAGTCTAGTTTCGACATGAAAATTTTAATACTCAAGCATATCAACAAGCAAACATGTCTTTCAAAATAGTAACACTAAAGCAAGTTATCCCTAGCCCATTATGCTCAATCATTGATCCATTCATGAAACACACTCGCATATTAGCTACACCCAATGCTCAAGTACGATCATAGTGCCCCTTAGTTGGTGCTTTATAAGAGAAGATGGAGACCCAAGTAAAAATAAAAATTGCATAAAGTAAAAGAAAGGTCCTTCACAGAGGGAAGTAGGGATTTGTAGAGGTGCCAGAGCTCAAAGCGAAAAAGATAGAGATAAAACATTTTGGGTGGCATGCTTTTCCTGACAACAAAAATGATCGAGTAGTTCCCAATACTTTCCATGCTAGATATATCATAGGCGGTTTCCAAACAAAAAATAAAGTTTATTCCTTTTTCCACCATACTTTCACATTCCACGACTAACCGAATCCACGGGTGCCGTCCATGCCAATACTTTGAAAGGAATTTATTATTTAACAACATAAAGTAAATTCATTTTTCATTTCGGGACTGGGTATCCCTAATACCTTTGCCATACTCTCGTGAAATGACAAGTGAAAAAACACTCATCTTGAGAATAACACATGTAGCATGGAAAAATATCAGCCACCCCCTACCGTTTCATGAGCGGTACAAGCACACAAAAGAGAAATTTATTTTGAAGATTAGATATGGCACATACAAATTTTCATAGAACGGCAAAAGAATACCGCATATAGGTAGGTATAGTGGACTCATGTGGCAGAACTGGTTTAAGGATTTTGGATGCACAAGTAGTGATCATACTTAGTGCAAATGAAGGCTAGCAAAAGATTGAGAAGCATCCAACCAAGAAACGAAAAACCTCATAAGCGAGCATTAAACATAACTAACACCGAAGAATGCATCATAAGTAGGATATAATTTCATCGCATAACTATTTACTTTCGTGCTTGCATAGGGAATCACAAACCTTAACATCAATATTCTTACTAAAGCATAATTACTTATCAACATGACTCATATATTATATCATCATATCACAAAACTATTACAAGGAATCAAGTTTATTTTGTCCAATGATCTTTCATGAAAGTTTTTATTATATCCCTCTTGAATATCTATCACTTTGGGACTAATTTCATATGTTGCTTTTGATAGCTCAAACAAATCTAAGTCAAGAACATGAGCATAAAAAAATTCTTCTCTCAAAACAATTTAAGTGAAGCATGAGATAATTTCTTAAAAAAATATACTAAAGCACACCGTGCTCAAAAAGATACAAGTGAAGCACTAGAGCAATTCCATAGCTCAAAAAGATTTAAGTGAAGCATAGAGAGCAATTCTTAACAAATCATAACATAATTTTGGCTCTCTCAAATAGGTGTGTCCAGCAAGGATACTTGACTTAAAAAAAGAAAAAAAAGCAAAGGCTCATATCATACAAGACGCTCCAAACAAAACTCATGATATGTGACGAATAAAAATATAGCTCCAAGTAAAATACCGATGGTCATTAGAAGAAAGAGGGGATGCCACTCGGGCATCCCCAAGGTTAGTTGCTCGCTTCTCTTTTAGATAATGGCTTGGGATGCCATGGACATCCCCAATCTTAGGCTCTTCTTACTCCTTATTCCTTCATCCATCGTGATCTCACCCAAAATGTAACATCCCAAAATTTCAATTTGGAATGTTATACATTAGATCATCATGCATATCATATTTTATTTTGCTTTTGGTTTTGATCCAAGAAAATCCTAAGCAACTCAAGGACCCACGGAGAGAGTTGGAGATTTTGTTATTTACATATTTGAGTTTTCTCAAATTATGTAAACAGGATCATTTGATTTTATTTATTTTATCATCAATTATTTCTATTACAAAAATATGAGAGAGGGAATAAAATGACTTTCCCAAAATATAGAAATATTGAGGATTTAATAAAAAAATCAAATAAGATTTATTTCGGAGTTTTTCGGTATTTTTATTTGAATTTTAGGAAAAATGCACGTTCTTCAAAGTTGTAGTTTGGGCCCAGAAAAATGTTCACTTTTTCGGGGCTTGATTTTAGAAACCCAGGAAAATTTATTTCGCGATTTTTGGAGTCCGTTTAGTATTTCTTTTTATTTTTCTTCCGAGCGGAATTATTTAAAAAAACGCGGAACCGACTTTGGGCCGTACTCGGCCAGGACACCGCCGGCCGAGGCTTTATAAGCCGCCGCCCCGGCCCGAGAGAGAGATCCCAGCCGCCAGCCCCGAAACCCTAACCCTAGCCAGCCGCCCCAGCGGCCGCCGCCGCCGCTGCCGCCCGCCGCCGCCGCCGCCTCGCCGCCGACTCGCCGGAGCAGCACGCCGCCCGAGGTTCGCCGCCGCCTTGTTTTCCGTGCCATTTTTTTAAAAAAAATTCTGTTCGTCGTTTTTTCTTTTTCGTCGGATTTTTCGCGGTTATTTTCTGATCGCGATATCTGATCCGATTTTCATTTTAGTATAACTTTTCGCTCGTTTATCGGAATCAGGCGATTCAAGCGCCTGGAGTTTCGTCTCGAAACCCTCTTTCCGAATAATCAACTTAAACAAGTTTTTGCTACTTTAAAATTTGCCCTAGATCCAGATTACTAGAATGAAGTTGTTTCTTTCGCCGTTTGATTTCTTTTGCTTCGTACGATTTCATTCTATTTGCAAACCAGGGTTCTTAAGTTGAACTTTCTGGTTAGATCTTCTATTTGAGTTTTACCTGTGCATTAGATGAGTACTTATTGTATGCTTGTTTGTTTGTCTGCGATAGAATACCCGGAGTGCGCCGCCTGTTACGTTGAATCCCTAGGTTTCGCGGATCATCAGCAAGGCAAGTAACACTTTGATCATACCTTTTCTACAACCCAGTTTTATTGCATTAGATCAATCCTCACACATTGCATGATTAGGATCTAATTAAATTGTGGGATGGGAAGTAGATGAGGTAGTACCTATTACCTGTTTATTATCAAACCTTTGGGAGTTACTTCTACGTTTGCTTATTATGCCATGCTATGCTAGTAGACGTGGATTGGGTGAGTGAAATCCATGACAGATGTGAGATTGATAATTAATGGTTTATCTAAGGTGGCAACTTAAACACACATCTGGGTGGATTGAGGCACCTGGGGTTTCCAGGACTTGCCTGTTTTTCTTTTGGACCGCCACCCAGGCTCAAAGGGATCATGAGATTTTTCATACTAGAAACTTCCGTGTGCAGCCACAAGCCATTATGGGCTCTGGCATAGTTGACTAAGTTGTGCGAACTCTTACAGTGGTAGACTAGCAGATGTAGGGGATGTATGTGGTACGGTCTACCCGATCGTAAGGTGCTAGCGCTTCTGAAAGACTATGTCTCGGTCATCCGTCTTCTCAAACACCCTGTAGTGCGAGAAACCAAACGGAGGCGATCGAGTCTTGTGGGGAAAAGTGTGCAAACCTCTGCAGAGTGTAATAAACTAATCATGGTTAGCCGTGTCCCCGGTTATGGACAATCTTGAGTATCTAGTACCTGGATTATCATGTGAATCTCAACATGTTACTCTAAAGTTAATTTTGTTGGGTTTAGATGTTATTTAATTGGGATTGAGAATGCTGTCAACCATTCTCAATGTTTAACAACCATCATGATAGTAATTAAATCTATTCCTTTGAAGTAGGGAAAAATTGGCTTTATGCAAAAACTGTAACCATAGAGCTTTCCACCAGCCAAATATGCATATAGTATAGCTGTTGCATTCCATTACTCTCTATGTGTTACCTTGCCAGCATATTCCATGTGCTGACCCGTTTTCGGGCTGCAACGTTAATGTTGCAGACTTTTCAGACGACGATTAAGGAGTTTTAGGTCGTGGTTCTATACTCAGTGATGCCGTTGGAGTTGATGGACTCACTTATCTTCCAAGCCTTCCGCTGTTATCGTTATTAGATGGCCTTAAGCCATATTTATTGTAATAAGTTCTCTTTTGAGACACTCGATGTAAGAAGTGTGTGATTGCTACTCTGCTATAAATCCTCCGAGTACTGTGTGGTGTCAGCATTACTGATCCAGGGATGACACCGGAGCACAGAGATCAGACTGTTTGAGGTCTGGTCGCTACAGAGATGGTATCAGAGCACACACTGACTGTAGGACACGACCACTAAGCTAAAGACCTAGATCACTACTCACTCTCTTCTCTTCTGACTTCTCATCTTTTCTACTCTTTAGTATGACGGATGCAAGGAACAAGTTCACACAACCAGATGAAGATACACCCTTTGGACGCCACTTGAAGGAAGTCACTAGATACCTGAACATAGGAGTACCAAGCTTCACGGGAATCTACAACGCCACTTTACCTGAAGAAGAGCGCTGGATGATTCAAGTTCAAATTCCAGGAAGGACGTTCATGCCAGTCACTGAGCCCATAGAGTTTTCTTTTGATGCACCAACTTGGAGTCTAGGAAAGAGTATGGCAGCTCACATCGCCATGGGACGCATTGGCGAAGTCTACCACAAGGATCTCAAGGATACTATCTACCAGATTTGTGGGCGCCGAGACGAACACTGGGAGATGATTAGCACCAGGAAAGATAGATCAATAGCAGCTTTGATCCAGGAGTTAAACCAGCACATTCGACGACAGGAGAATCAGATGTGCGCCGACATGATAGATCTGAAGAAGGCTAAGAATAGAATCAAGGAACTGGAGGAAGAACTCAAGGCTACACGTGAAGATTATGAAGAAGAAATTGAAGTATTGTTGGATAAGAATGCCGACCTAACTATGAAGATAGCAGTATTTATGGGAGGCCCGACCCCAGTAGATGAAGACGAAGAACCTAAGGAGATTAGCCCGGAAGACTACATCATCATTGACGGCACCGACTCGGAACAAGATAGTAGCGATGATGACTATGTTGATGAAGCAGGAGCAGATATCATGGAGTCTACAACCGTAGAATATTTCTAGTAGACCACCTCATCAGTAGTAGTAGTCCACCGTGTAAATATAGTAGTCCGAGCACTTTGCGATAGTTAGATCGATTGTATGCCTTTGTTTGATTGATTGAAGTGAATTGTGTGCTTTTGCCTCATGTGCATATGGGTAGTGTTTTCCCTTTAGACCCCCTCTATTCTTATATCTCGTCTTTTCTAAAACCCTCAGATGCCTCCGAGACGTGACCCCGGATTTGCCTTTCCGCCGGAGCTCACCCAGTTGATCCAGCAGCAGAACACCTTGATGCAGTTGCTTGTTTAGAATCAAAATCAGGGGAACAACAACAACACCCCACCACCACCACCACCTGTTGACCACTTAGCCCGTTTTCTTAGGCTAAATCCGCCGGTGTTTTCCAGTAGCACTGAGCGCTCCGCAAGATAGCTAGGGAGTTGACCACAGCAGGATGCACCGATGTGGAGAAGGTTAAGTTTGCCGCACATCAGTTAGAAGGACCCGCAGCATCCTGGTGGGAGAATTTCACAGCCACCTTCCCAGTCGACACTGTCACATGGGACCAGTTTCAGCAGGCTTTTCGTACTGCCCATGTTTCAGCAGGAGCAATGGCCATGAAGAAGCTTGAGTTTCGTAACTTGCGCCAAGGAGGACGGAAAATTGGCCAGTATGTGGAGAAGAAGGATGGATCGTTAAGAATGGTTGTTGATTATCGAGGATTGAATGAAGTAACAATCAAGAACAAGTACCCGCTACCAATGATCAATGATCTGTTTGATCGGTTGCAAGGAGCTAAAGTGTTTTCCAAGATCGATTTGCGATCAGGATACCACCAGTTGAAGATTCGAGAGCAGGACATACCTAAGACAGCATTCACCACAAGATATGGACTATATGAGTATACCGTTATGTCATTTGGACTGACTAACGCGCCTGCCTATTTTATGAACATGATGAACAAAGTGTTTATGGAGTTTTTGGATAAGTTCGTCGTAGTGTTCATTGATGATATCCTGGTTTATTCGAAGAATGAAGAGGAGCATAAGGAGCATTTGCGTTTGGTACTTGGAAAGCTCAGAGAACGTCAATTATATGCCAAGTTCAACAAATGTGAGTTTTGGTTGAAGGAAGTAGGATTCCTCGGACATGTTATATCCGGAGAAGGTATAGCAGTAGATCCCGCTAAAGTTGAAACCGTGACCAAGTGGGAAGCACCAACAACAGTTGGAGAGATCCGGAGTTTTCTTGGACTCGCAGGATACTACCGGAGATTTATTGAGAATTTCTCAAATATTGCAAAGCCTATGACGGAGTTGTTGAAGAAGGATACTAAGTTCAAATGGACTGAGGAGTGTGAGGCTAGTTTCCAGGAGTTGAAGAAACGCTTGGTTACCTCACCAGTGTTGATTTTGCCAGATCAAACCAAGGATTATGAGGTGTATTGCGACGCTTCACGTCGAGGACTTGGAGCAGTGCTTATGCAGGAAGGGAGAGTTGTTTCGTATGCCTCAAGACAACTGAAGCCCCATGAATTGAATTATGCCACGCATGATTTGGAGTTAGCAGCCGTAGTGCATGCATTGAAGACATGGAGACATTTCCTCATTGGAAATCATTGTGAGGTGTACACGGATCACAAGAGTTTGAAGTACATTTTCACGCAGAAGGAGTTGAACCTCAGACAAAGGAGATGGTTGGAGCTTATCAAAGATTATGATATGAAATTGCATTATCATCCCGGGAAGGCTAATGTAGTAGCTGATGCATTAAGCCGCAAGAGCCATGTCAATACGTTAATGACGGGAGAAATACCCAAGGAGTTAGCAGAAAATCTTCATGAACTATGTTTGGAAATAGTTCCGAGAGGCTATGTAGCAGCGTTGGAAATTCAGTCAACTTTGATGGATAGAATCAGAGAGGCTCAGAAAACTGATAAGGAGATTGCTTCTATAAAAGAGAAAATGAGCCAAGGAAAAGCTAAGGGATTTCGTGAGGATGAGCACGACACCCTATGGTTTGAAGACCGTGTTTATGTACCCAATGACCCGGAGATTAGAAAGTTGATTCTGCAAGAGGCACATGATTCACCGTATTCGATTCACCCAGGAAATACCAAGATGTATTTGGATTTGAAGGATATTTTCTGGTGGACCGGAATAAAGAAGGATATTGCGGAGTATGTAGCAGTTTGTGACGTATGTCAGAGAGTAAAGGCAGAGCATCAGAAGCCAGCAGGATTGTTGCAGCCATTGCCGATACCCGAATGGAAGTGGGATAAGCTAGGCATGGATTTTATCACGGGATTACCAAGGACTCGTTCATGCTATGACTCGATTTGGGTCGTAGTTGATCGATTGACGAAGGTAGCTCATTTCATCCCAGTAAAGACCACCTACACCAGTGCTAAGTTGGCGAAGATATACATGACCAGGATCGTATGTTTGCATGGAGTTCCGAGGAGTATCGTATCAGATAGAGGAACCCAGTTTACCTCAAAGTTCTGGAAGCAGTTGCATGAGACTTTGGGTACTAGGCTAGAATTTAGTACAGCTTTTCATCCGCAGACAGATGGACAGACCGAGAGAGTCAATCAGATTTTGGAGGATATGCTGAGAGCTTGTGCGCTAGATTATGGATCTAGTTGGGACGATAATTTGCCATATGCAGAGTTCTCTTACAATAATAGCTATCAGACTAGTTTGAAGATGGCCCCTTTCGAAGCTCTGTACAGAAGGAGGTGTAGGACACCGTTGTTATGGGACGAAGTTGGAGACCGCCAGTTGTTTGGACCAGATTTGATTAAGGAGTCTGAACAGAAGGTGAAGTTGATTCGCGATAGGCTCAAGGTAGCCCAGTCCAGGCAGAAGAGCTACGCAGATTCTAAATGCAAAGAGACAGTTTACGAAGTCGGAGATAGAGCTTATCTTCGAGTATCCCCACTTCGAGGGATTAAGCGCTTTGGAGTTAAGGGGAAGTTAGCACCACGATTTATAGGGCCATATCGAGTTTTGGAGCGTATGGGAGAAGTGGCCTACAAGTTGGATTTGCCGGAAGGATTGACAGGAGTTCATGATGTGTTCCACGTTTCTCAGTTGAAGAAGTGTCACGCGGAGATAGCTGACATACCTTTGAGAGACACAGTGCCATTAGAAGCAATTCAGTTGGATAACAATTTGACCTATGAGGAAAAACCAGTCAAGATTCTTGAGTTTGCCAGCCGAGTTACTCGTAGCAAGGTTATCAAGTTTTGCAAAGTTCAGTGGAGCCACCACACGGAGGATGAAGCCACCTGGGAGCGAGAGGAAGATTTGCTCAAGAACCACCCTCACCTATTTTCTAGCCAACCCGAATCTCGAGGGCGAGATTCATCTTAAGGGGGGTAGGTTTGTAACATCCCAAATTTTCAATTTGGAATGTTATACATTAGATCATCATGCATATCATATTTTATTTTGCTTTTGGTTTTGATCCAAGAAAATCCTAAGCAACTCAAGGACCCACGGAGAGAGTTGGAGATTTTGTTATTTACATATTTGAGTTTTCTCAAATTATGTAAACAGGATCATTTGATTTTATTTATTTTATCATCAATTATTTCTATTACAAAAATATGAGAGAGGGAATAAAATGACTTTCCCAAAATATAGAAATATTGAGGATTTAATAAAAAAAAATCAAATAAGATTTATTTCGGAGTTTTTCGGTATTTTTATTTGAATTTTAGGAAAAATGCACGTTTTTCAAAATTGTAGTTTGGACCCAGAAAAATGTTCACTTTTTCGGGCTTGATTTTAGAAACCCAGGAAAATTTATTTCACGATTTTTGGAGTCGTTTAGTATTTCTTTTTATTTTTCTTCCGAGCGGAATTATTTAAAAAAAACGCGGAACCGACTTTGGGCCGTACTCGGCCAGGACACCGCCGGCCGAGGCTTTATAAGCCGCCGCCCCGGCCCGAGAGAGAGAGAGCCTAGCCGCCAGCCCCGAAACCCTAACCCTAGCCAGCCGCCCCAGCCGCCGCCCGCCGCCGCCGCCTCGCCGCCGACTCGCCGGAGCAGCGCGCCGCCCGTGGTTCGCCGCCGCCTTGTTTTCCGTGCCGTTTTTTTTAAAAAAATTATGTTCGTCATTTTTCTTTTTCGTCGGATTTTTCGCGGTTATTTTCTGATCGCGATTTCTGATCCGATTTTCGTTTTGGTATAACTTTTCGCTCGTTTATCGGAATCAGGCGATTCAAGCGCCTGGAGTTTCGTCTCGAAACCCTCTTTCTGAATAATCAACTTAAACAAGTTTTTGCTACTTTAAAATTTTCCCTAGATGTATATTACTAGAACGAAGTTGTTTCTTTCGCCGTTTGATTTCTTTTGCTTCGTTCGATTTGATTCTTTTTGCAAACCAGGGTTCTTAAGTTGAACTTTCTGGTTAGATCTTCTATTTGAGTTTTACCTGTGCATTAGATGAGTACTTATTGTATGCTTGTTTGTTTGTCTGCGATAGAATACCCGGAGTGCGCCGCCTGTTACGTTGAATCCCTAGGTTTCGCGGATCATCAGCAAGGCAAGTAACACTTTGATCATACCTTTTCTACAACCCAGTTTTATTGCATTAGATCAATCCTCACACATTGCATGATTAGGATCTAATTAAATTGTGGGATGGGAAGTAGATGAGGTAGTACCTATTACCTGTTTATTATCAAACCTTTGGGAGTTACTTCTACGTTTGCTTATTATGCCATGCTATGCTAGTAGACGTGGATTGGGTGAGTGAAATCCATGACAGATGTGAGATTGATAATTAATGGTTTATCTAAGGTGGCAACTTAAACACACATCTGGGTGGATTGAGGCACCTGGGGTTTCCAGGACTTGCCTGTTTTTCTTTTGGACCGCCACCCAGGCTCAAAGGGATCATGAGATTTTTCATACTAGAAACTTCCGTGTGCAGCCACAAGCCATTATGGGCTCTGGCATAGTTGACTAAGTTGTGCGAACTCTTACAGTGGTAGACTAGCAGATGTAGGGGATGTAGGTGGTACGGTCTACCCGATCGTAAGGTGCTAGCGCTTCTGAAAGACTATGTCTCGGTCATCCGTCTTCTCAAACACCCTGTAGTGCGAGAAACCAAACGGAGGCGATCGAGTCTTGTGGGGAAAAGTGCGCAAACCTCTGCATAGTTTAATAAACTAATCATGGTTAGCCGTGTCCCCGGTTATGGACAATCTTGAGTATCTAGTACCTGGATTATCATGTGAATCTCAACATGTTACTCTAAAGTTAATTTTGTTGGGTTTAAGATGTTATTTAATTGGGATTGAGAATGCTGTCAACCATTCTCAATGTTTAACAACCATCATGATAGTAATTAAATTTATTCCTTTGAAGTAGGGAAAAATTGGCTTTACGCAAAAACTGTAACCATAGAGCTTTCCACCAGCCAAATATGCATATAGTATAGCTGTTGCATTCCATTACTCTCTATGTGTTACCTTGCCAGCATATTCCATGTGCTGACCCATTTTCGGGCTGCAACGTTAATGTTGCAGACTTTTCAGACGACGATTAAGGAGTTTTAGGTCGTGGTTCTATACTCAGTGATGCCGTTGGAGTTGATGGACTCACTTATCTTCCAAGCCTTCCGCTGTTATCGTTATTAGATGGCCTTAAGCCATATTTATTGTAATAAGTTCTCTTTTGAGACACTCGATGTAAGAAGTGTGTGATTGCTACTCTGCTATAAATCCTCCGAGTACTGTGTGGTGTCAGCATTACTGATCCAGGGATGACACCGGAGCACAGAGATCAGACTGTTTGAGGTCTGGTCGCTACACAAAACTTGAAAACTTCAATTACACAAAACTCAACAAAACCTTCATGAGATCTGTTAGTATAACAAAGCAAATCACTACTATAAGTACTGTTGCAAACCCATTCATATTATATTTTTGCATTATATCTACTATATTACAACTTTTCTATAGCTTATACTCTCCAATACAAACAATAGATTCATCGAAATAAGCACACAACGCAAAGAAAACAGAATCTGTCAAAAACAGAACAGTCTGTAGTAATCTGAAAACTTTTGATACTTCTGTAACTCCAAAAATTCTGAAAAATGAGGACAACGTGGGAAATTTGTATATCAATGTTGTTTACAAAAATCGGGATTTTATTGCACTTCTGTTAAAAATGAAAAAAATCTGGACGCAAAAGTTTCTGTTTTCAACAAGATCAAATCAACTATCACCCAACATGGTCCCAAAGGCTTTGCTTGGCACAAACACTAACAAAAACATAAAAACACAATCATAACAGTAGCATAATTGTGCAAACACTCAAAAACAGAAATAAGAAAGACAAAAATAAATTTTATTCATTGGGTTGCCTCCCAACAAGCGCTATCGTTTTATGCCCCTAGCTAGGCATAATGCAAAGATCTAAGTATTGACATCTTTAGTTTCATTTTCTTAGAGGTGTTTTTGCCGGGAGGTTTTGAAAAGACAACACAAAACACCTTATCCATAGATACTTTAGCACTATCAAGTTTCTTATCATCATATCCCTTTTGATTTCCGGCAACAATCCAAGAGTAGTGTTGATTAACATCATTGAAAACTTGCTGGATTATGTCTAAAACAGGGACTTCTTTTTTAAGATTCTCATCAAAGATTTGATTATCCCCAAGAAAATGTATTAGCACACAATCACTGTTATAAAGAATCTCATCTATCACCGGGTTTTTCACGATTCATACCATAGCAATCAAAAATTTCCCTAGCTTCCCGTATTATGTAATCAAATTCATTCATAAGAACAAGGGTGGCCAACTTTTTAGCTTTGGGATTCTTTATAATGGGTAGCTCAAAAAAATCTTAGCATGGTAGGATGGGTACAAACAAATTTATTTTCAATTTTCAAAACTAGTGTTGAAATAGCTTCTGCATAAGATTTAGTCCTTTTAAGTATAGGAACATCGTCAAGACTTAAATTTCCAACACAATTGGAAAATTCTTGGATATGTTCTTTTCCTATATCATTCCCTTGCCCCAGAACAAAAGTTTTAACATCCAAATTGCCAGATTGTCCAATTTTAGAAGTTAGGCCATCATTTGTTTGTGCCATACCAAAGTCACTCATGGTGACAAATCCAAGCAAACAAGAATTCCAACAAGAAACGCGAACTAAAAGAGGGCGAATAAAACGGTAAATTTTTGTGAAGAGGCAAATGGAAAATAATGTAAATTACAAGGAGTTCAGATTTGTGATTAGGAACCTGGTAGATGTTTATGATGACTCCCCAGCAACGGTGCCAGAAATTCCTTTTGATGCGGCTTGAACTACGTCAGTATTTCCCCAAAAAGGAAGGGATGATGCAGCATAGCTACGGTAGGTATTTCCCTTAGTGATGAGACCAAGGTTATCGAACCAGTAGGAGAACCAGGAAACACTACGTGAACGACACCTGCACACAAAGAACAAATACTTGCAACCCGATGTAAAAGAGGGGTTGTCAATCCCTCCCGGATAAAAGATAGGTAAAATTTGTAGTAGATTGGATAAATAGATATCACAGGAACGCGAGATAAAATAAATAACAATAAATTGCAGGAAGGTATGTTTGGGTTTTCCGATTAATAGATTTGAAAATAAAAGCAAATAAAAATAGATCTCGAAGGAAAATATGATAAAGAAGAGACCCGGGGCCGTAGATTTCACTAGTGGCTTCTCTCGAGAAAAATAGCATACGGCGGGTAAACAAATTACTGTTGGGCAATTGATAGAACTTCAAATAATCATGACGATATCCAGGAAATGATCATTATATAGGCATCACGTCCAAGATTAGTAGACCGACTCCAGCCTGCATCTACTACTAATACTCCACACATCGACCGCTATCTAGCATGCATCTAGTGTATTAAGTTCATGGAGAAACGGAGTAATGCAATAAGAACGATGACATGATGTAGACTAGATCTACTCATATATGAATTGACCCCATCTCGTCATCCTTAATAGCAATGATACATACGTGTCGTTTCCCCTCCTGTCACTGGGATCGAGCACCATAAGATCGAGCCCATCACAAAGCACCTCTTCCCATGGCAAGAAAAATCGATCTAGTCGTCCTAACTAAACCAAAGATTCGAAGTAGAAATACGAGGCTATATGTAATCATGCATATAAGAGATCAAAAGACTCAAATAACTTTCATGGATAAAAACATAGATCTTATCATAAACTCAAAGTTCATCGGATCCCAACAAACACACCACAAAAAGAGTTACATCAAATAGATCTCCAAGAGACCATTGTATTGACAATCAAAAGAGAGAGAGAGAGAGGAAGCCATCTAGCTACTTACTATGGACCCGTAGGTCTACAATGAACTACTCACGCATCATCAGAGAGGCACCAATGAGGATGATGAACCCCTCCATGATGGTGTCTAGATTGGATCTGTGGTTTCTGGAACTTGCGGCGGCTGGAATTGTTTTTTGTCGACTCCCCTAGGGTTTTTGGAATATTGGGGTATTTATAGATCAAAGAGGCGGTGCGGGAGGCCACCGAGGTGGGCACAACCCACCAGGGCGCGCCTAGACCCCCGGGCGTGCCCAGGTGGTTTGTGACCCTCTCGGGGCACCCCTCTGGTACTTCTTTGGCCCATCGCGTGTCTTCTGGCCTAGAAAAATCCTCCAAAAAGTTTCACTGCGTTTGGACTCCATTTGGTATTGAATTTCCGCGAAGTAAAAAACAAGCAAAAAAACAACAACTGGAACTGGGCACTATGTCAATAGGTTAGTCCCAAAAATGATATAAAGTTGCTATAAAATAATTGTAAAACATCCAAGAATAATAATATAATAGCATGGAACAATCAAAAATATAGATACGTTGGAGATGTATCAGTAATGCACCTGCTATCTTTCAAAGATGTATGACTATTCTATTCTCTAATTTTTGTGAAAAGATTTTTGAGGTATTCATGAATGATTTTTTCGTTTACGGGACTTCTTTTGATGATTGCTTAAGCAACCTTGATTGAGTTTTGCAAAGATGTGAAGAAACTAATCTTGTCTTGAAATGGGAGAAGTGTCACTTTATGGATAACGAAGGTATAGTACTTGGGCATAAAATTTCTAACGAGGCATTGAAGTACACAAAGATAAAGTTGATGCAATTGAGGAAATGCCATGTCCTAAAGATATTAAAGGTATAAGAAGCTTCCTTGGTCATGCTGGTTTTTATAGGAGATTCATTAAAGACTTCTCTAAAATTTCTAGGCCTCTTACTAATATTATGCAATAAGATGTTCATTTGTTTTTGTTGATGATAGTGTAGAAGGCTTTGAAATACTTAAGAAAGCCTTAATCTCTACACCCATTGTTCAACCACCTAATTGGAACTTACCATTTGAAATTATGTGTGATGCTAGTGATTATGTTGTTGGTGTTGTTCTAGGACAAAGAGTTGATAAGAAACTGAATGTTATCCATTATGCTAGTAAAACTCTAGACAATTCTCAAAGAAATTATGCCACTACTAAGAAAGAATTTTTAGCAGTTGTGTTTGCATGTGATAAATTCAGATCTTATATTGTTGATTCTAAAGTAATTGTTTACACTGATCATGTTGCTACTAAATATCTTATGGAAAAATGCTAAACCTTGGTTGATTAGGTGGGTCCTTTTTATACAAGAATTTGACTTGCATATTATTGATAAAAAGGGGGCTGAGAATCCCGTAGCTGATTTATAGAGTGGAAAATGTTCTTGATGACCCACTACCTATTGATGATAGTTTTCATGATGAACAATTAGCTGTTATAAACGCTTCTCGCAATACTCCTTGGTATGTGTGGACTATGATAATGACCTAGTTGCTAAATATATACCATCTAGTTTCACATACCAACAAAAGAAAAGGTTCTTCTTTGATTTAAGACATTACTTTTGGGATGACCCACATCTATATAAAGGAGTAGATGGTGTCATTAGATGTTGTGTACCTGAGCATGAACAGGAACAAATCCTACAGAAGTGTCACTCCGAGGCATACGGAGGATACCATGCTGGAGACATAACTGCATATAAGGTACTACAGTCTGGTTTTTATTGGCCTACCCTATTAGAAGTATAACTATGTTGAAGTTTTAGAGATAGGATTGGTTTAAACCATGTATGCCTTACCATCTACTCCAAGTCTCTTCCTCATATTGTACTCTATATATACCCTACGAGGGTCAGATCAATATAACACAACAACACAATATATATTCATCCATACGATAATTTTCCACATGGTATCAGAGCGGTTAGTCTCGCGATGCCGATCCTAGGTTCCTTTACCACTTCCGCAATGCGCCGCCCCTAGAGAGATTAATCTTCTCTCCCCGGGGGCGCGGCACCTGATCAATCAAAGATTAGATCGGTTCTAGAGTTTAGATTAGATCAAAATTCATAGATTTCCAATTTTCGGAATCCTTGGCCCATCCAATAGATCGATTCTTTTAGCCAGCAAATAAACCCAACTCAACCCTCAAATTCTGGCGAATATCATTGCAAGATTCATCCGACCCATATTGCGGTGACGGCGCCACGGCGAGGTCACCATGCAGCTGATTCCAGTCATGAGCCCGAGGCAGCGCACACCTTGTGCGCGCAGCTCCCAGCGGTCCAATCTATGCCAACAGCAAGCCCCGAACCGCATGGCACGCTTAGTAGCAGCCACCGTCGGATCCAATCGGAACTCTTCCCAGTGCAGTATGCATCCAAACCGGCCTCCTACGCATCTACTAGAAGCAGTACAGTGCACCATCTATATTGACATGCAGGTATACTTAACAGCATGCGACCATGCAGCTCCTCACAGCCGCCGAACACGGCAATGCCCACGCGTCATACACGACACTCAGGAACATGTGCAGATCGATCGCATGTATACGCCCGATCCCACCAGCCCCATCATGCATGCATGCATGCATGTATACATGGAGATCAGGATGGTTATGTGCATGCACACAGCCAGTGGCAGACTACTTCTGTGTGTGCGACTTCATCAATATGGCTAACCACCACGACAACCTAGCTGCACATTGGCATCTTCAGATGAGCCGGCTCGTAGTCTGGGACACCGGGATGGCCCACAAGTCTTCTTCTTCGAGGCACGCGCACGCACACGGTCTCCACCAAGCCGACTCCACCGATCAGACGACCACTCGTGCGCCGCCATGCCGTCTACACCGAGTGATCTGCATCAATATTTGTCGACCCGAGCCGAACGACATCGAGCTGTATGACTACCCCAGGCTACGAGCTAACATACTTTTTCAGCACGACGCAATGTCGATACTTCGTCGTCGCGGAGGGACGCCTTCAAGCGACGGATCATCATCGACAACGTCATCGCCGATACTTCATAACCAAGGTCTTCATCAACATGGTCTTCACCAACATCTTCGTCAACACACCGCCGCTGCCTCATCCACAAGATGGACACCTAGCGTCCACTCACAGACTTTTCTGCAAGACGCGACCTCGACGACAGCAATGACCGCATCATGGCGACGACATCGACCACGTCATCCACGACGGCACGACTGCATCTGTTGGAAATATGCCCTAGAGGCAATAATAAAATAGTTATTATTATATTTCCTTGTTCATGATAATTGTCTATTGCTCATGCTATAATTTTATTAACCAGAAACCGTAATACATGTGTGAATACATAGACCATAATATGTCCCTAGTAAGCCTCTAGTTGACTAGCTCGTTGATCAATTGATGGTTCTCGTTTCCTAACCATGGAAATTGGATGTCCTTGATAACGGGATCACATCATTAGGAGAATGATGTGATGGATGAGACCCAATCCTAAGTGTCGTGGTTTTGTCACGGCAGATGTCCTCGTGAAAGGACTTAGTCGTGGAGCCATCGCTATGGGTTAGCTTAAGGGGGTTTAAAGTGGACAAAGGATGCGAGAGTTTTATACTGGTTCGGCCCCTTACGATGAAGGTAAAAGCCTACTCCAGTTGTGATGGAATTGCCAGGGTTTCGATGACCAGGGAGTGAATCCGCTTTGTCTGGCTCTTGAGTTGTTGTGTGTTGTCCCTAAACCGCCGCCGGGTCGCCCCTTTATATACATAGGTCGACGCCCGCCGGTTTACAGAGTCCCGAAGCCGGATCATAAACGTGCCCGGCTCGGTCTCTACTCCTATCTTATCATACAAGTATACATTAATATCGGTTTATGTCTACAGGCCTTAACCCGCCTTTGGGCCCTGGGCCTTCATGAAGCGCCATCGTTCATGTCTTCATGGCCTTAAGATAAGGTAATCATCATGGGGATAACCCGGCCTCTCCTGGCCGGTTTATGTCCAGTAGTAATATCCCCAACATTAGGCCCCAGATTGATTTGAACTTGTTCATGTCAATCTTCAACACTTAGAAAAATTCCTCCCCTTGCACCTTCGCATGGATCTTGTAAACCACCGTGACGTCATCCTCCAGATTTGTAGTAAACCGCCGTGACATCAGCTATTCATTTAAAGCCGAAGATACCCCTTTTATTAATGAGCATCCAACAATCGAAGCGACAACCTCGTTATACATCCATTTTTTGGGCCCCTTGATTCCCGCGCATGTCGCTTATCTCTTTGTCCTTATAAATAGGGCGGAGGATCCCTTTCCTTTTCTTTCCGTTGCCTTTTCCTCTCTTCTTCCTCCTCGCGACGTCCCTGCACCCGAGCGCCGCCGCCGCCGTCGAGCTTCGCCTCTGCCTCACCGTCGGCCGCTGCATCAACCTGATCGCACCAGAGAGACGCGGCGCACCTCCGCTGCTTCAACAGCCAATGTAAGTTTTTCCCTCTTTCCTCTGTAGATCCACTTAGGGTTCATACGGGTTCATGGCGCTCTCTTGTTCTTCGTCAGTCCATAGATAGCATATCTCGAGCTTGATGCGTTCCATGCAGTAGCTATGGTAGTCCTTGTCTCGGCCATCAAACCAACCCTTATACACATAAGAACTTGATCTGGACCTTTTGCGAACTGCTTTAGGACCAAACTTTTTTTAGGTATAAATCTTTTTTTCTTTTCCTGACTTGTGGTACATCCAAAATACCCATGTAATTTTATGAAACCTGTTTTTCCTCACTTAGTAATTTTTACCTTAGATCTGTATCATCCTTATCTGCGTAGGCGGTTTATCCTTGTAGAAAGTAATCTGTCATATGCCATTAGTCCCCTTGTAAACCGCTCATCGCTTTACCATTTATAACTGTATCAGCCTCCGGTTTAACAATTTGATATGCTTGAATTCCTTTTTCTTAACCTGTTGCACTTTATGCGTTGTCCTTTATGAATCATAAACCGGCAGTAATTTTTTCCAGCTCTTCATTTGCAATGGCCAAACAATTCTATTCCTGTAACTGGGTCCCTTCCCGGGTTACTGAGGAGCACCTGGATGGATGTGTCAAAATTGGTACCTTACCGAAGAAGAATGAGATCCAGTGGCGAGTTCCCGGTCCAGAAAACCCTCCTACCCCCAGAGATGGCGAAGTAGTAGTGTTTGCTGATCACATGGGCCGTGGCTCCGCCTGGATCCATGTTTTTCCGTGATGTACTTGCCAGCTTTCAGATCCACCCTCAAGACATTGGACCCAACTCTTTATCCAACATCTGCAACTTTCAAGTGTTCTCTGAAGCCTATCTACAAGAAGAACCGACTGTTGAGCTGTTCCGGGATTTCTTCCATTTAAACCGTTGCACTGAATTCATAGACGGGTCCAATACTGAACTTGGTGGCGTATCCATTCAGAAAAGGAAGGATGTTAGCTTTCCTCACGCCAAACTTCACAGTCACCCAAAGGATTGGAACCAGACTTGGTTCTATTGTAAAGATACTTCTCCTGAAGATGAGAATCCTCTGCCGGGTTACCGTGCTCACCGGCTTACCAACACACTTCCACTTCCGCAACGACTAACTGCCAAGGAACGGGCCTCGTATGCACCACAACTCGCCAAGCTTAGAGCTTTAATGGCCAACAGTTTGACAGGTGTGGACTTTATTCGTTGCTGGCTATCCTGGAGTATCTTGCTGTTAAGTCGCCGCTCCGGTTTAACGTGCGAGTATACCGGTGACTTAAAAGACTCCCAACGTCATATTGACATTCAGCTAACAGATGATGAAGTTACTGAGTCAGTCAAGAAAATGCTGAATGAACCGGAAGCTGTCTGTAGTAAGACCGGGCTAAGTCCCTTTTACACACGGAACAAACCACCCGCTGTAAGAATTGTTTTGCTTCCACTTTATATCTGATATTATTTGAACTGTGCAACTTTTAATACCCTCTGCCCATCTTTTAAACAGGGTGATGACCCGTTCTGGAAAAAGAAACCACATGAGAAAACGGTTAAGGCTCCTCGACCTAAAACGAAAGCTGTCAAGAAACCTTCCAAGAGGAAGGCAACTGAACCAATCAGTTTAGATCTTGATGACGACCCTCATGAACCGGACGCAGAGGTAGAACTTGATTCTCTTGGTTCACTTTTCATACACCTCATTGACAATGATATTTATCAGGATGACGCCGAGGGCAGCCAAGCTGACAACGCAGAGGTAATTATCCTTTCCTCTGGTTCAGACCCTCTGCCAACACAAAATATCCTCCAAGCAATCTGGAAAGTAAGATTTTCTCACCCCTAGCTTACTTGGACCCAAACTTTCTTTTGAAGAAGCAGCAACACGAAGCTCACCGCACAACCTGACATAGCGGCCAAGTAATCACCTCAACCGGTCTGCCAAATACCTCGATTCGGAAGCGCCAATCTGAGGTCTCAAATACTTCCAATACTTCTTATCCCAAGGCAGGTTATTTCCGACAGCCTCTTAATCCATCCGATTCGAATTATCAGGGAACGCCACCTTCATCATCTGGCGAGTCAACTGCCACACAGCTTCCACCCCTCAAGACCGTCCCTGGGTAAATGCCTTAAGCTTTCTCTGTTTGACGCTTTATACTTATGTGCTATACTGATATTACTGATATGTATATCTTTCTCTTTCAGAGCCAAGGCCAGACCTAGTAAGAAGGGTGGTGTAGATAAACCGTCTGATGACCATGTGATTGTTGAACCGAAGACAATTCTAGAACCGGAAAGAGCAAATGTTGATGCCACACTTGAGGACCTGCCACCCCCAGATCATGTCTTTACTGAACAAGTAGAAGTTGATACCGCAGTGCAAGCTGATAAACCGACAAGTCCAGTCCGTACTGATGATGGACCGTCTAGTCCGGTTAAGGCTACTGATATTCCACCAACCCCAGTAAAGGCTACTGGTGACAAGGAAGCTGATGTTATCATTACTGGCGTTGGCCACACCTCCCCTAGCCATCCTGTTGCATTAGCAAAACATAGCGCCAAAGAAGAATGTGCTTCCATGGAGAAAGGCAAATGGAGCACCGATTTATCAAGCTATGCGCACCTCAACGCCCAGGAGCTCCATTCTGGTTTTTTAAACCGCCTGTACACAAACCGTGACTACGAAGCCGGTTTAGTGAACTTGATGAAGGAACGTTATGAGGTAATTACAAATCCTTTTCTCTCTAAAGTCCAATTGTAAGTACCAATTCCAGTAGCTCCCAAGGGCCGATTTATGATAGTAATCAAAAACCGGGACTTCATAATACCGCACCTCTGCACACTTATCCTCCAAAGGTCGGTTGATCCTTTAAAGATGAACCAGTACTTTAGCATTGTAATCTTGTGACTTTCGCCTATGTAGTCCCCAAGGGCCGGTTTACCTTTCCAAAGGTGAACCGGGACTTTAACCACTATTACTTTGAGCATATGTACATTAGCCCCCAAGTGCCAAGAATAATGCTTGCATTACACTTGGGACTTTGAAGTAATTTTCTAGAATGAAGCGAGTAGGCATTAGCCCCCAAGTGCAAAGTGCATAACTTGTTATACACTTGGTACTTCAAATATATACAACCCATTGATGATATGTCTTTTCTTTATAGGCTGAGTTGAGCAAAAAGGACGCCCAAACCGCTGATCTTCAAGAGAACATTAAATCTCAGCAAGCGGAGGCTTCTAAAGCCAAGGAGGAACTGACCAGTGTCTTATCAGCCACGGAGAAGCTGAAGGAAACCTTTAAGAAGGAACGTGCAGTTTGGGACACAGAGAAGGCTGCTTTAGCAAAGAGGGCCGAAGACGCAGAATCAACCCTTAAACCGGTGGTCGAAGAACTGACCGGTTTAAAGCGGCAAATAAACGCTATGACCCCTCCTGTATTTGGTAAGCATCTTCATCTGATGTTTCTCAAGTCATTTTACCTTATCAGTTACCGATTTACCGATGCTTGCAATGTCACAGGGACCCGCATTACCCATCTGGGCTCTGACATGCGGATGAAGCTGAAGGCTGCCTATACTTTGATAGAGCAACTATATTCCGGATCCCAACAGGCTATTTGCACTGCTGCTTATAACAGGCCTCCTCCAACATTGATAAAAGAAACCATCGAGAAGCTGTCAATGTTGCCTGCCCGGTTGGATGAACTTAAAAAATCAGCTGCAAGGTCAAGCGCGCTGACTGCGCTAATCCGGGCCAACGCATGGATTCCAGATCTTGAACCGACATATATTGGCCAAGGCTATCCCGGCGTGAAGGTAGACGGTTCATAATTTAACAATGATGATCTCCGAAGGCTGACAAGGGAACTGCAACCCATATCGAGAAAATTGGCGGATGAAACAGATTTGTCTCATTATTCAGCCGGTTTATGATGGTGATCAGAAAACATATCCTACGCCAACACATGATGTAGAAGATCTTGTTCCGCCAATTCGTAAGCACACTTATGCCCCTGACATTGATCCTTCCACCCTTATAAGTGAAGAAGCCGTGTTCCAAGCTTTAACTGGAATTGATTGGGCAGCGATTGATTTCCAGCCACTTGGTAGAGAGGAGGAGGATGCACCGACTCAAGATGACCCTCAATCTTCAAGTCGTCCTGGTGATGAATCCTGAACCAAAGGCCGATTTAGTCTGTCGCAGCCTACCATTCTTACTGAAACAATTATCATGTGTGGGCATTAAAATGCCTTGTAATAGGCTAGTTCAAACACTTGTCTATTATGCCATCGAGCATACTTGTTTTGCTTGATACTGATAACTCGCCATGCTTTTGGGGATCTTTATAATATGCATAATCTGCAGTGGCTGTATGTTAACTTGTTCCTGCATACAAGAGATTGAAAGGGTGAAAGTGCAACTATCCCTGGGTGGTTTTGGTAATTCCTAACAACATATAGCTCATTGAGCTAACATTATTCCAAGATTAATATTTCAGGAAAAGCTCAATGAATGGCATGGCATGGATGAGGAAAGTGGATCCCTCAAAATTCTAAGGACAAAAAGTTTGGCTCAAGCTTGAAGCTCAAGACTCTACATTTTATATTTTAGTGATCCAAGATCACATTGAGTCTATAGGAAAAGCCAATACTATCAAGGAGGGATGAGGTGTTGCTTAATGGCTTGCTTGCTCAAAATGCTTAGCGATATGCACCAAAATCCTCAACTACCTTCCCACATCCACATATGACCTAAACCAAAAGTCAAACGCAGCCCCACCGATTCTTTCTATCCGGCTCCACCGAGTTTCAAATGTCATAGCCACTGCCACAAACCCTAGGCAAATCGGTCTCACCGATAGTGTCGTGGAATTGTCACGGCAGATGTCCTTAGTGTCAGGACTTAGTCGCGAGGCCAACGCATCTATGTGGTAGCTTGAGAGGGGTTGAGCGGGATGAGAGACGCGATGTTTTTACCCAGGTTCGGCCCCTCACGATGGAGGTAAAAGCCTACATCCTGCTTCATTGATATTGATGATGATGATCACGGTTACAAGAGTGCTCATACTCGAGAGCTATTGTCTAAACCTAACTTGTCCAACTTGTGAATCTTGTCCCCTTTGGGGAGCCCTGCCCCTCCTTATATATGTTGGAGGGGCGGGTTACATGTAGAGTCCTATTAGGATTAGGACTAGTCTATCTCTAATACAAACCGGATATAAGTCCAGGTCTTAACTCCTTGTAGGACAAATATTCTTCATGCCTTTACTCTTAAACCGGCCCACCGTTAAACATGAACCGGCCTTCTAGGACTTGGGCCTTGTCATCCGTCTGTCCCGCATGCCGGATCACCAGTGAGTCATAATGACCAGGTGGGTTGCTTGTAAACCGCCAGGTCAGGGCGGGTCGTTAGTAACTCGCCAAGTGTCAGCGGGGTCTTCAGATAAACCGCCAAGTCCGGCCGGGTTAACTTCCGGCCGGTTTACACCACGGGGTATATCCCCGACATTAGCCCCCAAGTTTATCTTGGATTTATTCATGGTAAACTTATGCTGCAAAATAAACACAAGAACAAATTTGACAGGTTATGCTCCGGGTTAAGAATTTTTGTAAACCGGTACCTGATCATCCTTAAGTCCTTGTTATTTCCTTCTTCTGGGAAATCCGGGTCAACAGACCAACTTCATAATCAATTTGCCGACATTGGCTTATCACCGAGAAATATTGTGAAGAATAACTACTTTGACTCAGCTCCACCGGTTTAAGAAATATGGGTCTGAAAATACTTATCTGATATTCAGCCGGTTTGAAGATGTAAAACTTGCCGGTTTAATATTACCAAAATGTCCGGTTTATAAATATTGATGGCGCCGGGTCATAATTGTTGTCGACACCGGGTCATGTAATTGATCTTCCTGATTTGCTCAAAACAGATGAAGATGTTCCTCCTTTATATGCATAATACCTGTAGCCCCCAAGTCTTAAGAGGAGAACATAGTGATAACTTAAGACTTACTCCAATAAGTGTTTCAACCTTGAAGAAATCCGATTAGTTCATCTCAATCATATAAACTGAATACTCCATATATGTAGCCCCCAAGTGCCTGGTTGTCATGCTTGCAGCAACCTGGGACTTGTAATTTCCTGATGCTCATAAAAAACTTCAACCAGTGTAGCCCCCAAGGGCCGGGTCATTATGTAAATAATGAGCAGGGACTTTGAAAATATGATCATGTAGACTTTAACAGCAACGTGTAGCCCCCAAGGGCCGGCTTAGTAAGATAATACTGAACTGGGACTTGATATATATACTTTAATGAAAATAACATATTATAATGTAGCTTCCATCGTAGGGCTTGAACCCACGTCCACAAGGTTAAGAGCTTTGTGCTTTACCAACTGAGCAATGGATTCTTCAATATTATGAATGAAAACTTGTGTACCTTGAATTGTTGACAGGAGCAATTGGTAGACCCCAAGTGTCGGCTCATTATAAAATGATGAGTCGGGTCTTCAATAAGACTAGTAAAAATGACTTTGCATTAGCCCCCAAGTGTCATGGTGCATGCTTGCAGCGACATGAGACTTGCATGTAATCTCAATTTGAATAATGTAGCCCCCAAGTGCCGGGTTGTAAGCCTGTAACGACTCGGGACCATTCCTTTCATTGTAGAATAAATCATATCCTTTGATAAAATAATAGCCATTGCGCTAAAGCGACTTTGAAAACTTAATAATACCAGTTATTAATAACCATAAAAATCCAGCCATGTTGGGTATTCAAGATAATATAATCCGGTGAAAACCTTATTCATTCAATATCATAATGAAAATTCAGCCAAGTTTGGCTATTTGAATAATATAACCCAATGATTTATAAGCGCATGATTCCAATGGCGCAATCCAAATATATATATACTGGCAACTTATAGTCTAAAGCTAGGCCGGTTTAACAAACCTGTTTCTGCATACAACAAGTTTAAAGTGTCCTGGCGGTTTACCGCCGGACGGGTCATAATGCCCAACATATAACTCGGGTTTATAACCAAGGCTGCACTTAAGAATAATCAAATATAAAATATATCATACCTGTGACATTGAATCACATCATTGGTTTTACCAACTTTTTGTAGTAAGGGTGATAATCCCAATCTCGAGTACTGATAACTCTTTCCATATTGTGCCGGTTTATGATAAAACCGTACCGGGTTATGATAGACACCGGATTATCCATATATAATACTGGCGACTTGTAGTTAACCAGACCGGGTTAATAATCGCCGGATTATAACTGATCATGTACTGACAACTTGTAGTTGATAGCCGAACCGGGTTGATGCACACCGGTTTACTCCATAATAGGATGGTAACAGAAAATCAAACCGGGCAGATAGTCTCCGGATTAAGATTTGACCGTGTCTCGTCCATTTGTAATTGATAGTCGAACCGGTTTAATAAATGTCGGTTTAAAAACGCAACAAAAAGAAAGAAATATCTATCAAAGAAAATTGTGAAGCAAAGGCAATGATAAAACCGTTTGCAAAAAGAAGCTTATTTGAGCTGATCAGATGGCGTTACCATGGTCGGACATGACCAAGCTCCCGATAGGTGTAGCTATGGTTCAAGTCAGCCAGGTCCCCAAATGAAACCGTGGCATTTATGCTGATCAAGTGGCATGGCAATGGTTCGGGTTCGACCAAGCCCCCAAGTGATTCTGTGGCCTTAGGCCGATCAAGAGGCACGACTGGTTCAGACGTGACCAAGTCCCCAAGTGATCTGGTGGCTCTCGCCTATCAAGAGGTATTGCATTGGTTCAGACACGACCAAGCCCCCAAGTGATATAACATGATGCTTTTGAAAAGCTAACTCAAGGGGTAAACCGGAGGCCACTTTAGAACAACTCCGTGTAACCACATATGATGTAAAAGAACAGAGACCCCGCTTTATAAAGCAGAAGCCCCCATGTGATCAATATTATGTCAGGCCAGTAAGGCGGGATACCCATGTTTGAACCGCGCATCATGGCAGCAGGTCCTCTTTGGCAATTTTTAACTTTTTTGCAAGAGATAAATTCTTCTTGAACCGGGATCTTGAACCGGATATTGAGAGCTTCAAAGCTTTGTGGGAGACATCTTTCCCTTGAACCGGATTTTAAACCGGAATCTTCATTTTTAACCGGAAATTTTTTGACGGCCTTTAAACTCGAACTTGCGAGAAGTTAATTCCTTTTTGAACCGGACATTGTTAAACCGGATTTGAGTGCTTCAGAGCTTTGTAGGAGAATAGATTTTTCTTGAACCGGACTATAAACCGGAAGTATCATTGTGAGCCGGAATATTTCTGACGGCCTTTATATTTTCATCAATATAACAGTAGCCTTCGGGACCGGGTTTCCCTTCAACATCTTGGGGCACTTGAATTTGCTGAAACTGGCAAGACTTGCTGCATCATATCATCATAGCCCCCGAGTCTTAATGATGACTCAAGGAGTTGTCTTGAGATTCTCCGTACTTGACCATAGCAGAAGGTATATATCATCGGTGTTAATAACGCGATGTAAATCCACAGAAGATTGAGGTGACTGCGGCGGGTTATAAATGATCCCGTATGAACCGTGTCAGCAACTCGGCCAATGGTTCCTTCCAACTGGTTGTTTGAAGTTGGCCAAACTGTAGTGGCAGCAATTTTTGCGTATGTCCATTGATCCATCCAGTGTAGACGGCAGCTGAATGATAATTTGCCTCCAATGTACTGGAAGAAAAACCGGGCTACCCAAGCAGTGACTTGCTCATACTCAATGAATAACTCATGCAGACAGGTGCGGCCTGGCGTGTTGATGTAGACCAGGCCGCGAGAGACGGACAACAAAGATGACCGCAGCATCAAAGGTAGTTCCGACAGATGAGTCGGCCGCGGCACTATAAGCTGGTGCGGACGAAGAAGATCAGCACCAATGTCGTAAACCGTCACGGACGGGCGAGTTAACCGCGGGCGCGGTCCCGGCAAGCTGATGTAAACCGGACCACCGGGACAGTAACCTGCGCACGTTCATTCACCGGGTGGTTGATACAGACGAAACACCGGTGTAGAGCATTGCTAGCGCGTGCTACGTGCCCGTAATATAATGCCTCATTTGTAATGAACAGTTGTCCTGCGTCAAAAAATATCACATGCCAAAGTAATTGTTTCTTGGCAAAAATAATATGCGCTAATAAAATAGGCCTTAGATGGATATCACCTGATTTGTGCACACGACGGATGATCCGTATTCAGTGTTCGTGAATAATCTCCAGTAGATTCAACAGCAATTTAGCCACCCCCTCGAGACTGCGACAACTCACATCAGACTCGCGATGGCTAAAAATAAGGCCAGCCAAAGGTGGCTTAGCACAAGGTCCCAGTGGCGGTGATTTGAAGGTGAGCCGCAGCAGGCCACCCAAGGCGGGTTCTGGCAGAGGCGACGTGACGAGGCATGACTTGGCAATGGCTCAAGGCCAGGGAGGCGACTTACGCCGGACCACAACAGAAGTGGAGGTAGCTCGGAGATGGGTGCGAAGTAAACGGTGTCAAAACAAGACCCGCGGCTTGGTAACTCAGCGAGGCGTAGGTGGCGACGGAGAGGGCCGGGTTAACTCGACCTGGCGGCGGTTTCAACACCGGGATGGCAGCCCATCTCAGAGGCTGTAGGAGAGGCGGTTTAAAACGGAATCAAGGTCGTCGGGGCAGCTCAGAGCAACTTTCAGGAGCAAAAACCGAGGCCACTTGATGACTCAATCCGGTACGGCGGAGACCTCCGGCTCAAGCGGCTCGATCCAGGCGCGCCGACGGCGGAGGCTCAGCGGCAAACGGAGGTATGGCCGTCGACTCGTCAGGGTGGGCCGGCTCACAGATGGAGGTGGGCGCGCTGGCGATGCAGCAAGCCACAGCGGCAGCGGACTGGTGACTTGAGGCCGCGGCGTGCGGGTTGAGCTGCTGTGGATGACTGGCAGTGAAAGTAGCAGGGCCGACCCAGAGGCGATGGCCTGAGCCCGGCCACCGTGGAGACGGCGCGGCACCAGAGCGGCGGTTTAGAAGCGCGATTGCGACGTGGTGGCGGAGTCCGAGGCCGTATCTGCTTCCATGTCGTGGCCGGTTTGACTGATTCTCGTCCGTGTCCTCCTCTCAGCCGTGGTTGGTGTCACAGAAAAAAGGAGCTTCAGTGATCGCCAAGTTTAACGAGTCAACGTAGTTGATCGAATTCCTGTTGCTTAGCGGATTTGAGCGTGTCTCTATCCTTTTGAAAAACCATATTCATCTTGGCTTCTCACGGCAGCACTCTCGAAATTAATCTGCCTCCGAACCGGCGGAACGTCCAGTCGCGTGCGGCGGCGCACCGATCCAATCATAATTTTTCCTTATACTCAGATCTCACAGATTATCAATCTGAACCAATAAACTTAAGTTTGATGCAGACCCTTTCTAAACCGGCTTTTCTTCATCTGGAAAATCACAAACTTATCAAGAAATCCCTCCAAGAACTCAACACCACCATGCGCAGTGCCCCATGGTGGGCGCCAACTGTCGTGGAATTGTCATGGCAGATGTCCTTAGTGTCAGGACTTAGTCGCGAGGCCAACGCATCTATGTGGTAGCTTGAGAGGGGTTGAGCGGGACGAGAGACGCGATGTTTTTACCCAGGTTCGGCCCCTCACGGTGGAGGTAAAAGCCTACATCCTGCTTCATTGATATTGATGATGATGATCATGGTTACAAGAGTGCTCATACTCGAGAGCTATTGTCTAAACCTAACTTGTCCAACTTGTGAATCTTGTGAATCTTTTCAATCTTGTCCCCTTTGGGGAGCCCTGCCCCTCCTTATATATGTTGGAGGGGCGGGTTACATGTAGAGTCCTATTAGGATTAGGACTAGTCTATCTCTAATACAAACCGGATATAAGTCCAGGTCTTAACTCCTTGTAGGACAAATATTCTTCATGCCTTTCCTCTTAAACCGGCCCACCATTAAACGTGAACCGGCCTTCTAGGCCTTGGGCCTTGTCATCTGTCTGCCCCGCACGCCGGATCACCAGTGAGTCATAATGACCAGGTGGGTTGCTTGTAAACCGCCAGGTCAGGGCGGGTCGTTAGTAACTCGCCAAGTGTCAGCGGGGTCTTCAGATAAACCGCCAAGTCCGGCCAGGTTAACTTCCGGCCGGTTTACACCGCGGGGTATATCCTCGACAGATAGGGATCTCGGTCTCACCGAGATGGGATTGTAATCTCTCTGTTTCCCTTCGTAACGTTTTGGTCTTACCGAGATGAGCGATCGTTCCCACCGAGATTGCAATGTAAACTCTCTGTTTCCCTTTTGTAACATTTCGGTCTCACCGAGATGAGCGAATCGGTCCCACCGAGTTTACCTGACCAACTCTCTGGTTAGCTTATTACCAAAATCGGTCCCACCGAGTTTGTGTCATCGGTCACACCGAGATTACGTTATGCCCTAACTCTAACCATATCGGTCCTACCGAGTTGCATCTCAGTCCCACCGAAAATCCTAACAGTCACTAGGTTTGCTGAATTGGTCCGACCGGGTTTAACCATTCAGTCCCACCGAGTTTGGCAAATTGTGTGTAACGGTTAGATTTTGTGTGGAGGCTATATATACCCCTCCACCCACTCTTCATTCATGGAGAGAGCCATCATAACATACCTACACTTCCAATACACATTTTCTGAGAGAGAACCACCTACACTTGTGTTGAGGTCAAGATATTCCATTCCAACCATATGAATCTTGATCTCTAGCCTTCCTCAAGTTGCTTTCCACTCAAATCTTCTTTCCACCAAATCCAAATCCTGTGAGAGAGAGTTAAGTGTTGGGGAGACTATCATTTGAAGCACAAGAGCAAGGAGTTCATCATCAACACACCATTTGTTACTTCTTGGAGAGTGGTGTCTCCTAGATTGGCTAGGTGTCACTTGGGAGCCTCCGACAAGATTGTGGAGTTGAACCAAGGAGTTTGTAAGGGCAAGGAGATCGCCTACTTCGTGAAGATCTACCGCTAGTGAGGCAAGTCCTTCGTGGGCGACGGCCGTGATGGAATAGACAAGGTTGCTTCTTCGTGGACCCTTAGTGGGTGGAGCCCTCCGTGGACTCGCGCAACCGTTACCCTCCGTGGGTTGAAGTCTCCATCAACGTGGATGTACGATAGCACCACCTATCGGAACCACGACAAAAACATCCGTGTCTCCAATTGCGTTTGAATCCTCCAAACCCTTCCCTCTACATTCTTGCAAGTTGCATGCTTTACTTTGCGCTGCTCATATACTCTTTTCCATGCTTGCTTGAATTGTGTGGAGATTGCATGACTTGTGCTAAGATAGCTAAAATCTGCCAAGAACTAAAATTGGGAAAAGGCTAGATTTTTATTTGGTCAAGTAGTCTAATCACCCCCTCTATACATATTTTCGATCCTACAAGTGGTATCAGAGCTTTGGTCTCCATTTGCTTTGATTTCCATACCTTTTGGCAGTCATAGCCTTGGTTTCACAACCTAGGAGAGTATGGCGTCTAGCGAGGGAAATTATCACCGTAGAGGTCCTTACTTTGATGGCACTAATTTTGCTAGTTGGAAGCATAAGATGAAAATGCATATTCTTGGACATAACCCCGCCGTTTGGGCTATTTTGTGTTTTGGCTTGCAAGGTGAATTCTTTGACGGGAAAGAACCGAACCATGAAGCCACCGCGGAAGAGTTGAAAATGCTACAATACAACGCTCAAGCTTGTGATATCCTCTTCAACGGATTATGCCCCGAAGAATTCAACAAAATCAGCCATCTTGAGAATGCAAAGGAAATTTGGGATACTTTGATTGATATGCACGAAGGTACCGACTCCGTCAAGGAATGCAAATTGGATGTGCTTCAAAGTCAACTTGACAAGTTCAAAATGAAGGATGGTGAAGGTGTTGCTAAAATGTACTCTAGGCTTGCTCTTATCACAAATGAGATTGCCGGCTTAGGGAGTGAAGAGATGACCGATAGATTCATCATCAAGAAGGTCCTAAGAGCCTTGGATGGAAAATATGATACCGTGTGCACATTGATCCAAATGATGCCAAATTACAAAGATCTCAAGCCAATGGAAGTCATCGGAAGAATTGTTGCTCATGAGATGTCACTCAAGGATAAAGAGGAACTTCACAACAAATCAAGTGGTGCTTACAAAGCCTCATGTGAAGCCCCCACATCATCAAGTGAGAAACAAACCTTCAATGAAGAATTGAGCTTAATGGTGAAGAACTTCAACAAGTTCTACAAGAGTAGAAGCAAAGAGAGAAGCTCCAAGTCAAGGTCCTACAATGACAAAAGATCTTCTAGTTGAGAGCGAAACTGCTACAATTGTGGAAGGCCCGGACACTATTCCAATGAGTGTACGACCCTCTACAAGAGAAGAGAAGATTCTCCCAAGAGAAGAAGTAGAAGAGAAGAATCACCATTTAGAGAAAGAAGGAGTAGAGATGATCGTTATGAACGAAGACCCTCACGGAGAATCAAGGATTCGGAAAGAAAGGACAAGTCATCAAGGAGCTACACAAAACGAAGACATCAAGCTCATGTTGGTGAATGGGTATCCGGCTCCGACTCCGACAACCACTCCGAGAGAAGCTATCACTCCGACTCCGAATATACTCAAGATGAAGGTGTTGCCGGTCTAGCACTTGTGACAACCAACTCCTACGACATATTTGACTCACCAAATGAAGGAGTTGGAACATGCTTCATGGCTAAAGGCCCAAAGGTATCACAACCCGAGTATGTTGTTTTCAATAGTGATGAAGATGACTTGTTAGGTGATGATGATTTACTTGTTGACAACTCTAGTGATGAATACTGTGATGAAACGTCAATTAATCATGCTAATCAAGATAAAACGAATGACAATGATAAGGGGAAGATTGAGTCTCTAACTAAAGAACTAAACACTCTTAAGTTAGCTCATGAAACTATCTTAGGAGATCATCGAGAACTTTTAAGGACTCATGAGAAATTACGCTTTGAAAAGCTCAACCTTGAGCAAGAGCATGAGTTCTTGAAAGCAATCAATGATGATCTTCATAAGAAAAGTTCTTCTTACATTGCCAAGTGTTTACTCTTATCCACTTACATGCCTCAAGTCAAGTCTAGTAACAAGAACAAGAAAGATTCTTCCTCTAGTAGTAACAATAATCATGCTAAATCCAATATTGTTGCTTCTAGTAGTTCTCTTGATTCCACTAATGATTCTCTTAGCCAAGTTACACTTGAGCAAGAAAATAGCTTATTGAAGGGAATTATAGAGAAAGGTGTTTACAAGAGCCTTGCCGGAAGTAAGCAATTCGAGGAAATTGTACGCAAGCAAGGAAGGCACCGGAAGAATCAAGGTGTTGGTTTTGAACGAAAGTTCAATGCCAATGGAGTTGAGTGGGAAGAAGATCAATACCCCAAGACGAAGTTTGTTCCTCAACAAGAGAAGTATGATCCTACTTCTTTTAAAGGGACACAAGCTCAAGATGATCTTCCACCACAAGACCACAAGCAAAAAGGCAAGGACAAGCTTCAAGAGGAAATTGATGCATTTGAAGAAGCTCCTAAGGCCTTGGTCAAGTGGGTTCCCAAGACTACTTCAAGTTCCACTTCATCAAGTACAACTACAACACCGAGGATTCCCATCAAGATGGTGTGGATCCCGAAGAAGAAGAACTAGAGAGTTCTTGAGGGTGACTCTGCCAACATACTTCACTCTTATCATCTTGGCAACAACAAGTGCAATCAACTTCCACATCTTGCACTAGTTCAAGGAGTCACAAACCCTCTTGTTGGTAAGACAAGGGACAAGGTAACCTAAAAGCTTTCATAGACATCATCTTGTGTCTGCATCACTTTATGTCTATGGATATCCTTGTTTGTTCCTTGTGGGACTAACCCGTGTAGGTATTGAAAGTGCAACTCACTCCAATGGATAGCTCCAAATGATCTACATCAACATTGAGCATCCACATCTTCAACATCTACATGAAGTCATCATCGACAAAACCCAAGGTTAGTTCATCCCTCTTAGGGGGGATCTCACATCTAGGGGGAGCTTTACTCTAAGAATTGAGCTAAAGCAACTCTAATGGTGTGAACACAACAATGCTTTATGTAAAAGTGGTAACCCCACTTGTGCTTAAACGATGAGTATGACCTATGATCAAATGTTCTCATTTGACTCCTAAGTCAATATACTCATATATAGATGACCTAGTCATCGCAAATTGTTTGATAGATGCTAGAATTGGTTGTGCATGCTTTGCCACATATTTCAATTGCCATTTTATTGTGTGAGCATGTTGATTGCATATTTTACTCATTCGAGGACATCCACTTGTTGTTTTGATTGATTGGTTTTCTTTTCTTTTGCCAAGTGGATGGACAAGAATGCCTAAGAACCCTCTCTAGCTATCTATGCTTTTCTCGTCTCAAACTCTATTCATGCTACATCACAAAATTTGATCAAGTCAGATTCGAACCACTCTGTGTGAGGAGCACTCGGAGTCCCTGATTCGTCATAGACTTAAACTTCCAAAACTTCTTTGTGCGTTTCGGTTTGACCGATTCATCCATTTCGGTCATACCGAGATCACTAAGTCGATCTAGGTTTTCAATCTCGGTGCAAACGATTTGAACCTTTCGGTCACACCGAGTTTCAGTAACTGCTTGCAATTATGAATCTCGGTGCCACCGAGTTGTTCCACTCGGTCACACCAACAGGGTCGAGCTATATATATCCATGGGCAAAACTTTTGGAAATTTCTCCGAAGTCTTTTCGCCCGCGCTTAGCCCGCTCTGCCTCTAGGGTCTCCGGATCATCCTCCTCGTCGCCAGTTGCCTCCTGCCGCTGGTCTCCCCCGCCGTCAACGGAAATCATTCCCGCCGTTGCCGCCGTAGCAAGTTCATCGCCGAACTAGGGTATGAACTTGATCACTGTGCTATCCTCAATCCGATTCCTAGCACATTGTGTTTGCCATGAATCTTGCCACGATTGAAACGATCTTATCCAGTCAAAACACTCCATAGATTAGAGTTGAATTGAAAATTTAGGGTTAGGTTTCCGCCGAAACCATCTCGGACCCACCGAGTTGTGGAACTCGGTACCACCGATTCGGCTCAGGCCATTGCACATGTAATTTTTGGTCTGACCGAGAATTGCAAATCGGTGTGACTGAGTTCAGGACTTTGTGAAACCCTAGCAGTCTTGGTGCCACCGAACTGTGACTCGGTCTGACCGAGTTCACTAGTTTAGGTTCCAACAGCTGCTTCGATATCACCGAGTTTACAAATCGGTTGATCCGAAATGCTTTCTGTGGAAAACTAAAACTAAGTTTTTGACTCATTCTTTTGCAAAAACCTCTGCATTTTGTGATGCTCATCCACTCTATCTCATCTATATCTATTCACAGGGTCTGTTATCAGTGTTTGCAATATGTATGATCAGAGTGACAGCCAGAACAGGTCAGAGGAGCAGGTTCACCTGAGTGAGGGCACTAGTCCCTCTAGCAGTTCAGATGATGGTAGCAAGAGCACCCCAAGAAACTTACCCAAAGCTGCCACCAGGGCCAGAAAGAAGAAGACCTCTGAATCTGAGGATGAAGACTATGTGGCAATTGAGGATGAGGCCACTTCCAAGAAGAAAGTGGTTAAGAAGGAATATAGCACTGCTGCTGCCACCAAGCCAGGCATGAAGCAAAAGGTTCCTGCAAAGAGAATTCCAATGTCTAAGGCTAGAGCATCTACTCAAGTCTCTTTGGGATCTGAACCCAAAGAGGCTGCTGTAGAAGGGAAGAAGAGGAAGGAGAGGATCAAAAAGACCACTGCTAGAGTGCTTGGGAGATCGTCAATCATGAGAGATTCTGAAGAGGAAGAGGAATAAGAGATTGCTGCACCAGCACCCAAGGCACAAAAGCTGATGGGTGATGCTATAAAGTCAGGGGCTGCAACATTAAAGCCCAAAGAAGCACCCAAAGCAGCCTCCAAGCCCAAGAGTGCACCTAAGAGGAATACCAGGAGTATACCAGCTGCTGAGAAGAACAAGGCCCCAGTGTCTGAAGTTGCTGCTGATGAAGATGATGAAGGACAAGTCCTGAGGAAGCTCAAACCCAAAATCCCAAATCACAATGATGCTCATCCAGTAGCTGAGAACATGAAGATAAGGAAGGACTCAGGTCTGAGGCTATGGAGAGAGTCAGATCCACATGCCACCAGGAGAAGGACTGTTGTTGATTACAGGTTCCACACAAAGGAACATCAGGATTTCTATGAGACAATCTTGTTGGACAAGAAGCCTATAGTGTGTGATATGAGGTGGGTCGACTGGACCTACATGAAGGAGAATGAAGAACACTATCCTGGAGTGTATGACAGCTTCAGTGCGTGTGGAGTTGCAGACTTTGTTGGGCAGAAGCTCATAAACTGGAATGATGAGCTCATTATGCAATTCTACTCCACAACACATTTCTATCCAGATGGCAGAATAGTTTGGATGTCTGAAGGAACGAGATACCAATCAACTATTGAGGAATGGGCCAATCTGATCAATGCCCCAAAGGAAAGTGAAGATGACCTGGATGTTTATGCCAAGAAAAAGATGGATCACAATTCTATGTCACAGATGTACAAGGAAATCCCAGACAAAGCTCTTGAGACTTTCAAGTTTGGGTCAATCGATTTTCTTCTGTCAGGACTGCCAATAATCAACTGGATCCTAAGGCACACTCTTTTTCCCAAGTCAGGTGACGACAACATGATCAGAGGGCATGCAATTAATTTGCTACACATATTTGATGTGCCACAGAAATTCAAGGTCATGAGCCTCATGGTTGAGACTATTAAGAGGACAGCAGCAGACCAAAAGAGAAGTTGTGGATATGCCCCACAAATTCAGGAGTTGATTAACTCAAAGATGGGCACAGGAAAATATCTGTTGGATAAGGAACACTTTGTCATCTATCCAGATTTTGAGGACAACCAAGTGGTTATGGATGAAGATGAACCATCCTCAGTACAAGCACAAGCCAAGAAGGAGAAGGCAAAAGCTGAAAAGGCTGCAAGGATGCCAACTACTGAAGAAGCATCTCAGTATCTCCTGAAGAGCAAGAAAGATCAGCTTGGCTACCTGATTGCATCCACTCTGCGGATTGAGAAGGGACTGGCCACCCTGACTCAAAACCAGGAGAGCTTGGAAAGAATCGTGGAGCAAAAATTCTATGACTTGGATGTGAAGGTAACTGAAATTCAGTCTGTTGTGGAGCAACTTCAAGATGATATGCAGGAGAGGAAGGGCAAGACAACCACTGATGCATTTGCCAGAGTGCCTAGAGCTCAGAGGTCTGCTGCAGTGCCTGTTCCAGACACTAGAGCCACTTCATCTGCACTAGCTACAGCTTCAGCGCAAGCAACTCCAGCACCAACTCCTTCAGCTCCATCCACATCAACTGAAGTCTTCATCCAAGGATCCATCTCTACACCACCACCTGAAGACCAAGCTTGAGAGACGTTTTAGTGCTATGCATTTTCTATGAACTTTTTGGTAACTTGTTGCCAAAGGGGGAGAAACATGTATAGATCATAGGCTTCGAGATAGAGCGTTGCTTTTTATTCTCTCTTGCTTTGGTGGTTGAACTTTGTTTGTCTTTTGATTGCTTGAGATACTATGCTATTATCTATGAGACATTGATGATCATGTGGTTGATCATAAGCTACACTTATGCTTGTTAGATGATATTATCTTACTTATCCTTATATGATCATTCACTTTGCTTGGTGTTGAGTGCATGTATTCAATCTTTATTATTTTGAGCGCTCCACCAAGATGTATGTGACATGGAAGAGTAACCCATGATCCTAACTCATTGTGCATTTGCAGTCCAAAGCAAATCTTAAGATATGCACAATTTAAGGGGAGCTCTTGCTTTTGACATACTTCTCAAAGCGACAATATCTTTCACTCTTATTATCGTTTGTCGAAGCTTTGATCTATATGTTGTCATCAATTACCAAAAAGGGGGAGATTGAAAGTGCAACTATCCCTGGGTGGTTTTGGTAATTCCTAACAACATATAGCTCATTGAGCTAACATTATTCCAAGATTAATATTTCAGGAAAATCTCAATGAATGGCATGCCATGGATGAGGAAAGTGGATCCCTCAAAATTCTAAGGACAAAAAGTTTGGCCCAAGCTTGAAGCTCAAGACTCTACATTTTATATTTAGTGATCCAAGATCACATTGAGTCTATAGGAAAAGCCAATACTATCAAGGAGGGATGAGGTGTTGCTTAATGGCTTGCTTGCTCAAAATGCTTAGTGATATGCTCCAAAATCCTCAACTACCTTCCCACATCCACATATGACCTAAACCAAAAGTCAAACTCGGCTCCACCGATTCTTTCTATCCGGCGCCACCGAGTTTCAAATGTTATAGCCACTGCCACAAACCCTAGGCAAACCGGTCTCACCGATAGGGATCTCAGTCTCACCGAGATGGGATTGTAATCTCTCTGTTTCCCTTCATAATGTTTCGGTCTTACCGAGATGAGCGATCGGTCCCACCAAGATTGCAATGTAAACTCTCTGTTTCCCTTCTGTAACATTTCGGTCTCACTGAGATGAACGAATCGGTCCCACCGAGTTTACCTGACCAACTCTCTGGTTAGCTTATTACCAAAATTGGTCCCACTGAGTTTGTGTAATCGGTCACACTGAGATTACGTTATGCCCTAACTCTAACCATATCGGTCCTACCGAGTTGCATCTCAGTCCCACCGAAAATCCTAACGGTCACTAGGTTTGCTGAATCGGTCCGACCGAGTTTAACCATTCGGTCCCATCGAGTTTGGAAAATTGTGTGTAACGGTTAGATTTTGTGTGGAGGCTATATATACCCCTCCACCCACTCTTCATTCGTGGAGAGAGCCATCAAAACATACCTACACTTCCAATACACATTTTCTGAGAGAGAACCACCTACACTTGTGTTGAGGTCAAGATATTCCATTCCAACCATATGAATCTTGATCTCTAGCCTTCCCCAAGTTGCTTTCCACTCAAATCTTCTTTCCACCAAATCCAAATCCTGTGAGAGAGAGTTGAGTGTTGGGGAGACTATCATTTGAAGCACAAGAGCAAGGAGTTCATCATCAACACACCATTTGTCACTTCTTGGAGAGTGGTGTCTCCTAGATTGGCTAGGTGTCACTTGGGAGCCTCTGACAAGATTGTGGAGTTGAACCAAGGAGTTTGTAAGGGCAAGGAGATCGCCTACTTCGTGAAGATCTACCGCTAGTGAGGCAAGTCCTTTGTGGGCGACGGCTGTGATGGAATAGACAAGGTTGCTTCTTCGTGGACCCTTCGTGGGTGGAGCCCTCTGTGGACTCGCGCAACCATTACCCTCCGTGGGTTGAAGTCTCCATCAACGTGGATGTACGATAGCACCACCTATCGGAACCATGACAAAAACATCCGTGTCTCCAATTGCGTTTGAATCCTCCAAACCCTTCCCTTTACATTCTTGCAAGTTGCATGCTTTACTTTTCGCTGCTCATATACTCTTTTGCATGCTTGCTTGAATTGTGTGGAGATTGCTTGACTTGTGCTAAGATAGCTAAAATCTTCCAAGAACTAAAATTGGGAAAATCCTAGATTTTTATTTGGTCAAGTAGTCTAATCACCCCCCTCTAGACATACTTTCGATCCTACAAAGGGTCTTGGCGGTTTACCGCTGGACGGGTCATGATGCCCAAATATATAGCCTAGGTGTAGAGCCAAGGCTGTTTAAAAAACAACCAAATAGAGAATACATGTTACCTCGTTGTTTGACCCATGGTTGTTACAAAAGGGTGATAACACCAATCTGGAGTATAGTTGACTCCTTCCAGGTTTGCTGGTTTACGATAAAACCGTACCGGGTTATGATAAACACCAGTTTTATCCATATAATAATACTCGTGACTTGTAGTCAAAACCAGACCGGAGCAGTAAACGCCGGATTATAACTGATCATGTACTAACAATTTAGCATTGTAAGCCACACCGGGTTGTAATAAACGCCGGTTTAACAGAAACACTTATGAATTTATCAAAAGAGAAGAAACACTTTGCAAAAAATAATACAAGAAGAATATGCGAGGCTTTTCATGGGCTGCCAGGCCCTAAATCGTGGCTTTTCATGGGCTGCCAGGCCACTGAATTAACCCATTTTTCAAAGCCTTTTAAGATGGACTTAAATCTTTAACCAATCATCGTTTTAACTTTGACAAGTTCAGGGTCTATGAGATTGACTTGTCAAATATTTGACGGGTCATACCAGGTTTACCTGGACGGAGTGGCTTACTTAAAGAGGCAGGATAACCCGGGGTTTTAGGTGAATACACCTGGCTTCCAAGCCTGGCTTGATAGCCTATTGCGAGGGTGCAGACTCTTTGTTATTTGAGAAGCAAAGAGCCCCCAAGCAACATTTGAGCTGTGCTCGGTGGGTGCCTATGTTTGAGTTGTGCTGGTGCAACACTCTCTTTGGCCCCACATAATTTCCTTTTGGCCTTAATCCTATCAAGAGGTGTAGCTATGGTGCAAATACAACCAAGCCCCCTAGTGATTTCCCTTTGGCTTTAAGCCGATCAAGAGGTGTAGCCAAGGTTCGGATACGACCAAGCCCCCTAGTGATTTTATGTGTGACTTTATAAGTCAGATCAGCAGAACTCCGCTTTATGAACAGAAGCCCCCATGTAAACATACTTGATGTAAAAACAATAGAGACCCCGCTTTAGCTGAGGCTCCGGTTTATTATATTGATCATAATATATACATTGTCATAACTATGTACATAAAAAGAGCCTATGGCTCAAGTATAGTAAGGCCGACGATGAGCTATATTCCACGACCGCTGGGTCTCCTCCTCCGATTTACGTGAGTCTTTGTGCTCTCGAACATCGATAAGGTAGTATGATCCATTGTGCAAATTTTTTGCTGACCACAAAGGGCCCTTCCCAAGGTGGGGATAACTTGTGCATATCAGTATGATCCTGGATGAGCCGGAGCACCAGATCGCCTTCTTGAAAAGTTCTGGTTTTAACCCGGCGGCTGCGATAACATCACAGATCTTGTTGATAAATCGCCGAACGTGCCGCTGCATGATCACGCTCCTCATCTAATAGGTCCAGTGAGTCCTGACGTGCATTTTCATTATCAGCTTCAACATAAGCCGCCACACGGGGCGAGTCATGACGTATGTCACTAGGGAGAACTGCCTCTGCTCGGTACCATGAAGAAAGACGTGTAACCCGTAGATCTGTTTGGTGTGGTGTTGATAATCCATAACACGGAAGGTAAATCCTCCACCCAACAACCCAGCGTCCGCTTTAAAGGAACTATAAGCCGGGGTTTGATACCTCTCAAAATTTCTTGATCGGCCCTTTCTGCTTGACCATTAGATTGGGGGTGAGCCACTGATGACACGTCAAGCCAGATGTGCTCACGTTGACAAAATTCTTCCATAGCACCCTTTGACAGATTAGTACCATTATCAGTGATAATGCTGTGTGGAAAACCAAACCGGAATATCACCTTTTTGATGAATTGAACCGTCGTGGCCGCATCACACTTACTGACTGGCTCTGCCTCTACCCACTTGGTAAACTTATCAACCGCCACCAGCAGGTGGGTCTTCTTGTCCTTGGACCTCTCAAAAGGTCCAACCATACCGAGCCCCCAAGTTGCAAACGGCCAAGTTATTGGAATCATTCTTAATTCTTGAGCCGGAACATGAGCGCGGCGTGCAAACTTCTGACAACCATCACACCTCTTTACCAAATCCTCAGCATCAGCATGAGCCGTCAACCAATAGAAGCCATGATGAAAGGACTTAGCAACCAAGGATTTTGAACCGGCGTGGTGACCACAATCTCCTTCGTGGATCTCACGCAAAATCTCACAGCCTTCTTGAGGAGAGACACAACGCTGAATCGCCCCTGTTATGCTGCAATGATGTAGCTCCCCATTGACAATGGTCATTGACTTGGATCGCCGGATTATCTGCTGGGCCAAGGTTTCGTCGTCTGGTAACTCGCCCCAGTTCATGTACGCCAGGTACGGGACCGTCCAATCCGGAATAACATGAAGAGCCACCACCAATTGAGCCTCCGGGTCGGGCACAGCCAAATCCTCCTCCGTAGGTATCTTAACTGAAGGATTATGCAGCACATCTAGAAAGGTATGGGGTGGCACCGGTTTACGTTGAGAGCCTAAGCGACTTAAAGCATCGGCCGCTTCATTCTTTCGCCGGTCTATATGGTCGACCTGATAACCCTTGAAATGACCAGCCACGGTATCCACCTCTCGTCGATATGCCGCCATGAGTGGATCCTTGGAATCCCAAGTGCCAGATACCTGTTGAGCCACCAGGTCCGAGTCACCAAAGCACTTAACCCGACTTAAATTCATTTCTTTAGCCATCTGAAGGCCATGGAGCAAGGCCTCATACTCAACTGCATTGTTAGTACAAGGGAACATTAAACGGAGAACATAACAAAACTTATCACCTCATGGGGAGGTTAATATGACTCCAGCCCCCGAGCCCTCCAATTGCCTGGATCCATCAAAATGAATGGTCCAATAAGTGTTGTCTGATTTTTCCTCTGGTGCTTGTAACTCTGTCCAATCATTGATGAAGTCCACAAGTGCTTGGGATTTGATTGCTGTGTGAGGCATATACTTTAACCCATGAGGTCCAAGCTCAATAGCCCATTTAGCAATCCGGCCCGTTGCTTCTCTGTTTTGGATGATATCTCCCAAGGGGGCTGAACTGACCACTGTAATAGGATGACCCTGAAAATAATGCTTGAGCTTCCGGCTTGCCAAAAAAAACCCCATACACCAGCTTCTGCCAATGTGGGTATCTTTGTTTGGACTCAATAAGCACCTCGCTGATATAATAAACCGACCGTTGAACCGGATACTCCTTCCAGCCTCCTTGCGCTCCGCAATAATAGCCACACTAACAGCCCAGGCATTAGCAGCCACATATAGTAAAGGGCTCTTTATCAACCGGAGCCGCAAGGACAGGTGGCTTGGCTAACTGTCTCTTCAAATCCTCAAACGCTTTATCAGCAGCATCACTCCAGATGAAGTGATCCGTCTTCTTTAGCATCTGATACAAAGGGATAGCCTTCTCTCCAAGGCGACTGATAAACCGGCTTAAGGCTGCAATCCGGCCCGCCAAACGTTGAACAACGTTGATGCATGCCGGTTTAGCCAGAGAGGTGATAGCCGTGATCTTCTCCGGATTAGCTTCAATGCCCCTGTTAGACACTAGAAAACCACAAAGCTTGCCTGCCGGTACACCAAAGACACATTTGGCCGGATTAAGCATCATCTTATAAACCCGGAGGTTATCAAAAGTTTCCTTCAAGTCACCTATCAATGTCTCCTCCTTTCTGGACTTCACCACAATATCATTCACACATACATGGACATTGCGCCCAATCTGTTTATGCAGACAATTCTGGACGCAGCGCTGATAAGTTACTTGGGCACTCTTGAGCCCGAAAGGCATAGATACATAGCAGAAGGCTCCAAAGGGAGTTATGAAAGCTGTCTTCTCCTAGTCCTTAACTGCCATTTTGATCTGATGATAACCAGAATAAGCATCCAGAAAACACAAATGGTCACAACCTGCTGTAGCATCAATAATTTGATCGATACGAGGGAGAGCAAAGGGGTCAGCTGGACAGGCTTTGTTTAAGTCTGTGTAATCCACACACATACGCCAAGTGCCGTTTTTCTTAAGTACCAGCACCGGATTAGCTAGCCACTCAGGGTGAAAAACCTCCACAATAAACCCTGCTGCCAAAAGCCGGGCTACCTCCTCACCAATAGCTTTACGCCTTTCTTCGTTGAAGCGGCGAAGAAACTGCCTGACCAGTTTAAACTTAGGATCTATATTAAGGGTGTGCTCAGCGAGTTTCCTCGGTACACCTGGCATGTCAGAAGGCTTCCATGCAAAGATGTCCCGTATCTCACGGTTGAACTCGATGAGCGCGCTTTCCTATTTCGGATCCAGATTAGCGCTGATGCTGAACTGCTTGGGTGAATCGCCAGGAACAAAGTCAACCAGCTTAGTCTCCTTAGCCGATTTAAATTTCAGCACCGGATCATGCTCGGTACTTGGCTTTTTCAGAGAAGTCATATCTGCCGGATCAACATTGTCCTTATAAAATTTCAGCTGCTCTATGGCACAAACCAACTCAGCATAAGCCACATCACCTTCTTCACATTCCAAAGCAATCTTCCGGCTCCCATGCACCATGATTGTCCCCTTATGACCCGGCATTTTAAGCTACAGATAAACATAACAGGGCCTTGCCATGAACTTAGCATAAGCCGGCTGTCCGAACAGGGCATGATACAGACTTTTGATTTTCACCACTTCAAAAGTCAATACCTCTGATCCTGAATCATCATCATCTCCAAAAGCAACTTCCAGAGCTATCTTACCGACTGGGTATGCCAATTTACCACGCACTACACCATGAAACACGGTGTTCGATGGTTTAAGATTCTTATCTGTCAACCCCATGCGATGAAAGGTTTCATAATAAAGGATATTAATACTGCTTCCTCCATCCATAAGCACCTTGGTAAACTTATACCCCCCAACATGAGGTGCCACCACCAAGGCCAGATGACCCAGATTGTCAACCCGGGGTGGATGATCCTCTCGACTCCATAGGATGGGCTGTTCAGACCAGCGCAGATAACGAGGTACCGCTGGTTCAACGAAGTTCACGGCTCTTTTATGAAGCTTCTGGTCGCGCTTACATAAGCTGGTGGTGAAGACATGAAACTTCCCACTATTCAACTGCTTTGGATTGCTCTGATAACCCGATTGCTGCTGTTGTTGATTGCCCTGATGGTTGTAACCTCCCTGGTTGCCCTGGCTGCTCTGATTGCCATGTCCGGTTTGGTTGCCTTGGAATCCTGAACCGGAACTGCCACCACCATAACCCGACCCATGGAAACCGCCAGGCGGTCCATTGTCATATTGGAAGAGATTTGAATTTTTGAACTCCCGCATGATGAAGCAATCCTTCCAAAGGTGCGTAGCTGGCCTCTCCTTTGATCCGTGCTTTGGGCAAGGCTGGTTTAACAGGCGCTCCAGATTGGGGCCTGACCCTCCACCCTTCTGGGGCGGTTTACCCTTGCGCCGCTGACCGTTATCCTGGGTGTTGGTGTTAGCCACAAAGTCCAAGCTATTATCTGCCTTGCATTTACCGTTGTTCCCATGACCCGCCGGGTTATGCTGCTGCCCTTTGGTGCTACCGCTCTTCTTTCCCTTCCCTGTCTTGTCATCATCAGACTCGGGGTCCTTGGTATCAGAGTCGGCATACTTCACTAGAGTTGCCATAAGTGTTCCCATGCCATTACAATGGCGTTCGAGCCGCCCCAACTTCAGCTTCAAAGGTGCAAACCGGCAATTGCCCTCCAATGTTAAAATGGCTATGCCAGCGTTGATGCGGTCTGATGAATGCAGAATCTCCGAAACCCGGCGCACCCAGTGGGTTGTTGATTCTCCTTCCTCCTGGACACAGGCAGCTAATCCACGATGGACATGGGCTGCTTGCATGTATCCTTGAAGTTCTGGATAAAACGGGGCCTTAACTCGGCCCATGATCCAATAGAGTTGGCTGGCAGATTTTTCAACCATGTGCGAGTTGTTCCCTCCAACATCATGGTAAAGTATTTGGCACACACCGCTTCGTCCACATCCAGCATCTCCATTGCCATCTCATAGATTTCCACCCATGAATCGGGGGAAAAATCGGCGGTGTAATTTGGCACCTTGCGTGGGCCTTTGAAATCCTTGGGTAACTGTACATTGCGCAGCGCTGGGACAAGACATGGCACTCCCAAAGAACTGGAGGTAACCCCTGGTTCTACCGATGTTGTTGGATGAACCGGAGTGAACTGACGAACCGGAGTGAGCTGACGAACCGGAGCTTCGTGCTGTTCCGCTAACTCGGCTTCTCGACGTGCCCTGGCACGATCCACTACATCCTAAGCATTGCCACTCGTCGGGTTATTGCCACGGCGCGGATTACGATTCCGCGCACTGCTTGATACAGCCGGTTCATCGATATGTCTGTTGTAGCTCCGGCTCGGACGGGGAGTGGAATGAATCCTTTCGCGGCTATATGAATAAGCTTGCTGCTGAGTCAAGGCCGTCTGAAGGAGCTCCCTAGCCCGTCGTGTTTCAACTGCTACTGGGGACTCGCCATCAATCGGTAGAGCTGCCAATCGTGAAGCGGTGGCAACTATGTTATCCAACGGGTTAGAGTAATGGATCGGAGGTGTTGAGACGTGTCGTGATGGGACATCGTTTTGTCGAGGATGAGGTGGCGGATCCATCGCACGCGGCTGAACCGGTGCCCCGGTCCCAGGCTCCTCTGCCCGGTTTAACACTGGCTGGTTGCTGGTGCCTGCTCCTGGCGTGTTAAAGAGATTCCTTGCCTCAAAGACCGGCGGAAGGTGCGATCGGTATCTTCTCCTCATGACATCTTCTGACGCACTCTAATCGAGCATAAGCTGGTAAGCCCGAGCCTCTAATTCGGCCCGCTCTATAGCCAACTTGGTGTTCTCCACTGCCAGATCCGCTTTAGCTTGGGTTATCTGATCCTTCACCTTTGCAATCTCTGCATTGTGCTGATCCCGGTTTGCCGCGTCCACCTCTGCTGCTAGCAACGTTGCCAAAGCGTCGAACAAATCAGACAAAACCTAAGCCGGAGGCGGCGCAGAGCCCCCTGCTCCCGCTGGTGTTGCTTCTGCTGAACTGGAGATCATTGCCGCGGCGGTAGAAGAGTGCTGCGCTGATTGTGTACCGGCCATGAAGACCGTGACCCGACTCGGCAGATCAAGGGGGTCCGAAATACTGTCACCATTGGAACCTCCATCAATCCGTCCATCCTGTAGCTTATACAGTGACTCGGTCTCTCCGGTTGAAGACTCGTCATCAGAACAGACAACGGTTTTGCCACCAGATGCCGATCTATCTCATATTCCGCTCCATGGATGAAACCTACGAAGGCATGCTTTACGGCGGGCTGCACCTAGGTAGACCTTGCACGCTGAGCCGTCTCAATGATGTCAGTGCAGATGTCCGGCTCAGGGCCCGGTTCGCCGATCTTGCCGATGAAGACGTGAATTCCACCAAAAGGAACCCGGTACCCGTACTCAATTGAACCGGCCTCGGGACTCCATCCTGCATCATCGATGTAGAGCTTGCCGCGACGACTTTTAGTCATCCGGCGCACAGTGTATCCCTTGAGTCCTTCGAAGCTGCCCTTCAAGAACTCGAAACCATCATGCGATAGCCCCATGGTGGGTGCCAACTGTTGTGGTTTTGTCATGGCAGATGTCCTCGTGAAAGGACTTAGTCGTGGAGCCATCGCTACGGGTTAGCTTAAAGGGGTTTAAAGCGGACAAAGGACGCGAGAGTTTTATACTAGTTTGGCCCCTTATGATGAAGGTAAAAGCCTACTCTAATTGTGATGGAATTGCTAGGGTTTCGATGACCAGGGAGCGAATCTGCTTTGCCTGGCTCTTGAGTTGTTGTGTTTTGTCCCTAAACCTCCGTTGGGTCGCCCCTTTATATACATAGGTCGACGCCCGCCGGTTTACAGAGTCCCGAGGCCGGATCATAAACGTGCCCGACTCGGTCTCTACTCCTATCTTATCATACAAGTATACATTAATATCGGTTTATGTCTATAGGCCTTAACCCGCCTTTGGGCCTTGGGCCTTCATGAAGCGACATCGTTCATGTCTTCATGGGCTTCAGATAAGGTAATCATCATGGGGATATGATACGTCCATTTTGCATCATGCTTTTATATCGATATTTATCGCATTATGGACTGTTATTTCACCTTATGTCACAATACTTATGGCTATTCTCTCTTATTTTACAAGGTTTACATAAGGAGGGAGAATGCCGGCAGCTGGAATTCTGGGCTGGAAAAGGAGCAAATATTAGAGACCTATTCTGCGCAACTCCAAAAGTCCTGAAACTTCACGGAACATCTTAAAATAAATAAAGAAAAATCCTCGCCAAAGATGAAGGCCAGGGGGCCACACCCTTCTCACGAGGGTGGGGGGCGCGCCCCCTACCTCGTGGGCCCCCTGGTGGCTCTCCGACGCCCATCTTCTCCTATATGAAGTCTTTCGATGAGAAAAAAATAGGAAGGAACTTTTCGGGACGAGACACCGCCGCCACGAGGCGGAACCTTGGCGGATCCAATCTAGAGCTCCGGCAGAGCTGTTCTGCCGGGGAAACTTCCCTCCGGGAGGGGGAAATCATCACCATCGTCATCACCAACGCTCCTCTCATCGGGAGAGGGAAATCTCCATCAACATCTTCACCAGCATCATCTCATCTCCAAACCTTAGTTCATCTCTTTAATCCAATTCTTGTCTCAAAGTCCGGGATTGGTGCTAGTAGGTTGCTAGTAGTGTTGATTACTCCTTGCAGTTGATGCTAGTTGGTTTATTTGGTGGAAGATCATATGTTCAGATCCTATATGCATATTATTACCCCTCTGATTATGAACATGAATATGCTTTGTGAGTAATTATGTTCGTTCCCGAGGACAAGGGAGAAGTCTCGCTATGAGTCGTCATGTGAATTTGGTATTCGTTTGATATTTTGATAAGATGTATGTTGTCTAGCCTCTAGTGGTGTTATGTGAACGTCGACTACATAACACTTCACCATTATTTGGGCCTAGAGGAAGGCATTGGGAAGTAATAAGTAGATGATGGGTTGCTAGAGTGACAGAAGCTTAAACCCTAGTTTATGCGTTGCTTCGTAAGGGGCTGATTTGGATCCATATGTTTCATGCTATGGTTAGGTTTACCTTAATACTTTTGTTGTAGTTGCGGATGCTTGCAATAGATGTTAATCATAAATGGGATGCTTGTTCAAGTAAGAATAGCACCCAAGCACCGGTCCACCCACATATCAAATTATCAAAGTATCGAACGCGAATCATATGAACGCGATGAAAACTAGCTTGACGATATTCCCATGTGTCCTCAGGAGCGCTTTTCCTATTATAAGAGTTTTTCCGGCTTGTCCTTTGCTACAAAAGGATTGGGCCACCTTGTTGCACTTTACTTACTTTTGTTACTTGTTGCTTGTTACAATCTATCTTATCACAAAACTATCTGTTACCACTTATTTCAGTACTTGCAGAGAATACCTTGCTGGAAACCGCTTATCATTTCCCTCTGCTCCTCGTTGGGTTCGACACTCTTACTTATCGAAAGGACTACGATAGATCCCCTATACTTGTGGGTCATCAGGATAACCCGGCCTCTCTTGGCCAGTTTATGTCCAGTAGTAATATCCCCAACACTAAGCATAGCACTGGATCGTGTAGTTCGTTTGCTAGAGCTTTTATAATGTCAAGTATCATTTGCTTAGACCATGAGATTGTGCAACTACCGGATACCGTAGGAGTTTTTGGGTGTACCAAACGTCAAAACATAACTGCTGACTATAAAGGTGCACTACAGGTATCTCCGAAAGTGTCTGTTGGGTTGGCACGAATCGAGGCTGGGATTTGTCACTCCGTATGACGGAGAGGTATCTCTGGGCCCACTCGGTAATGCATCATCACAACGAGCTCAATGTGACTAAGGAGTTGCTAATGGGATCATGTGTTATCGAACAAGTAAAGAGACTTGTCGGTAACGATATTGAACGAGGTATGGGGATACCGACGATCGAATCTCGGGCAAGTAACAAACCGATGGACAAAGTGAATTGTATACGAGATTGATTGAATCCCCGACATCGTGGTTCATCCGATGAGATCATCGTGAAACATGTGGGAACCAACATGGGTATCCAGATCCCACTGTTGGTTATTGGCCGGAGAGATGTCTCGGTCATGTCTACATGGTTCCCGAACCCGTAGGGTCTACACACTTAAGGTTTGGTGATGCTAGAGTTGTTATGGGAAATTGTATGTGGTTACCGAAGGTTGTTCGGAGTGCCAGATGAGATCCCGGACGTCACGAGGAGTTCCGGAATGGTCCAGAGGTGAAGATTTATATATGGGAAGTCCAGTTTCAGTCGCCGGAATAGTTTCGAGGGTTATCGGTATTGTACCGGGACCATCGAAAGGTGTCCGGGGGTCCACCGGGTGGGGGCACCTGCCCCGGGGACTTAATGGGCTGAATATGGGAGGGAACCAGCCCCTGGTGGGCTGGTGCCCCCCAAGGGCCCAAGGAGCCTAGGGTTGGAAACCGTAGGGGGAGGGGGCGCCTCCCACCTTGCTTGGGGGGCAAGTCTCCCCCCTCTAGATGAATCTAGGGGGCGGCCCCCTCTCCCCTTCACCCTATAAATAGAGGGGGTGGGAGGGCAGCCGCACCCCATCCCTGGCTCAACCCCTCCCTCCTCCAACACCTCCTCCCGCGTAGTGCTTAGCGAAGCTCTGCCGGAGAACCACGAGCTCCACCACCACCACGCCATCGTGCTGCCGGAGTTCTCCCTCAACTTCTCCTCTCCCCTTGCTAGTTCAAGAAGGAGGAGACATCCCCGGGCTGTGTGTAACGCCCTCGATGCGGCTATATCTCCCACGTGTCGAACCACGACTTAGAGGCATAACCGCATTGAAAGCAATGTCGAAAGTGAGGTAATCTTCACACAACCCATGTAATACATAAGAGAAAGAGATACATAGTTGGCTTACAATCGCCACTTCAGAAAATTACATGAATAAAGCATTACATCAACCAGTTACAATCAAGGCCCGACTACAGAGCCAAAATAAAAGAAGACTACCCCAAATGCTACACAGATCCCCGATCGTCCCGACTAGGCTCCACTACTGATCAACTAGAACGAAACAACACAAAGGATAAGATCTTCATCGAGCTCCTCCTTGAGCTTGGTTGCGTCACCTGCTCGGTAACATCGGCACCTGCAAACTGGTTTTGGAAGTATCTGTGAGTCACGGGGACTCAGCAATCTCACACCCTCGCGATCAAGACTATTCAAGCTTATAGGAAGGGTAAAAGGTATGATGTGGAGCTGCAGCAAGCGACTAGCATATATGGTGGCTAACATACGCAAAAAAGAACGAGAAGAGAAGGCAAAGCACGATCGAGAAACTATGATCAAGAAGTGATCCTAGAACAACCTACGTCAAGCATAACTCCAACACCATGTTCACTTCCCGGACTCCACCGGAAAGAGACCATCATGGTTACTCACGCGGTTGATGTATTTTAATTAAGGTCAACTTCAGGTTTTCTACAACCGGACGTTAACAAATTCCCATCTGCCCATAATCGCGGGCACGGCTTCCGAAAGTTCAAATCCCCGCAGGGGTGTCCCAACTTAGCCCATCACAAGCTCTCACGGTCAACGAAGGATATACCTTCTAACGGGAAGACCCGATCAGACTCGGAATCCCGGTTACAAGACATCCTCGACAATGGTCAAACAAGCCCAGCAAAGCCGCCCGATGCACCGACATCCTGATGGGAGCTGCACATTTCTCGTTCTCAGGGAAACACCGATATGACGGAAACTAGGGCGGCAAGAGTGGAACAAAACACCAAGCATAAGGCCGAGCCTTCCACCCTTTACCAAGTATATAGATGCATTAATTAAATAAGAGATATTGTGATATCCCAACAAGTAAACATGTTCCAACAAGGAACAACATCTCCATGTTCCAACAAGGAACAAACTTCAATCTTCACCTGCAACTAACAATGCTATAAGAGGGGCTGAGCAAAGCAGTAACATAGCCAAACAACGGTTTGCTAGGACAAGGTGGGTTATAGGCTTGGTTCAACAATATAGGAGGCATGATAAGCAAGTGGTAGGTATCGCAGCATAGGCATAGCAAAAGAGCGAGCAACTAAGCAAGCAAAGATAGAAGTGATTTCGAGGGTATGGCCATCTTGCCTGAAATCCCGCAAGGAAGAAGAACGAGTCCTTGAAGAAGACAAACGAACGTAGATAAATGGGTTCTCACAAACGCAACGTTATCAGAACCAACCCGAAGAAGCAACACCGGAAAGAAGCACACAACATAGTAAACAACCAACACACGAACATGGTATGATATGCAGGATGCGGTATGCGATGCATATGCATGATTTGCAAAGGAATGATTGGACCTGGCCTCAACTTGGAAATCCAAGAGTTCCACTGGAAAGGTGAGGTGATTTCGGTTGAAATCGATATAAAGATCACCAGAATCGGATGCACGGTTTGGAAATGGCAAGCAAAACAAATATGGCACCGGTCTGCGATAAACAGCAAGTAGCCTCCTAAATGCATCAAGATAAATATGCTACAGTACTCAAACATGGCAACAAAATACATGGCAGGGATCCACTCAAGAAGCTTAACAAGAGATGAACACTGAGCTACGGCTAATTCATCCATTAACAGGTTCAAACAAGCATGGTAAAAGGGCAAACGATAACAGGTTTCAGACTTAGTGAAATTAACACAAAGTCTGGAATTTAACATCAGGAAGCACACTTTAGAGCATGAAAACTACATGATACAGGAACTTAACATGGCAAATCAAGACATGGAATGAAGATACTAAAAGCACTTAACAAAAGTCCCTTAGTGACCTTGAGCCAAAAGAGATCAGAAAATACAATTGCAAGCATGTGAACATGGCAAAAACATAAACAGATTCAGACTTGGTGAAAAACTGGAGCATGCAAATCATTTAACGATTAGGCATGTTTACGAGCTCGATGCACTCACTACAGAGCATGGCATGACAAACTAAGCATACACCCAACAAGAATACATGGCATAGAAGCTAGACATGGCAAGAACAATAACATAGCATGCACGGATGAATAGCAACATCCTCGGCAAAATCGCTAATCATGTCAATAATCTGCCAGGATTCACTTAATAGCAAAAGTAGAGCTCGATTGACTCAAGCTAGGGTGCTCCATAAATGCAAACAAAGACATGGATGGATAGAGCACCACAATATTAACAAAACATCCTTACTGATCATCCTCAAAAGAGGCACGGATCACTAGGAAACAACATGAACATATGGCATAACGACAAAATCAGGACATGGACTTAGTGAAAAACTAAGTCCCTGAAATCAACATTACCGATTACACTACTTTGCAAGCTTGTGCTAGTCCCCACAAAAATTACAAAAATACATGGCAAGCACCCCTGTAAAGATGGCATGGCATGTAACAAAACACATGTAGAGCTCAGGGTCATAGCATGCACACATTAATCATGGAAAAAAATGACAAATAGCTATTTGCTGAAACAGATCTGCCAAATTCATCACAAAGCCCTCTTCCAACAGCATTTCGGGCATCAAGATGAGCTCAAAAGAAAATGATGCAATGAGATGAAATGATGTACTCGTCGAGACGAACATTTTGATATGTCATGCACGCAAAACGGAGCTATGATGGCAGAGTTACGATGCCATGAACAGTGGCTTGAAATACTGCAGAAAGAAAAGACTTAGTGAAAAAAATGCAAGGGAAAATGGGACTGGGCTTCACCTCGTGGGCTTCGGCCCAGGGAGTAGAGAGGCTGGCTGGGCCTTGCACAGGCGCGGCCCAGGGGCGAACTGCCAAGGCCCGAGGAGGCGCTCGTCCTCCTCCTCCCGCTCGAGCAGGAGGGAGACGACGATGGCAGGGGCGGCGGCGGCGCGTTGGGTCTCCGGCGAGGGCAAGTGAGGGTCGGGGTCGCGGGGAGGCACCGGAAACGGACGGATCCGGGTGTGGGGACCCCGGATCTAGACTCGGCTCGGGCGGAGGAGCTTCAACGACGGCGGAACTCCGGTGAGCTCGAGGCCATGGTGGGGCGGCGAGGTCCGGCGAGGCGGCCGGCTTCCGGTCGCCGGAGAGGCGCAGTCCGGTGGAGGCAGCGTGCGGAGGCACTCGAGACGCGAAGGCGCGAGGAGGCAGAGGCCGGCGAGGTGGAGCGCTCCGGCGTGGCGCGCGAAGGGCGGCGGGGTCGAGCCGGTGACGTCCGGCGATGCTCCGGCGCGGGCGGAGACAGTTGACGGGCGGCGCGGCGGCTCGGGCACCCGGGTGGAGCGAACAGTGACGAACGGGCCTGGCGCGGCTCGGGCGGGCCGGAGATGGGCCTGGCGGGCCCGCGCGGCGATGTGGTCACGGCGGGGACAGGTGGCAAGCTGTGGTGGAGGAGAGCGGCGACGCGTTGACGTGGCGACGTTTGATTCGCCGGAGTGAGGTGGCTGACTGGGGTGGACATGTCCGGCCGGTGGTGGGGAGTTTTGCCCGACGGCGCGAGGAGCGGGGCTAGGGTTTGATCTGCACGAAAAATCCGGGAGTCACACATATATATAGGTAGAGGGAGCTAGGAGAGTCCAAATGAGGTGCGGTTTTCGGCCACGCGATCGTGATCGAACGACCGAGATGATGGAGGAGGTTTAGGTGGGTTTTGGGCCACTTTGGAGGGGTGTTGGGCTGCAACACACACAAGGCCTTTTCGGTCCCTCGGTTAACCGTTGGAGTATCAAACGAAGTCCAAATGGTACGAAACTTGACAGGCGGTCTACCGGTAGTAAACCAAGGCCGCATGACAAGTCTCGGTCCAATCCGAAAACGTTTAACACCCGCACATGAAAAGAGGTAGAAAGGGACACCGGGTGACATAGGAGCGCCGCATTGCAAAACGGACAACGTGGAAAAAGCTCGGATGCATGAGACGAACATGTATGCAAATGCGATGCACATGATGACATGATATGAGATGCATGACACGCAAGCAATGACAAGGCAACAACAGCGAATAACTGGAGGACACCTGGCACATCGGTCTCGGGGCGTTACAACACTCCACCACTACGAGAGGATCTCGTCCCGAGATCTAGAATGGCACCGGAGGGAAAACGGAAGAGAAAGAGAAGAGGTAAAACTAAGTTGCTCCTTTGACAAACGAGTGAAACCAAAGAACCTTGAAAAGGTTAAACCATTTCGAGAAAAGAATACAACGGAGATAAATGAAGTTGAAAGCACTCTGTTAGCAAAGAGGAACAAGGAAGAACAACTTTGGGCAGCACTCCGGTTGAGAAGGGATGCAAGGCTTGATAGAATGAAAGAACTTGAGCAGCGGGCACGCACTCCGGTTAAATGGATAAGCACGAAAAGAACATGATCTTTGACAAAACGAGATGATGGGTTGAAAAGAGCGACATCACAATGCCTCTGGAAGAAATGAAAGAATGGAATGGGATGAACGAAGGAGAAAACAACATCTTCTACCTTAAATGAGCTTGCAAAAAGCATCTTTAGGAGAAGGTTCGCACGGAGTTGTTGGAAACCCAACAACGAAAGGATAAGCTTGATGTGGGCTTATGGAGAACATCACAAAACTATGAGGTGAAATTCCTGCACTAACGAAAACAAGATTGGATTGATAAGAACAAGGAGACGAGAATCTTGTTTCACCGGGAGGATAATTGAAGAAATTCGGTCACTTATTAGCACCATAAATAGCAACAATCCTTAGGGAAAGCTTTAGGTGAAATATAACCCAATAACTCCAATGAAGAGATTGGTGGATTTAAAATGTCTCATTCTTAACAACATATGAATCATGAAACATGAACTCAAATTATCAAGAATGACATAATACCACCTCCAATGATACGGAAGAAAGAATTGCACTCCGGAATGCAAGATGAAGAATGCTTGAGTTGTTATGAAAAGAATCTCGATGAACACTTCGAGAAGGAATTAAATCCTTGATGAATCACCATGTCGAGCCTTCATGAAAACTCCGGTAAAAAAGAATGATCAAACGAAATGGAGGATGAAAATAATAAGGTTGAAGCCTTGCAATGATTTAAATGAATCTCCGTGGAGATGTAATTGAAAAAGGTTGGAACTCCGGGAAAAAGAGAAGATGAAACAATTGAAATCAGGAATTTGATGAGCCTCCGGAATAGGAAATTAATCACTTGGATGAAACAAGAATAAGAATTACATTATGCTTATCCTTCACCAATTATATTGATGACGAGCAAACAGATTGCATACAACTTATTCTCGAAGAAAGGATTAGGATAGATATGGCACCAACTTGAGAAGGTCTTCAACTAACCACCGGTGGAATCGAAACAACGCATGAATTGGTATGATAAAGAAGGAAGAGAAATCTTAAACGAACCACCGTAAGGATTGAAAAAGAACGAATAAAAGATAACGAATCACCGGGAAGAATTTTGAAATGAACGAAGATACTTGAGAGAATTTAGATACAAGAGGACGAATAGTTCACGAACTGATTAGAGAATACTTGACTGATGCACCGGTAAGATTTGGAGAACAATGGCTGAAATCTGAAAATGAATAATTCTGAGATGATGGGCTTCAGAGAATCAACTGGCAAAGGTTCCTGAAATGGTTCGGATGGGGAAAAAGAATTCTCACAATCAAAACAATTATGAGAGGGCGACAACAAGCTAGAATCACGAATCTTCAAGAGAGCGGATAAGGATTTAAGAGGAACTCTTCTTCGGTCATCGAAATCTGAGAATTACGACAAGAAAAACCACCAAATTGTTGAGATACTCTGGAATAAAGAAGAATGGAAAAGTTGAACCAACAATGAAAAGAATTAGAAAGATCTTGGAGAAATACATATGACTGATGATGAATCATTCTTACGTCAAACTTCGAAAAGAATTTGATGGTAGCTCCGGGAAAATAGAAGAGTCAGGTAAGATCCTGGAAAACGACCTGTGGGTTATGGGCACACTCAAAAGAAACACCATTGAACGATTTAAAAGAGATATTACGGCGGTTGAATTAAAAGGCTTGAATGAGATAACATCCTCGAAATATCTTGAACGGATTGAGAATGGAAACGAATCATCCGAGATATCATCAGCACTCCGGAACAATTGAATAGCGAGAAATGAATTATTATGAGGTGCACCGGCATAAGAAAAGCATTAGAAATACGGAAAAGAATATGATTACACCGAAAGCTTGAATTGAATCCACCGGAGAAGAAAAGAATGAAGAATGACGAACTTGAGGTTCGGTTAGAATCTTCATGAGAATCACCGGATTGACGGAAAAGGAATGGATAGACTTCACAAGAATAAAAGGATACTTGATTAAGACATCGGATTCCTTGAAGAAAAAAAGGGTGGGTGGGCGGGAAAACAAAGGCAACTTGGGGATGGATGAAACAAACACCATTGAGAAGAACTGATACTTGATCTTGCGGATGTTGCAATGATCGGATCCACATGAAGAGAAGCACACCAGTTAAAAAGGATTGACATGACAAAGTCGATGATCGAGAAGAATTAGTGTTCACATCGGGGTATGAGAACACCACTTAGGAAAAGGTATGGAATCAACATTTGACTTCGAAGCAACTCGAATACCACAACTCAAAACAAAAACAAAGGATTGGCTTGCAGAATAAGCCGGAACAAACATATGATAGAGATTTCGTCCGAAGTTTTTGTGGTGGGGCCTACACGGGCTCGATCGTACAACACCATCATGTACAAGGCAGTGCACATGACATACAAAGCGTCCCCGAGTTAGCATAGCCAAGGACTCTTTAAGACACAACGAGACCACTGTAAAACCAACCGTGAATAGGCGGACCACTAGACGTCGAACCCCAATTTCATATCATACATCTGTCGGAAAGATATCCTACGAGCTACTTGAATTCCCACTTATAAACTCCTGAAACTTTCCAGTTATGCAATCGGGTGTTGGGGATACAGGGGAAGCATAATATATCACCCGAACTAACAAATCCTACATCCAGCTGTATCCATCCTTCAACACATAACCAAGAAACCTTCGGAAATCATCTACCTCAACCTTCGAAAAGCATCCGTTATACGAGTTATGGCAATACTCCCGAACTCCCGCCCCAGTACTGGGTGGCGTCGAGGTTATCTCTGTTGGAAATATGCCCTAGAGGCAATAATAAATTAGTTATTATTATATTTCCTTGTTCATGATAATCGTTTATTATCCATGCTATAATTGTATTGATAGGAAACTCAGATACATGTGTGGATACATAGACAACACCATGTCCCTAGTAAGCCTCTAGTTGACTAGCTCGTTGATCAATAGATGGTTACGGTTTCCTGACCATGGACATTGGATGTCACCTATGAGATGTTTTGGGGGCTGAAATTGGGATTTCAGGCTCGTGCCCACGTCAAAAGGTATAAGACCTCCGACGATTTTCTTAGCCTACAAACTAAGGAGAAAAGCTCAATTGTTGAGCTTGTGCTCAGATTGTCTGAGTACAACAATCATTTGAATCGAGTGGGAGTTGATCTTCCAAATGAGATAGTGATGTTTCTCCGAAGTTATTGCCACCAAGCTGCTAGAGCTTCGTGATGAACTATGATATATCAGGGACATATATGATGATCCTTGAGATATTCGCGATGTTTGACACCGTGAAAGTAGAAATCAAGAAGGAGCATCAATCGTTGATGGTTAGTAAAACCACTAGTTTCAAGAAGGGCAAGGGCACGAAGGGATACTTCATGAAACGGCAATTCAGCTGCTGCTCTAGTGAAGAAACCCAAGGTTGAACCCAAACCCGAGACTAAGTGCTTCTGTAATAAGGGGAACAGCCACTGGAGCAGAATTACCCTAGATACTTGGTAGATGAGAAGGCTGGCAAGGTCGATAGAAGTATATTGGATATACATTGTGTTTATGTGTACTTTACTAGTACTCCTAGTAGCACCAGGGTATTAGATACCGGTTCGGTTGCTAAGTGTTAGTAACTCGAAATAAAAGCTACGGAATAAACGGAGACTAGCTAAAGGTGAGCTGACGATATGTGTTGGAAGTGTTTCCAATGTTGATATGTTCAAGCATCGCACGCTCCCTCTACCATCGAGTTTGGTGTTTGCGTTGAGCATAGACATGATTGGATTATGTCTATCGCAATATGGTTATTCATTTAAGGAGAATAACGGTTACTCTGTTTATTTGAATAATACCTTCAATGGTCTTGCACCTAAAATGAATGGTTCATTGAATCTCGATCATAGTGATACACATGTTCATGCCAAAAGATATAAGATAGTAATGATAGTACCACCTACTTGTGGCACTGCCACTTAAGTCATATCGGTATAAAACGCATGAAGAAGCTCCATGTTGATGGATCTTTGGACTCACTCATTTTTGAAAGGATTGAGACATGCGAACCATGTTTGTTGGTAGATATGCATGAAGAAACTCTATACAGATGGATCGTTTGGACTCACTTGATTTTGAATCACTTGAGACATGCAAATCATACCACATGGGCAAGATGACTAAAAGCCTCGTTTTCAGTAAAATGGAACTAGAAAGCAACTTGTTGGAAGAAATACATTTTGATGTGTGCAGTCCAATGAGTGCTGAGGCGTGTAGTGGATATCGTTATGTTCTTACTTCACAGATGATTTGAGTAGATGTTGAGTACACTTACTTGATAAATCACGAGTCTGAATTATTGAAAGGTTCAAGTAATTTCAGGGTGAAGTTGAAAGATCGTCGTAACAAGAGGATAAAATATCTATGATATGATCATAGAGATGAATATCTAAATTACGAGTTTGGCACAGAATTAAGACATTGTGGAAATTGTTTCACAACTAATACAGCCTGGAACACCATAGTGTGATGGTGTGTCCGAACATCATAACTGCACCCTATTGGATATGATGCATACCATGATGTCTCTTATCGAATTACCATGATAGTTTATGGGTTAGGCATTAGAGACAACCACATTCACTTTAAATAGGGCACCACGTAATTCCGATGATATGACACCGTATGAACTATGGTTTAGAGAAACCTAAGCTGTCATTTCTTAAAAGTTTGGGGCTGCGACGCTTATGTGAAAAAGTTTCAGGCTGATAAGCTCGAACCCAAAGCGGATAAATGCATCTTCATAGGACACCCAAAACAGTTGGGTATACCTCCTGTCTCAGATTCGAAAGCAATAAAAGATTGTTTCTAGAATCGGGTCCTTTCTCGAGGAAAAGTTTCTCTCGAAAGAATTGAGTAGGAGGATGGTGGAGACTTGATAAGGTTATTGAACCGTCTCTTCAACTAGTGTGTGGCAGGGCACAGGAAGTTGTTCCTGTGGCACCTACACCAATTGAAGTGGAAGCTTATGATAGTGATCATGAAACTTCAGATCAAGTCACTACCAAACCTCGTAGGATGACAAGGATGCGTACTACTTCAGAGTGGTACGTAATCCTGTTTTGGAAGTCATGTTGCTAGACAACAATGAACCTACGAGCCATGGAGAAGCGATGGTGGGCCCGGATTCCGATAAATGGCTCGAGGCCATAAAATCCGAGAGAGGATTCATGTATGAAAACAAAGTGTAGACTTTGGAAGAACTACTTGATGGTCGTGAGGCTGTTGAGTAGAGATGGATTTAAAAGGAAGACGGACAATGATGGTAAATGTCACCATTAAGAAAGCTCGACTTGTCGTTAAGAAGTTTCCTGACAAGTTCAAGGAGTTGACTACGGTGAGACTTTCTCACTCGTAGAGATGCTAAGAGTCTGTTGGAATTATATTAGCGATTACTGCATTATTTATGAAATCTTGCAGATAGGATGTCAAAACATTGTTTCCTCGACGATTTTCCTGAGGAAAGGTTGTATGTGATACAAACCGGAAGGTTTTGTCAATCCTGAAAGATGCTAATAAGTATGCAAAGCTCCAGCAATCCTTCTAAGGACTGGAGTAAGCATCTCGGAGTTGGAGTGTATGCTTTGATGAGATGATCAAAGATTTTGGGTGTATACAAAGTTTATGAGAAACTTGTATTTCCATAGAAGTGAGTGGGAGCACTATAGAATTTCTGATGAGTATATGTTGTTGACATATTATGGATCAGAAATGACATAGGATTTCTGGAAAGCATATAGGGTTATTTGAAAGTGTTCTTCAATGGAAGGCCTGAATTAAGCTACTTGAACATTGAGCATCAAGATCTATGAGGATAGATCAAAACGCTTAATGGTACTTTCAAATGAGCACATACCTTGACATGATCTTGAAGGTGTTCAAGATGGATCAGTCAAAGAAGGAGTTCTTGCCTGAGTTGTAAGGTATGAAGTTGAGACTTAAAGCTCGACCACGGCAGAAGAAAGAGGAAGGATGAAGGTCGTCCCCTATGCTTTTGTCATAGGCTCTATACGGTATGCCATGTTGAGTACCGCACCTGAAGTGTGCCTTGCCATGAGTCAGTCAAGGGGTACAAGAGTGATCTAAGAATGGATCACAGGACAGCGGTCAAAGTTATCCTTAGTAACTAGTGGACTAAGGAATTTTCTCGATTATGGAGGTGGTAAAAGAGTTCGTCGTAAAGGGTTACGTCGATGCAAGCTTAACACCTATCCGGATAGCTCTGAGTAGAGATACCGGATATGTATAATGGAGCAACAATTTGGAATAGCTCCAAGTAGAACAGTTATTTGGAATAGCTCCAAATAGAACGTGGTAGCTACATGTAGGAGATGACATAGATATTTGTAAAGCACACACGGATCTGAAAGGTTCAGACCCGTTGACTAAAACCTCTCTCACAAGCAACATGATCAAACCCAGAACTCATTGAGTGTTAATCACATAGTGATGTGAACTAGATTATTGACTCTAGTAAACTCTTTGGATGTTGGTCACATGGCGATGTGACCTGTGAGTGTTAATCACATGGCGATGTGAACTAGATTATTGACTCTAGTGCAAGTGGGAGACTGTTGGAAATATGCCCTAGAGGCAATAATAAATTAGTTATTATTATATTTCCTTGTTCATGATAATCGTTTATTATCCATGCTATAATTGTATTGATAGGAAACTCAGATACATGTGTGGATACATAGACAACACCATGTCCCTAGTAAGCCTCTAGTTGACTAGCTCGTTGATCAATAGATGGTTACGGTTTCCTGACCATGGACATTGGATGTCATTGATAACGGGATCACATCATTAGGAGAATGATGTGATGGACAAGACCCAATCCTAAGCCTAGCACAAAGATCGTGTAGTTCGTATGCTAAAGCTTTTCTAATGTCAAGTATCATTTCCTTAGACCATGAGATTGTGCAACTCCCGGATACCGTAGGAGTGCTTTGGGTGTACCAAACGTCACAACGTAACTGGGTGACTATAAAGGTGCACTACAGGTATCTCCGAAAGTGTCTGTTGGGTTAGCACGAATCGAGACTGGGATTTGTCACTCCGTGTAAACGGAGAGGTATCTCTAGGCCCACTCGGTAGGACATCATAATAATGTGCACAATGTGATCAAGGAGTTGATCACGGGATGATGTGTTACGGAACGAGTAAAAGAGACTTGCCGGTAACGAGATTGAACAAGGTATCGGGATACCGACGATCGAATCTCGGGCAAGTATCGTACCGCTAGACAAAGGGAATTGTATACGGGATTGATTAAGTCCTTGACATCGTGGTTCATCCGATGAGATCATCGAGGAACATGTGGGAGCCAACATGGGTATCCAGATCCCGCTGTTGGTTATTGACCGGAGAACGTCTCGGTCATGTCTGCATGCTTCCCGAACCCATAGGGTCTACACACTTAAGGTTCGGTGACGCTAGGGTTATAGAGATATTAGTATGCGGTAACCCAAATGTTGTTCGGAGTCCCGGATGAGATCCCGGACGTCACGAGGAGTTCTGTAATGGTCCGGAGGTAAAGAATTATATATAGGAAGTGCTATTTCGGCCATCGGGACAAGTTTCGGGGTCACCGGTATTGTACCGGGACCACCGGAAGGGTCCCGGGGGTCCACCGGGTGGGGCCACCTGCCCCGGGGGGCCACATGGGCTGTAGGGGGTGTGCCTTGGCCTATATGGGCCAAGGGCACCAGCCCCAAGAGGCCCATGCACCAAGAGAAGAGGAAAAGGGGAGAGTCCCAAAGAGGGAAGGCACCTCCGAGGTGCCTTGGGGAGGATGGACTCCTCCCCCCCCCCTTGGCCGCACCCTTCCTTGGAGGAAGGGGCAAGGCTGCGCCCTCCCCCTCTCCCTTGGCCCTATATATAGTGGGGGGAAGGGAGGGCAACCATACCTAAGCCCTGGCGCCTCCCTCTCCCTCCCATGACACATCTCCCTCCTCCCGCAGCGCTTGGCGAAGCCCTGTTGGAATCCCGCTACTTCCACCACCACGCCGTCGTGTTGTTGGATCTCCATCAACCTCTCCTTCCCCCTTGCTGGATCAAGAAGGAGGAGACGTCGCTGCTCCGTACGTGTGTTGAACGCGGAGGTGCCGTCCGTTCAGCGCTAGGATCATCGGTGATTTGGATCACGACGAGTACGACTCCATCAACCCCGTTCTCTTGAACGCTTCCGCGCGCGATCTACAAGGGTATGTAGATCCACTCCTCCCTCGTTGCTAGATGACTCCATAGATTGATCTTGGTGATACGTAGAAAATTTTGAATTATTACTACGTTCCCCAACAATCTCACCAACAACTGCATAAAAGAGATTTTCGATGTCGGCGAAACTAAACTCAGGTATTCCAGAACTGCAACGATAAAATTGTGACAACAACACCTCAGAGCTCAACTCCCCGGGACACTGCCACAACCCCTAAATGTCAGGAGGCACCAGGAACAATGTTCTCGTCACAAATCCATCGGAACGATTCCAAGATACCCGCGTGATCCTAAGTTTTTTTAATGAAATTTGAGAAGAGAAGAGTCAAAACTCTACGTCAGGATGCCTCACCAGAGGGACGAAGGGACTGAGGAGTAAAAAGAATTCCTAACTCTCATATATATATAATCCTAAATGACTAAAAACATTTCTAGACTCAATGACGCCAGTGATTCGATCAAGCAGGGGGCTCCTAAGTCGGGGAAGGCTCTGATACCAACTTGTAACGCCCTTGATGCGGCTATATCTCCCACGTGTCGAAGCACGACTTAGAGGCATAACCGCATTGAAAGCAATGTCGCAAGTGAGGTAATCTTCACACAACCCATGTAATACATAAGGGAAAAAGATACATAGTTGGCTTACAACCGCCACTTCACACAATTACATGAATAAAGCATTACATCAACCAGTTACAATCAAGGCCCGACTACGGAGCCAAAATAAAAGAAGACTACCCCAAATGCTACACAAATCCCCGATCGTCCCGACTAGGCTCCACTACTGATCAACTAGAAAAAAACAACACAAAGGACAAGATCTTCATCGAGCTCCTCCTTGAGCTTGGTTGCGTCACCTGCTCGGTAACATCGGCACCTGCAAACTGGTTTTGAAAGTATCTGTGAGTCACGGGGAGTCAGCAATCTCACACCCTCGCGATCAAGACTATTCAAGCTTATAGGAAGGGTAAAAGGTATGAGGTGGAGTTGCAGCAAGCGACTAGCATATATGGTGGCTAACATACGCAAAAGAGAGCGAGAAGAGAAGGCAAAGCACGATCAAGAAACTATGATCAAGAAGTGATCCTAGAACAACCTACGTCAAGCATAACTCCAACACCGTGTTCACTTCTCGGACTCCGCCGGAAAGAGACCATCACGGTTACACACGCGGTTGATGTATTTTAATTAAGGTCAACTTCATGTTTTCTACAACCGGACGTTAACAAATTCCCATCTACCCATAACCCCGGGCACGGCTTTCGAAAGTTCAAATCCCTGCAGGGGTGTCCCAACTTAGCCCATCACAAGCTCTCACGGTCAACAAAGGATATCCCTTCTAGCGGGAAGACCCGATCAGACTCGGAATCCCGGTTACAAGACATCCTTGACAATGGTAAAACAAGTCCAGCAAAGCCGCCCGATGCGCCGACATCCTGATGGGAGCTGCACATATCTCATTCTCAGGGCAACACCGGATAGGTCAAGCAACGAGTAAAACCAGCCGTCAAGTTTCCCCGAGGTGGCCCCGCTGGCTACCCATTTCGGACCAACACTTAGACAAGCATTGGCCCGGGGGGGTTAAAATAAAGATGACCCTTGGACTGGCCTAACCCAAGGGAAAAAGAGGCTAGGTGGCGAATGGTAAAACCAAGGTTGGGCCTTGCTGGAGGAGTTTTATTCAAAGCGAACTGTCAAGGGGTTTCCATTATAACCCAACCGCATAAGGAACGCAAAATCCAGGAACATAACACCGATATGATGGAAACTAGGGCGGCAAGAGTGGAACAAAACACCAGGCATAAGGCCGAGCCTTCCACCCTTTACCAAGTATATAGATGCATTAATTAAATAAGAGATATTGTGATATCCCAACAAGTAAACATGTTCCAATAAGGAACAACATCTCCATGTTCCAACTAGGAACAAACTTCAATCTTCACCTGCAACTAACAACGCTATAAGAGGGGCTGAGCAAAGCAGTAACATAGCCAAACAACGGTTTGCTAGGACAAGGTGGGTTAGAGGCTTGTTTCAACAATATGGGAGGCATGATAAGCAAGTGGTAGGTATCGCGGCATAGGCATAGCAAAAGAGCGAGCAACTAAGCAAGCAAAGATAGAAGTGATTTCGAGGGTATGGTCATCTTGCCTGAAATCCCGCAAGGAAGAAGAACGAGTCCATGAAGAAGACAAATGGACGTAGACGAATGGGTCCTCACAAACGCGACGTTATCGGAACCAACCCGAAGAAGCAACACTGGAAAGAAGCACACAACATAGTAAACAACCAACACACGAACATGGTATGATATGCGGGATGCGGGATGCGATGCATATGCATGATTTGCAAAGGAATGATTGAACCTGGCCTCAACTTGGAAATCCAAGAGTTCTACTGGAAAGGTGAGGTGATTTCGGTTGAAATCGATATAAAGATCACCGGAATCGGATGCACGGTTTGGAAATGGCAAGCAAAACAAATATGGCACCGGTCTGCGATAAACAGCAAGTAGCCTCCTAAATGCATCAAGATAAATATGCTACAGCACTCAAACATGGCAACAAAATACATGGCAGGGATCCACTCAAGAAGCTTAACAAGAGATGAACACTGAGCTACGGCTAATTCATCCATTAACAGGTTCAAACAAGCATGGTAAAAGGGAAAACGATAACAGGTTCAAACAAGCATGGTAAAAGGGCAAACGATTACATGGCAGGGATCCACTCTGGAATTTAACATCAAGAAGCACACTTTAGAGCATGAAAACTACATGCTACAGGAAATTAACATGGCAAAGCAAGGCATGGCATGAAGCTACTCAAAGCACTTAACAAAAATCCCTTAGTGACCTTGAGCCAAAAGGGATCAGAAAATACAATTGCAAGCATGTGAGCATGGCAAAAACATAAACAGATTCAGACTTAGTGAAAAACTGGAGCATGCAAATCAGTTAACGAGTAGGCATGTTTACGAGCTCGATGCACTCACTACAGAGCATGGCATGACAAACTAAGCATACAACCAACAAGAATACATGGCATAGAAGCTAGACATGGCAAGAACAATAACATAGCATGCGCGGATCAATAGCAACATCCTCGGCAAAATCGCTAATCATGTCAACAATCTGCCAGGATTCACTTAATAGCAAAAGTAGAGCTCGATTGACCCAAGCTAGGTTGATACATAAATGCAAACAAAGACATGGATGGATAGAGCACCACAATATTAACAAAACATCCTTACTGATCATCCTCAAAAGAGGCACTGATCACTAGGAAATAACATGAACATATGGCATAACGACAAAATCAGGACAAGGACTTAGTGAAAAACTAAGTCCCTGAAATCAGCATTACCGATTACGCTACTTTGCAAGCTTGTGCTAGTCCCCACAAATATCATAAAAATACATGACAAGCACCCCTGTAAAGATGGCATGGCATATAATAAAACACATGTAGAGCTCAGGGTCATAGCATGCACACATTAATCATGGCAAAAATGACAAATAGCTATTTGCTGAAACAGATCTGCCAAATTCATCACATAGCCCTCTTCCAATATCATTTCGGGCATCAAGATGAGCTCAAAAGAAAATGATGCAATGAGATGAAATGATATACTCGTCGAGGAGAACATTTTGTTATGTCATGCATGCAAAACGGAGCTATGATGGCAGAGTTACGATGCCATGAACAGTGGCTCGAAATACTGCAGAAAGAAAATACTTAGTGAAAAAAAATGCAAGGGAAAACGGGACTGGGCTTCACCTCGTGGGCTTCGGCCCAGGGAGTAGAGAGGCTGGCTGGGCCTTGCAGAGGCGCGGCCCAGGGGCGAACTGCCAAGGCCCGAGGAGGCGCTCGTCCTCTTCCTCCCGCTCGAGCAGGAGGGAGATGACGATGGCAGGGGCGCGTTGGGTCTCTGGCGAGGGCAAGTGAGGGTCAGGGTCGCGGGGAGGCAGCAGAAATGGACGGATCCGGGTGTGGGGACCCCGGATCTGGACTTGGCTCGGGCGGAGGAGCTTCGACGACGGCGGAACTCCGGTGAGCTCGAGGCCATGGTGGGGCGGCAAGGTCTGGTGAGGCGGCCGACTTCTGGTGCCGGAGAGGCACAATCCAGTGGAGGCGGCGCGCGGAGGCGCTCGAGACGCGAAGGAGCGAGGAGGCAGAGGCCGGTGAGGTGGAGCGCTCAGGCATGGCGCGCGAAGGGCGGCGGGGTCGAGGCGGCGACGTCCGGCGATGCTCCGGCGCGGGCGTAGCCAGCTGACGGGCGGCGCAGCGGCTCGGGCACCCGGGCGGAGCGGACGGCGACGAACGGGCCCGGCACGGCTCGGGCGGGCCGGCGATGGGCCTGGCGGGCCCACGCGGCGATGTGGTCACAGCGGGGACAGGTGGAAAGCTGTGGTTGGAGGAGAGCGGCGGCGCGTTGACATGGCGATGTCTGATTCGCCGGAGTGAGGTGGCTGACTGGGGTGGACATGTCCGGTCGGTGGTGGGGTGTTTTGTCCGGCGGCGCGAGGAGCAGGTCTAGGGTTTCATCTGCACGAAAAATCCGGGAGTCACACACACACACGCACATATATATTTATATATATATATAGGTAGAGGGAGCTAGGAGAGTCCAAATGAGGTGCGGTTTTCGGCCACGCGATCGTGATCGAATGACTGAGATGATGGAGGAGGTTTAGGTGTGTTTTGGGCCACTTTGGAGGGGTGTTGGGCTGCAACACACACAAGGCCTTTTCGGTCCCTCGGTTAACCGTTGGAGTATCAAACGAAGTCCAAATGGTACGAAACTTGACAGGCGGTCTACGGTAGTAAACCAAGGCCGCATGACAAGTCTCGGTCCAATCCGAAAACATTTAACACCCGCACACGAAAAGAGGTAGAAAGGGACACCGGGTGACATAGGAGCGCCGGATTGCAAAACGGACAACGGGGAAAAAGCTCGGATGCATGAGACGAACATGTATGCAAATGCGATGCACATGATGACATGATATGAGATGCATGACACGCAAGCAATGACAAGGCAACAACAGCGAATAACTGGAGGACACCTGGCACATCGGTCTTGGGGCGTTACATTGTGCGTGTGTTGAACGCGGAGGCGCCGTCCGTTCGGCGCTTGATCGGATCTTCCGCGATTTGAAACGCTGCGAGTACGACTCCATCAACCGTGTTCTTGTAACGCTTCCGCTTAGATCTTCAAGGGTATGATGCACTCCCTCTCTCTCGTTGCTAGCATCTCCTAGATTGATCTTGGTGACACGTAGGAAAATTTTGAATTATTACTACGTTCCCCAACAGTGGCATCATGAGCTAGGTCTATGCGTAGATTCTATGCACGAGTAGAACACAAAGTAGTCGTGGGTGATGATTTGTTCAATTTGCTTACCTTTACTAGTCTTATCATGATTTGGCGGCATTGTGGGATGAAGCGGCCCGGACCGACCTTACACGTACGCTTACGTGAGACTGGTTCCACCGACTGACATGCACTTATGCATAAGGTGGCTAGCGGGTGTCTTTCTCTCCCACTTTAGTCGGATCGGATTCGATGAAGAGGGTCCTTATGAAGGGTAAATAGCAATTGGCATATCACCATTGTGGCTTTTGCGTAGGTAAGAAACGTTCTTGCTAGAAACCCTTAGTAGCCACGTAAAACAGGCAACAACAATTAGAGGATGTCTAACTTTTTTGCAGGGTATGCTATGTGATGTGATATGGCCAAAAGCATGTGATGAATGATATATGTGATGTATAAGATTGATCATGTTCTTGTAATAGGAATCATGACTTGCATGTCGATGAGTATGATAGCCGACAGGAGCCATAGGAGTTGTCTTAATTTATTGTATGACATGCATGTCAATGAAAATGCCATGTAATTACTTTACTTTATTGCTATCCGTTAGCCATGGTGGTAGAAGTAATAGTTGGCGAGACAACTTCATGAAGACACGATGATGGAGATCATGGTGTCATGCTGGTGACGAAGGTGATCATGCCGCGCCTCAAAGATGGAGATCAAAGGCGCAAGATGATATTGGCCATATCATGTCACTTTATGATTTGCATGTGATGTTTATCATGTTTACATCTTATTTGCTTAGAACGACGGTAGCATAAATAAGATGACCCCCCACTAAAATTTCAAGAAAAGTGATCCCCCTAACTATGCACTATTGCGAAGGTTCGTTGTTTCGAAGCACCACGTGATGATCGGGTGTGATAGATTCTAACGTTCGCATACAACGGGTGTAAGCCAGATTTACACATGCAAAACACTTAGGTTGACTTGACGAGCCTAGCCTATACAGACATGGCCTCGGAACACGAGAGACCGAAAGGTCGAACATGAGTCATATAGTAGATACGATCAACATGGAGATGTTCACCGTTGATGACTAGTCTGTCTCACGTGATGATCGGACACGGCCTAATCGATTCGGATCATGTATCACTTAGATGACTAGAGGGATGTCTATGTGAGTGCAATTTCATTAAATAATTTGATTAGATGAACTTAATTATCATGAACTTAGTCTAAAATATCTTTACAATATGTCTTGTAGATCAAATGTCCCACGCTAATGTTGCCCTCAACTTCAACGCGTTACTAGAGAAAACCAAGTTGAAAGACGATGGTAGTGAAGGAAATATGCCCTAGAGGCAATAATAAAGTTGTTATTTATATTTCCTTATATCATGATAAATGATTATTATTCCTGCTAGAATTGTATTAATCGGAAACTTAGTACATGTGTGAATACATAGACAAACAGAGTGTCCCTAGTATGCCTCCACTTGACTAGCTCGTTAATCAAAGATGGATAAGTTTCCTAGCCATGGACATGTGTTGTCATTTGATGAACGGGATCACATCATTATAGAATGATGTGATGGACTAGACCCATCCATTAGCTTAGCACTATGATCGTTTAGTTTATTGCTATTGCTTTCGTCATGACTTATACATGTTCCTATAACTATGAGATTATGCAACCCCCGAATACCGGAGGAACACCTTGTGTGCTATCAAATGTCACAAGGTAACTAGGTGATTATAAAGATGCTCTATAGGTGTCTCCGATGGTGTTTGTTGAGTTGGCATAGATCGAGATTAGGATTTGTCACTCCGTGTATCGGAGAGGTATCTCTGGGCCCTCTCGGTAATGCACATCACTATGAGCCTTGCCAGCAATGTGACTAATGAGTTAGTCAAAGGATGATGCATTATGGAACGAGTAACAATACTTGCCGGTAACGAGATTGAAGTAGGTATGATGATACCGACGATCGAATCTCGGGCAAGTAACATACCAATGACAAAGGGAACAACGTATGTTGTTATGCGGTTTTGACCGAATATGTAGGAACCAATATGAGCATCTAGGTTCCTATATTGGTTATTGACCGGAGATGTGTCTCAGTCATGTCTACATAGTTCTCGAACCCGTAGGGTCCGCACGCTTAACATTCGATGATGATATGTATTATGAGTTATGTGATTTGATGTACCGAAGGTTGTTCAGAGTCCCAGATGTGATCACGGACATTACGAGGAGTCTCGAAATGGTCGAGACATAAAGATTCATATATTGGAAGGCTACATTCGGACACCGGAATGGTTCGGGTCGTTTCGGAGTACCGGGGGTTACCAGGACCCCCCCCCCCCCCCCGGGAAGTTATTCGGCCTTATGGGCCTAGTGGTGGAAGAGAGGAGGCAGGCCAAGAGGTGGCGCACGCCCCCCTAGCTCAAACCGAATTGGACTAGGGCTAGGGGGGTCGGCCCCCCTTTCCTTCTCTTCTTCCTCTCCTTCCTTCTTCTCCTACTTGGACTAGGAAAGGGGGAAACCTACTCCTACTAGGAGTAGGAATCCCCCCATTGGGCGCGCCCCTTGAGGCCGGCCCTCCTCCTCCCCTCCTTTATATACGAGGGAGGGGACACCCCATAGACACACAAGTTGATCTTTAGCCATGTGCGGTGCTCTCCTCCATAGTTTTCCACCTCGGTCATATTGTCGTAGTGCATAGGCGAAGACCTGCGTCGGTAACTTCATCATCACCGTCAACACGTCGTCGTGCTGACGGAACTCACCCTTGGCCTCAGCTGGAACAAGAGTACGAGGGACATCACCGAGCTGAACGTGTGCAGATCGCGGAGGTGCCGTGCGTTCGGCACTTGATCGGTCGGATTGTGAAGACGTTCGACTACATCAACCGCGTTACTAAACGCTTCCTCTTTCGGTCTATGAGGGTAGGTAGACACACTCTCCCCCTCTCGTTTCTATGCATCTCCTAGATAGATCTTGCATGATCGTAGGAAATTTTTTGAAATACTGCGTTCCCCAACAGGTAGCAACTATACGGATTGGGTCCGTAACTTGAGGATCATCCTCATAGCTGCCAAGAAAGCATATGTACTTGAAGCACCGCTAGGTGACGCACCCATTTTCCCACCAACTCAAGACGTTATGAACGCCTGGCAGTCGTGTAGTGATGATTACTCCCTGGTTCAGTGCGGCATGCTTTACAGCTTAGAACCGGGGCTCCAAAAGTGTTTTGAGCAGCATGGAGCATATGAGATGTTCCAAGTGCTAAAAATGGTTTTCCAAGCTCATGCCTGGGTCGAGAGATATGAAGTCTCCGACAAGTTCTATAGTTGTAAGATGGAGGGAAATAGTTCTGTTAGCGAGCATATACTCAAAATGTCTGGGTTGCACAACCGTTTGTCTCAGCTGGGAGTTAATCTTCCAGATGACTCGGTCATTGACAGGATCCTCCAGTCTCTTCCACCTATCTACAAGAGCTTTGTGATGAACTACAATATGCAAGGGATGGAGAAGTCCATTCCTGAGTTATATTCAATGCTAAAGTCAGTGGAGCTGGAAATCAAAAAGGAACATCAAGTGTTGATGGTGAATAAGACCACTAGTTTCAAGAAAGGCAAGGGTAAAAAGAGATTCAAGAAGGACGGCAAGGTAGTTGTCGTGCCCGGTAAATCAGTTGTCGGGAAGAAGCCAAAGAATGGACCCAAGCCCGAGACTCGGTGCTTTTATTGAGGGAAATGGTCACTGGAAATGGAACTGCCCCAAGTACTTAGCGGATAAGAAGGCCGGCAATGCCAAAGGTGTATGTGATATACATGTTATTGATGTGTACCTTACCAGCGCTCATAGTAGCTCCTAGGTATTTGATACTGGTGCGGTTGCTCATATTTGTAACTCAAAACAAGAGTTGCAGAATAAGCGGAGATTGGCGAAGGACGAGGTGATGATGCATGTCGGGAATGGTTCCAAGGTCGATGTGATCGTCGTTGGCATGCTACCTCTACATCTACCTTCGGGATTAGTTTTAAACCTCAATAATTGTTATTTAGTGCCAGCTTTAAGCATGAACATTGTATCTGGATCTCGTTTAATGCGAGATGGCTACTCATTTAAATCTGAGAATAATGGTTGTTCTATTTATATGAGAGATATGTTTTATGGTCATGCCCTGCTGGTCAATGGTTTATTTTTATTGAATCTCGAACGTGATGTTACACATATTCATAGTGTGAATGCCAAAAGATGTAAGGTTGATAATAATAGTCCCACATACATGTGGCACTGCCGCCTTGGTCACATTGGTGTCAAACGCATGAAGAAACTCCATGCAGATGGTCTTTTGGTGTCTCTTGAATATGAATCATTTGACACATGCGAACCATGCCTCATGGACAAAATGACCAAGAATCCATTCTCCGGAACAATGGAGCGAGCAACCAACTTGTTGGAAATCATACATACTGATGTGTGCGGTCCAATGAGCGTTGAGGCTCGTGGTGGCTATCGTTATGTTATCACCCTCACTGATGACTTAAGTAGATATGGGTATGTCTACTTAATGAAACACAAGTCTGAGACCTTTGAAAATTTCAAGGAATTTCAGAGTGAGGTAGAGAATCAACGTGACAGGAAAATAAAGTTCTTATGATCAGATCATGGAGGGGAATACTTGAGTCACGAGTTTGGTACGCACTTAAGGAAATGTGGAATTGTTTCACAATTCACGCCGCCTGGAACACCTCAGCGTAATGGTGTGTCCGAATGTCGTAATCGCACTCTATTGGATATGGTGCGATCTATGATGTCTCTTACCGATCTACCGCTATCATTTTGGGGTTATGCTTTAGAGACTGCCGCATTCACTTTAAATAGGGCTCCATCAAAATCCGTTGAGACGACACCGTATGAATTATGGTTTGGGACGAAACCTAAGCTATCATTTCTGAAAGTTTCTGGATGCGATGCTTATGTCAAGAAACTTCAACCTGAAAAGCTCGAACCCAAGTCAGAAAAATGCGTCTTCATAGGATACCGTAAGGAAACTATTGGGTATACCTTCTACCTCAGATCCGAAGGCAAGATCTTTGTTGCCAAGAATGGATCCTTTCTGGAGAAAGAGTTTCTCTCGAAAGAAGTGGGAGGAAAGTAGAACTTGATGAGGTACTGCCTCTCGAACCAGAGAGTAGCGCAGCTCAGGAACATGTTTCGGTGATGCCTGCACCGGCTAGAGAGGAAGTTAATGATGATGGTGATCATGAAACTTCGGATCAAGTTGCTACTGAACTTCGTAGGTCCACAAGGACACGTTCCGCACTAGAGTGGTATGACAACCCTGTCCTGGAAATCATGTTGTTAGACAACGGTGAACCTTCAAACTATTAAGAAGCGATGGCGGGCTCGGATTCCAACAAATGGCTTGAGGCCATGAAATCTGAGATAGGATCCATGTATGAAAACGAAGTATGGACTTTGACAGACTTGCCCGATGATCGGCAAGCCATAGAGAATAAATGGATCTTTAAGAAGAAGACTGACGCGGATGGTAATGTGACCATCTATAAGGCTCGGCTTGTCGCTAAGGGTTATTGACAAGTTCAAGGGGTTGACTACGATGAGACCTTCTCACCCGTAGCAAAGCTAAAGTCTGTCTGAATCATGTTAGCAATTGTCGCATTCTATGATTATGAGATATGGCAAATGGACGTCAAAACGGCATTCCTTAATGGTTTCCTTAAGGAAGAATTGTATATGATGCAGCCGGAAGGTTTTGTCGATCCTAAGAATGCTGACAAGGTGTGCAAGCTCCAGCGCTCCATCTATGGGCTGGTGCAAGCATCTCGGAGTTGGAACATTCACTTTGATGAAATGATCAAAGCGTTTGGGTTTATGCAGACTTATGGAGAAGCATGTGTTTACAAGAAAGTGAGTGGGAGCTCTGTAGCATTTCTCATATTATATGTGGATGACATACTATTGATGGGAAATGATATAGAACATTTGGAAAGCATAAAGGCCTACTTGAATAAGTGTTTTTTAATGAAGGACCTTGGAGAAGATGCTTACATATTAGGCATCAACATCTATAGAGATAGATCGAGACGCCTCATTGGTCTTTCGCAAAGCACATACCTTGACAAGATATTGAAGAAGTTCAATATGGATCAGTCCAAGAAGAGGTTCTTGCCTGTATTGCAAGGTGTGAGATTGAGCACGGCTCAATGCCCGACCTCGGCAGAAGATAGAGAAAAGATGAGTGTCATCCCCTATGCCTCAGCCATAGGCTCTATTATGTATGTCATGCTGTGTACCAGACCTGATGTGAACCTTGCCGTAAGTTTGGTAGGGAGGTACCAAAGTGATCCTGGTATGGAACACTCGACAACGGTCAAGAATATCCTCATTGGAAGCCGTACACTCATTGGAATAGTGTCCGGGTCTTCCACAACTGTAGCAGTTTCGCTCTCGACTAGAAGATCTTTTGTCATTGTAGGACCTTGACTTGAAGCTTCTATCTTTGCTTCTACTCTTGTAGAACTTGTTGAAGTTCTTCACCATTAAGCTCAATTCTTCATTGAAGTTTTGTTTCTCACTTGATGATGTAGGGGCTTCACATGAGGCTTTGTAGGCACCACTTGATTTGTTGTGAAGTTCCTCTTTATCCTTAAGTGACATCTCATGAGCAACAATTCTTCCAATCACCTCCGTTGGCTTGAGATTTTTGTAATTGGGCATCATTTGGATCAATGTGCACACGGTATCATATTTTCCATCCAAGGCTCTTAGAATCTTCTTGATGATGAATCTATCGGTCATCTCTTCACTTCCTAAGCCGGCAATCTCATTTGTGATGAGAGCAAGCCTAGAGTACATTTCAGCGATGCCTTCACCATCCTTCATTTTGAACTTGTCAAGTTGACTTTGAAGCACATCCAACTTGGATTCCTTGACGGAGTCGGTACCTTCGTGCATATCAATCAAAGTGTCCCAAATTTCCTTTGCATTCTCAAGACGGCTGATTTTGTTGAATTCTTCGGGGCACAATCCGTTGAAGAGAATATCACAAGCTTGAGCATTGTATTGCAACATCTTCAACTCATCCGCGGTAGCTTCACGGTTTGGTTCTTTCCCATCAAAGAAGTCACCTTGCAAACCAACACATACAATAGCCCAAACGGCGGGGTTATGTCCAAGAATATGCATTTTCATTTTATGCTTCCAACTAGCAAAATTAGTACCATCAAAGTAAGGACCTCTACGGTGGTAATTTCCCTCGCTAGACACCATACTCTCCTAGGTTGTGAAACCAAGGCTATGACCACCAAAAGCTATGGAGATCAAAGCGAATGGAGACCAAAGCTCTGATACCACTTGTAGGATGGAAAGTATGTCTAGAGGGGGGGTGATTAGACTACTTGACCAAATAAAAACTTAACCTTTTCCCAATTTTAGTTCTTGGCAGATTTTAGCTATTGTAGGACAAGTCAAGCAATCATCACACAATTCAAGCAAGCATGCGAAGAGTATATTGGCAGCGGAAAGTAAAGCATGCAACTTGCAAGAATGTAAAGGGAAGGGTTTGGAGAATTCAAACGCAATTGGAGACACGGATGTTTTTCCCGTGGTTCGGATAGGTGGTGCTATCCTACATCCACGTTGATGGAGACTTCAACCCATGAAGGGTAACGGTTGCGCGAGTCCACGGAGGGCTCCACCCACAAAGGGTAACGGTTGCGTGAGTCCACGGAGGGCTCCACCCACGAAGGGTCCACGAAGAAGCAACCACCCACAAAGGGTCCACGAAGTAGCAACCTTGTCTATCCCACCATGGCCATCGCCCACGAAGGACTTGACTCACTAGCGGTAGATCTTCACGAAGTAGGCGATCTCCTTGCCCTTACAAACTCCTTGGTTCAACTCCACAATCTTGTCGGAGGCTCCCAAGTGACACCTAGCCAATCTAGGAGACACCACTCTCCAAGAAGTAACAAATGGTGTGTAGGTAATGAACTCCTTGCTCTTGTGCTTCAAATGATAGTCTCCCCAACACTCAACTCTCTCTCATAGGATTTGGATCTTGTGGAAAGAAGATTTGAGTGGAAAGCAACTTGGGGAAGGCTAGAGATCAAGATTCATATGGTAGGAATGGAATATCTTGGTCTCAACACATGAGTAGGTGGTTCTCTCTCAGAACATATGAATTGGAATTGTGTATGTGTTCTGATGGCTCTCTCCACGAATGAAGATGAGGTGGAGGGGTATATATAGCCTCCACACAAAATCCAACCGTTACACACAGTTTTCCAATCTCGGTGGGACCGAATCAACAAACTTGGTCGGACCGAAAAGGTAAACCTAGTGACCGTTAGAGATTTTCAGTAGGACTGACATGCAACTCGGTAGGACCGATATGGTTAGGGTTTGGGCATAACGTAATCTCGGTGAGACCGATTACACAAACTCGGTGAGACCGATTTTGGTAATTAGCTAACCAGAGAGTTGGAAAGCAAACTCGGTGGGACCGATTTGCTCTTTCGGTGAGACCGAAAAGTTACAAAAAGGAAACACTGAATTTACATTGCAATCTCGGTGGGACCGATTCGCTCTTTCGGTGAGACCGAAAAGTTACGAAAAGGAAATAGAGAGTTTGCAATCCCATCTCGGTGAGACCGAGATCCCTATCGGTAGAACCGAATTGCTAGGGTTTGGCAGTGGCTTATGACAAGTGAAACTCGGTGGCGCCGGATAGAAAGAATCGGTAGGACCGAGTTTGGCTTAGGGTTTAGGTCATAAGTGGATATGGGAAAGTAGTTGAGGGTTTTGGAGCATATCACTAAGCACATGAAGCAAGAGGCTCATTAAGCAACACCTCATCCCTCCTTGATAGTATTGGCTTTTCCTAAAGACTCAATGTGATCTTGGATCACTAAAATATAAAATGAAGAGTCTTGAGCTTTTGAGCTTGAGCCAATCCTTTGTCCTTAGCATTTTGAGGGTTCCACTTTCACATCCATGCCATGCCAATCATTGAGCTTTCCTGAAATAGTCATCTTGGAATAGCATTAGCTCAATGAGCTATATGTTGTTATGAATTACCAAAACCACCTAGGGATAGTTGCACTTTCGATCTCCCCCTTTTTGGTAATTGATGACAACATATAGATCAAAGCTTCGACAAATGATAATAAGCATGAAATATATCGTCGCTTTGAGAAGTATGTGACAAGTAAGAGCTCCCCCTAAATTTGTGCATATTTAAAATTTGCTTTGGACTGCAAATGCACAAGGAGTTAGAGTCATGGGTTACTCTTCCATGTCACATACATCTTGGTGGAGCGCTTAAAATGATAAGAATGAAATACATGCACTCATCACCACTCATCACCAAGAAAAGTGAATGATCACATAAGATTGATAAGATAATAGCATTCACCAAGCATTAAGTGTAGCTTATGATCAAACACATGATCATCAATGTCTCACGAGCAATGACATAGTATCTCACACAAAAGCAAACAAAGTTCGAAAAACCACCAAATAAAACAAGAGAGAATAAAAGCAACACTCTCTCTCGAAGCCTATGATCTATACATTTTCTCCCCCTTTGGCAACAAGTTACCAAAAAGTTCCTAGAAAATGCATAGTGCTAGATCGACGCTCAGGTTTGATCTTCTGGTGGTGGTGGGGTCCGGAGCACTCCAAGGACGAAGCCTTCTGTAGACGTGGTTGGAGTTGAGGCTGAAGTAGATGCTGGAGCTGGTGGAACTGAAGCTGTAGCTGGTGCAGAAGTGGTGGCTCTGGTGTCAGCAACTGGCACTGCATGTGATCTCTGAGCTCTTGGCACTCTGGCAAATGCATCAGTTGTAGTCTTACCTCTCCTCTCCTGCATGTCATCCTGAAGTTGTTCCACTGCAGTCTGAATCTCTGTCACTTTGACATCCAAGTCATAGAACTTTTGTTCCATGATCCTCTCTAAGCTTTCCTGGTTCTGAGTTAGGGTGGCTAGTCCTTGCTCAATCCACAGGGTGGATGCAATCAAGTAACCAAGCTGCTCTTGTTTGGTTTTCAGGAAATATTCAGATGCCTCCTCTTGAGTAGGCATCTTGGCAGCTTTCTCCTTCCTCGCCTTATCCTTCTTGGCTTGTGCTTGGGCAGATGATGGTTCATTCTCAGTCATAACAACTTGATTATCTTCAAAATCTGGATGGATGGGCAGGTGTTCCTTGTCCAATAAGTATATGCCCGTGCCCATCTTGGAGTTGATGAGCTCCTGAATCTGTGGGGCATAACCACAGCTCCTCTTCTGATCTGCTGCAGTCCTCTTGATAGTCTCTACTATGAGGCTCATGACCTTGAATTTCTGAGGTACATCAAATACATGAAGCAAATTTATTGCATGGCCTCTGATCATCTTGTGATCACCTGACTTGGGCAAGAGAGTGTGCCTCAAAATCCAATTAATAGTTGGCAGCCCTGACAGAAGATAATGCACTGAGCCAAATTTGAAAGTTTCAAGAGCTTCATTTGGAATTTCCTTGTACATATTGGACATAGAGTTGTGGTCCATCTTCTTCTTGGCATAGATATCCAAGTCATCCTCATGCTCCTCTGGGGCATTGATCAGCTGAGCCCATTCAGCAACTCTAGACTGGTACCTCGTACCCTCAGACATCCAAACAATTCTCCCATCTGAATAAAAATGTGTGGTGGAGTAGAACTGCATGATAAGCTCCTCGTTCCACTTTGTGAGCTTCTGCCCAACAAAGTCCTCTACTCCACATGCCTTGAAGCTGTCTTGCACTCCAGGATAGTGCTCTTCATTGTCCTTGATGTACTCCCAATCAACCCATCTCATGTCACAAACTATGGGCTTCTTATCAAGCAACACTGTCTCATAGAAATCTTGTTGTTCCTTGGTGTGAAACCTGTAATCCATAGCAGTTCTTCTCCTTGAAGCATACGGGTCTGCTTCTCTCCACTTCCTGAGCCTTGAATCTCTTCTGAGTTTCATGTCTTCAGCCACAGGATGAGCATCATTGTGGTCTGGGATCTTGGGCTTGAGCTTTCTCAGAACATGCTCTTCATCATCTTCTTCAACAACAGTCTCAGGCACTGGGGCCTTGTTCTTCTCAGTTGCAGGTATGCTCCTCGTATTTCTCTTTGGTTTTGGCTTTGGAGCTGGCTTGGCCTTGGAAGTAGCTGCCCCTGATCTTATGGCATCACCCATCAGCTTGGGTGTCTTAGGTGCTGGTGCAGCTACCTCTTCTTCTTCCTCTTCTTCCATGATGGAAGCCTTTCCAAGCATTCTGGCTACGGTCTTCTTGACCCTTTCCTTTCTTTTCTTGCCTTCAGCAGCAACTGGCTCTATGGGAGTGGGCTTCTCAGTTGAAGCTCTGGCCTTTGACATAGGCTGCCTGCCTGCTGGCCTTTTGATCTTTAACCCTGGCTTTGTGCCCTGTGTTGAGCCATGTTCCTTCTCGAGCACTACTCTCTTTGAAGTTGCTTCCTCTTCTGCCACATAGTCCTCATCCTATGATTCTGAGGTTCTCTTCTTCCTTTGTCTTGTGGCAGCTTTTGGCAGATTGCTAGGGGTGCTCCTGCTGCCTTCATCTGAAGAACTTGAGGGACTAGTGCCCTCACTCATCTGCACTGGCTGTTCTGACATGTTCTGGCTATCACTTTGGTCTGACATGATGAACAAGCTGACTGCTGACCCTGTGAATAGTTTATAGATGAGGTAGAGTGGATGAGCATCACAAAATGCAGAGATTTTTGCAAAAGAATAATTCAAAAACTTAGTTTTAGTTTCCCACTGAAATCATCTCGGATCTACCGATTTTTAAACTCGGTGATACCGAAGCAGTTTTGGAACCTAAACTAGTGAACTCGGTCAGATCGAGTCACAGTTTGGTGGCACCGAGACTGCTAGGGTTTCACAAAGTTCCAAAATCGATCACACCGATAAGTAATTCTCGGTCAGACCGAGTCTCACTTGTGCAATGGCATAAGCCAAATCGATGGGACCGAGTTTTTCAACTCGGTGGGTCCGAGATGGTTTCGGCGGAAACCTAACCCTAAATTTTTCGAATTTAACCTAATCTACGAGCGCATTGACTGGATAGGAGTGTTTTAATCGTGGCGAGAATCATTATGAACACAATGAGCTAGGAATCGGACGGGGAATAGCACTGTGATCGAGTCCATACCCTAGTTCGGCAGAGACTCGCTACGGCGGCAACGGCGGGGTTGAATTTCCGTTGACGGCGACGGAGACCAGCGACTGGAGGCGGCTGGCGGCGAGGAGACGATCCGGAGACCACGTTGGCAGAGCAGGCTATCGCGCGGGTGAAGGGGTTCGGAGAAATTTCCAAATTTTTGCCCGTGACTATATATAGCCCGACCCTGTCGGTGTGACCGAGTGGAACGACTCGGTGGCACCGAGATGCAAAACTATATACAGTTATTGCAACTCGGTGTGACCGAATGGTTCAAATCGGTTGCACCAGGATCGAAAACCTAGATCAACTTAATGATCTCGGTAGGACCGAAAGTAGGGTATCGGTTAGACCGAGAATCATAAAGAGGTTTTGGAAGTTTAAGTCTATGACGAATCGGGGACTCCGAGCGCTCCTCACACAGAGTGGTTCGAATCTGACTTGATCAAATTTTGTGATGTAGCATGAATAGAGTTTGAGACGAGAAAAGCATAGATAGCTAGAGGAGGTTCTTAGGCATTCTTGTCCATCCACTTGGCAAAAGGAAATAAAACCAAACAATCAAAACAACAAGTGGATGTCCTCGAATGAGTAAAATATGCAACCAGCATGCTCACACAATAAGATGGCAAATCAAATATGTGACAAGGCATGCACAACCAATTCTAGCATCTATCAAGCAGTTTGCGATGACAAGGTCATCTATATATGAGTATATTGACTTAGGAGTCAAGTGAGAACACTTGATCATAGGTCATACTCATCGTTTAAGCTCAAGTGGGGTTACCACTTTTACATAAAGCATTGTTGTGTTCACATCTTTAGAGTTGCTTTAGCTCAAGTCTTAGAGTAAAGCTCCCCCTAGATGTGATATCCCCCCTTAGAGGGATGAACTAACCTCGGGTTTTGTCGATGATGACTTCAGGTAGATGTTGAAGATGTGGATGCTCAATGTTGATGTAGATCACTTGGAGCTATCCATTTGAGTGAATTGCTCTTTCAATACCTACATGGGTTAGTCCCACAAGGAACAAACAAGGATATCCATAGACATAGAGTGATGCACACACAAGATGATGTCCATGAAAACTTTTAGGTTACCTTGTCCCTTGTCTTACCAACAAGGGGGTTTGTGACTCCTTGAACTAGTGCAAGATGTGGAAGTTGATTGCACTTGTTCTTGCCAAAATGATAAGAGTGAAGTATGTTGGTGGAGTCACCCTCAAGAACTCTCTAGTTCTTCTTCTTTTGGATCCACACCATCTTGATGGGAATCCTTGGAGTTGTAGTCGTACTTGATGAAGTGGAACTTGAAGTAGTCTTGGGAATCCACTTGACTAAGGTCTTAGGAGCTTCTTCAAATGCATCAATTTCCTCTTGAAGCTTGTCCTTGCCTTTTTGCTTGTAGTCTTGTGGTGGAAGATCATCTTGAGCTTGTGTCCCCTTGAAAGAAGTATCATACTTCTCTTGTTGAGGAACAAACTTTGTCTTGGGGTATTGATCTTCTTCCCACTCAACTCCATTGGCATTGAACTTTCGTTCAAAACCAACACCTTGATTCTTCCGGTGCATTCCTTGCTTGCGCACAATTTCCTCGAATTGCTTACTCCCGGCAAGGCTTTTGTACACTCCTTTCTCTATAATTCCCTTCAATAAGCTATTTTCTTGCTCAAGTGTAACTTGGCTAAGAGAATCATTAGTGGAATCAAGAGAACTACTAGAAGCAACAATATTGGATTTAGCATGATCATTGTTACTGCTAGAGGAAGAATCTTTCTTGTTCTTGTTACTAGACTTGACTTGAGGCATGTAAGTGGATAAGAGTAAACGCTTGGCAATGTAAGAAGAACTTTTCTTGCGGAGATCATCATTGATTGCTTTTAAGAACTAATGCTCTTGCTCAAGATTGAGCTTTTCAAAGCGTAATTTCTCATGAGCTCTTAAGAGTTCTCGATGATCTTCGAGGATAGTTTCATGAGCTAACTTAAGAGTGTTTAGTTCTTTAGTTAGAGCCTCAATCTTCTCCTTATCATTGTCATTCGTTTTATCTTGATTAGCATTATTAATTGACGTTTCATCATAGTATTCATCACTAGAGTTGTCAACAAGCAAATCATCACCTAACAAGTCATCTTCATCACTATTGAAATCAACATACTCGGGGTGTGTTACCTTAGGACCTTTGGCCATGAAGCATCTTCCAATTCCTTCATTTGGTCAGTCAAATATGTCGTAGGAGTTGGTTGACACAAGTGCTAGACCGGCAACACCTTCATCTTGAGTATCTTCGGAGTCGGAGTGATAACTTCTCTCGGAGTGGCTGTCGGAGTCGGAGCCGGATACCCATTCACCAACATGAGCTTGATGTCTTTGTTTTGTGTAGCTCCTTGATGATTTTTCCTTCCTTTCCGAATCCTTGCTTCTCCGTGAGTATCTTCGTTCATAACGATCATCTCTACTCCTTCTCTCTCTTGGTGGTGATTCTTTGCTTCTTCTTTTTGGAGAATCTTCTCTTCTCTTGTAGGGAGCCGTACACTCATTGGAATAGTGTCCGGGTCTTCCACAACTATAGCAGTTTCGCTCTCGACTAGAAGATCTTTTGTCATTGTAGGATCTTGACTTGAAGCTTCTATCTTTGCTTCTACTCTTGTAGAACTTGTTGAAGTTCTTCACCATTAAGCTCAATTCTTCATTGAAGTTTTGTTTCTCACTTGATGATGTAGGGGCTTCACATGAGGCTTTGTAGGCACCACTTGATTTGTTGTGAAGTTCCTCTTTATCCTTAAGTGACATCTCATGAGCAACAATTCTTCCAATCACCTCCGTTGGCTTGAGATTTTTGTAATTGGGCATCATTTGGATCAATGTGCACACGGTATCATATTTTCCATCCAAGGCTCTTAGAATCTTCTTGATGATGAATCTATCGGTCATCTCTTCACTTCCTAAGCCGGCAATCTCATTTGTGATGAGAGCAAGCCTAGAGTACATTTCAGCGACACCTTCACCATCCTTCATTTTGAACTTGTCAAGTTGACTTTGAAGCACATCCAACTTGGATTCCTTGACGGAGTCGGTACCTTCGTGCATATCAATCAAAGTGTCCCAAATTTCCTTTGCATTCTCAAGACGGCTGATTTTGTTGAATTCTTCGGGGCACAATCCGTTGAAGAGAATATCACAAGCTTGAGCATTGTATTGCAACATCTTCAACTCATCCGCGGTAGCTTCACAGTTTGGTTCTTTCCCATCAAAGAAGTCACCTTGCAAACCAACACACACAATAGCCCAAACGGCGGGGTTATGTCCAAGAATATGCATTTACATTTTATGCTTCCAACTAGCAAAATTAGTACCATCAAAGTAAGGACCTCTATGGTGATAATTTCCCTCGCTAGACGCCATACTCTCCTAGGTTGTGAAACCAAGGCTATGACCACCAAAAGCTATGGAGATCAAAGCGAATGGAGACCAAAGCTCTGATACCACTTGTAGGATCGAAAGTATGTCTAGAGGGGGGTTGATTAGACTACTTGACCAAATAAAAACTTAACCTTTTCCCAATTTTAGTTCTTGGCAGATTTTAGCTGTTGTAGGACAAGTCAAGCAATCATCACACAATTCAAGCAAGCATGCGAAGAGTATATTGGCAGCGGAAAGTAAAGCATGCAACTTGCAAGAATGTAAAGGGAAGGGTTTGGAGAATTCAAACGCAATTGGAGACACGGATGTTTTTCCCGTGGTTCGGATAGGTGGTGCTATCCTACATCCACGTTGATGGAGACTTCAACCCACGAAGGGTAACGGTTGCGCGAGTCCACGGAGGGCTCCACCCACAAAGGGTAACGGTTGCGCGAGTCCACGGAGGGCTCCACCCACAAAGGGTCCACGAAGAAGCAACCACCCAAAAAGGGTCCACGAAGTAGCAACCTTGTCTATCCCACCATGGCCATCGCCCACGAAGGACTTGCCTCACTAGCGGTAGATCTTCACAAAGTAGGCGATCTCCTTGCCCTTACAAACTCCTTGGTTCAACTCCACAATCTTGTCGGAGGCTCCCAAGTGACACCTAGCCAATCTAGGAGACACCACTCTCCAAGAAGTAACAAATGGTGTGCAGGTAATGAAATCCTTGCTCTTGTGCTTCAAATGATAGTCTCCCCAACACTCAACTCTCTCTCATAGGATTTGGATCTTGTGGAAAGAAGATTTGAGTGGAAAGCAACTTGGGGAAGGCTAGAGATCAAGATTCATATGGTAGGAATGGAATATCTTGGTCTCAACACATGAGTAGGTGGTTCTCTCTCAGAACATATGAATTGGAATTGTGTATGTGTTCTGATGGCTCTCTCCACGAATGAAGAGGAGGTGGAGGGGTATATATAGCCTCCACACAAAATCCAACCGTTACACACAGTTTTCCAATCTCGGTGGGACCGAATCAACAAACTCGGTCGGGCCGAAAAGGTAAACCTAGTGACCGTTAGAGATTTTCGGTGGGACTGACATGCAACTCGGTAGGACCGATATGGTTAGGGTTTGGGCATAACGTAATCTCGGTGAGACCGATTACACAAACTCGGTGAGACCGATTTTGGTAATTAGCTAACCAGAGAGTTGGTCAGGCAAACTCGGTGGGACCAATTTGCTCTTTCGGTGAGACCGAAAAGTTACAAAAAGGAAACACTGAATTTACATTGCAATCTCGGTGGGACCGATTCGCTCTTTCGGTGAGACCGAAAAGTTACAAAAAGGAAACAGAGAGTTTGCAATCCCATCTCGGTGAGACCGAGATCCCTATCGGTAGAACCGAATTGCTAGGGTTTGGCAGTGGCTTATGACAAGTGAAACTCGGTGGCGCCGGATAGAAAGAATCGGTAGGACCGAGTTTGGCTTAGGGTTTAGGTCATAAGTGGATATGGGAAAGTAGTTGAGGGTTTTGGAGCATATCACTAAGCACATGAAGCAAGAGGCTCATTAAGCAACACCTCATCCCTCCTTGATAGTATTGGCTTTTCCTAAAGACTCAATGTGATCTTGGATCACTAAAATATAAAATGAAGAATCTTGAGCTTTTGAGCTTGAGCCAATCCTTTGTCCTTAGCATTTTGAGGGTTCCACTTTCACATCCATGCCATGCCAATCATTGAGCTTTCCTGAAATAGTCATCTTGGAATAGCATTAGCTCAATGAGCTATATGTTGTTATGAATTACCAAAACCACCTAGGGATAGTTGCACTTTCATGGAGGCAGCACAGGAAGCAGTCTGGATGAAGGAGTTCATCACCGACCTAGGAGTCATTCCCAATGCATCGGGCCCAATGACTCTCTTCTGTGACAACACTGGAGCTATTGCCCTTGCCAAGGTGCCTGGGTTTCACAAGAAGGCCAGGCATATCAAGCGTCGCTTCAACTCCATTCGTGAATATATTCAAGATGGAGACATATATATTCGTAAAGTGCATACGGATCTGAATGTCGCAGATCCATTGACTAAACCTCTTCCACGAGCAAAACATGATCAACACCAGAACTCTATGGGTGTTCGATTCATCACAATGTAACTAGATTATTGACTCTAGTGCAAGTGGGAGACTGTTGGAAATATGCCCTAGAGGCAATAATAAAATAGTTATTATTATATTTCCTTGTTCATGATAATTGTCTATTGTTCATGCTATAATTGTATTAACCGGAAACCGTAATACATGTGTGAATACAAAGACCTTTATATGTCCCTAGTAAGCCTCTAGTTGACTAGCTCGTTGATCAATAGATGGTTGTGGTTTCCTAACCATGGACATTGGATGTCGTTGATAACAGGATCACATCATTAGAAGAATGATGCGATGGACAAGACCCAATCCTAAGCATAGCACTAGATCGTGTAGTTCGTTTGCTAGAGCTTTTATGTGCAACTCCCAGATACCGTAGGAGTGCTTTGGGTGTACCAAATGTCACAACGTAACTGGGTGAATACAAAGGTGCACTACAGGCATCTCCGAAAGTTTCTGTTGGGTTGGCACGAATCGAGACTGGGATTTGTCACTCCGTATGACAGAGAGGTATCTCTGGGGCCACTCAGTAATGCATCATCATAGCGAGCTCAATGTGACTAAGGAGTTGGTCATGGGATCATGCGTCACGAAATGAGTAAAGTGACTTGCCGGTAACGATATTGAACGAGGTATGGGGATACCGACAATCGAATCTCGGGCAAGTAACATACCGATGGACAAAGGGAATTGTATACGGGATTGATTGAATCCCCGACATTGTGGTTCATCCGATGAGATCATCGTGGAACATGTGGGAACCAACATGGGTATCCAGATCCCGCTGTTGGTTATTGGTCGGAGAGATGTCTTTGTCATGTCTACATGGTTCCTGAACCCGTAGGGTCTACACACTTAAGGTTCAGTGACGCTAGAGTTGTTATGGAAAATTGTATGTGGTTACCGAAGGTTGTTCAGAGTCCCGGATGAGATCCTGTACATCATGAGGAGTTCCGGAATGGTCCGGAGGTGAAGATTTATATATGGGAAGCCTAGTTTCAGTCGCCGGAATAGTTTCGGGGGTTATCGGTATTTGTACCTGGACCACTGGGTGGGGCCACCTGCCCCGGGGGACTTAATGGGCTGAATATGGGAGGGAACCAGCCCCTGATGGGCTGGTGCGCCCCCCAAGGGCCCAAGGCGCCTAGGGTTGGAAACCCTAGGGGGAGGGGGCGCCTCCCACCTTTCTTGGGGGGCAAGTCTCCCCCTTGGCCACCGCCCCCCTCGAGATGCATCTAGGGGGGCCGGCCCCCTCTCCCCTTCACACTATAAATAGAGGGGGTGGGAGGGCAGCCGCACCCCATCCCTGGCGCAACCCCTCCCTCCTCCAACACCTCCTCCTCCTCCTCTGTAGTGCTTAGCGAAGCTCTGCCGGATAACCACGAGCTCCACCACCACCACGCCGTCGTGCTGCCGGAGTTCTCCCTCAAATTCTCCATCAAGAAGGAGGAGACGTCCCCAGGCTGTATGTGTGTTGAACGCGGAGGCCGTCCGTTCGGCGCTTGATCGGATCTTCCGCGATTTGGATCGCCGCTAGTATGACTCCATCAACCGCATTCTTGTAACGCTTCCGCTTAGCTATCTCCAAGGGTATGAATATGCACTCCCTCTCTCTCATTGCTAGCATCTCCTAGATTGATCTTGGTGACACGTAGGAAATTTTGAATTATTACTACGTTCCCCAACAACATCGACACGACGTCACTACAGTGATGACCCTACATGGCCACACGGTTCTGGCAAAACCGATGTGTGCTCGATGGGCTTCCTCCGATCTTGGCAAAACTGGTGGATCGGCTCATCGTTGATGACACCGTCTGACATCTACAAGGTGCATCGTCCATGTCTGCAGCTCCGTCATAGCGCATTTTTTGCACCTCCATCTTTGTGCGGCTTCATCATCCACGACGACCACACCATTGACCATAACTACCTCGACCATGGCTACATCACCATGATCGGCTACCTCAACATCGACATTAATGGTTTGGTCTATGACAACTCATCGACAACAACTCACTTTAACTCTAGTCAACAACGTCCGCGTCGTCACTAGCGTCCACGCCACTCCCGCTGTGATTGCGGGAGGGAATAGAGGAGAGACGAGGAAGGCACCAGAATGGACGTAGTCACCATCCCAGGTGCCGAACCGTCAGCCATTATAGACACAGTTGATGATGGTGCAGCAGAGAAGATGACAGAAGCACACGACTTCAAATTCAGTCGCAATTGTCCGCTTCAGTTCCGCTGCGACTAAGGGGGTATTAGAAGTATAACTATGTTTAAGTTAGAGATTAGGAGTTAGAGATAGGATTGGTTTAAACCATGTACGTCTTGCCCTCTACTCCAAGTCTCTTCCTCATATTGTACTCTATATATACCCTACGATGGTCAGCTCAATATAACACAACAAGACAATATTCATCCATTCGGTAATTTTCCACATACCTTTTTTAAGGATGCACGTAAGTTTGTCCTTTCTTGTGATGAATGTCAAAGAATTGGTAATATTGGTGGATGTCAGTGATACGTCTCTAGCATATCTATAATTTTTTATTGTTCCATGCTATTATATTATCTGTTTTGGATGTTTAATGGGCTTTAATATGCACTTTTATATTATTTTTGGGACTAACCTATTAACCGGAGGCCTAGTGCCAGTTTCTATTTTTTTGCCTATTTTAGTGTTTCGCAGAAAAGGAATATCAAACGGAATCCAAACAGAACGAAACCTTCACAAGGATCTTTCTTGGAACAAATGCAAACCAGGAGACTTGGAGTGGAAGCCTGGAACTCCGTGAAGCTTCCACAAGGCAAGAGGGCGCGCCCCCCACCCTCATGGGCCCCACGGAGCTCCACCGACATACTTCTTTCGCCTATATATATTCTTATACCCTAAAAACATCACGGGGAGCCACGAAACCACTTTTCCACCGCCGCAACCTTCTGTACCCTGAGATCCCATCTGGGGCTTTTTCTGGCGATCTGCCAGATGGGGATTCGATCATGGAGGGCTTCTACATCAACACCATAGCCTCTTTGATGATGTGTGAGTACTTTACCACAGACCTTCGGGTCCATAGTTATTACCTAGATGGATTCTTCTCTCTCTTTTGTTCTCAATACCAAGTTCTCCTTGATGTTCTTGGAGATCTATTCGATGTAATACTTTTTGCAGTGTGTTTGCCGAGATCCGATGAATTGTGGATTTATGATCAAGTTTATCTATGAACAATATTTGGTTCTTCTCTGAATTCTTATATGCATGATTTGATATCTTTGCAAGTCTCTTCGAATTATCGTTTTAGTTTGGCCTACTAGATTGAACTTTCTTGCAATGGTAGAAGTGCTTAGCTTTGGGTATAATCTTGAAGTGGCCTTTACCAGTGACAGTAAGGGCAGGAAGGGACATATTGTATTGTTGCCATCGAGGATAAAAAGATGGGGTTTATATCCTATTGCTTGAGTTTATCCCTCTACATCATGTCATCTTGCCTAAAGCATTACTTTGTTCTTATGAACTTAATACTCTAGATGCATGCTGGATAGCGGTCGATGTGTGGAGTAATAGTAGTAGATGCAGAATTGTTTCGGTCTACTTAACACGGACATGATGCCTATATTTCATAACCATTGCCTAGATATTCTCATAACTATGCGCTCTTCTATCAATTGCTCGGCAGTAATTTGTTCACCCACCGTAACACTTGCTATCATGAGATAAGCCACTAGTGAAACCTATGCCCCCCAGGTCTCTTTCTTATTATATTGCATCTCTTTTATTTACATCGCATCTTGTTTACTATTTTGCAATCTATACAACAAAAATACCAAAAATATTTACCTTACTATCTTTATAAGATCTCACTTTCGCAAGTGACCATGAAGGGATTGACAACCCCTTTATCGCATTGGTTGCGAGGTTCTTGATTGTTTGTGCAGGTACTAGGTGACTTGCGTGTTATCTCCTACTAGATTGATACCTTGGTTCTCAAAAATTGAGGGAAATACTTACGCTACTGTGCTGCATCACCCTTTCCTCTTCAAGGGAAAACCAACGCATGCTCAAGAGGTAGCAAGAAGGATTTCTGGCGCCATTGTCGGGGAGATCTACGCTCAAGTCATGACATACTAAGTACCCATCATAAACTCTTCTCCCTCTCATTAAATTATTTGCCATTTTCCTCTCGTTTCCTCTCCCCCACTTCACCTTTGTCGTTTTATTCGCCCTCTTCCGTTCGTCCTTCTGTTTGCTCGTGTTACCATGTGCATTCTATTAGCTTGCATCTTCGCTTGCTAAATATCTATTGTTATGGATCCTCATCATCTTGCTAATCTTTTTAAAAGATCCAATTATTATGAACCAATTGCTAGTGAGTTGAGTGCACTAGATTATCTTTATGGAGTTTTGCTTGAAATCCGTGAATCTGAAAATTGTGATGAAGTGCTTTATAAAGTGATTCACGATAGATCTTTGAATAAAAAGCATGATTGCAATGACGTTATTATAAATTCTATGAATGTAAATTGTGCTAATGATATGCAAAACCTCAAGCTTGGGGATGCTAGTTTTGCTATGACTACTATTTGTTGCAATGATCATGATTGGGGTGATTCTTCTTATGATCTTGAAAATTTATTTAATCCCCATGATGAATATGAGATTGATAATAATGTTTGCAATAATATTGAAAGTGGGTTTGTAAGAGTGTCAACTTTAGATCCCATGTATTTGGAGAATGTTCAATCTTATGAAATTTTTGATAAAAATGGGTTTGGAGAGGTCATGACTTTAGTTATTGTTAATCCCACTATTTTGGAAGAGTGTCAACTGTGCATACATGTGGATCGTGTTAAGAATATTTTTTGTGATAGATATTTTGTTTAATTTGCTTATGATCCCACATGTAATTATTATGAGAGAGGAAAATATGGTTGTAGAAATTTTCATGTTACTAAATTACCTCTCGTTATGTTGAGATTGCTATTGTTTCTTTCCTCTTCCTTGCATATGCTAGTTTTTGCTTGATGTGATAATTTGTTTGCTTATATAATGCCTATGCATAGGAAGTATTTTAGACTTAGATGTGATTTTCATGTGCTTCATGATGCTCCCTTTGTGTTTCAATTGCTATCTTTCATGTGAGCATCATTAAAATTATCAATGCCTAGCTAGGGGCGTTAAACGATAGCGCTTGTTGGGAGGCAACCCAATTTTATTTTTGTTTTTTACTTTTTGTTCTTGTTAGTATAAATAATTTATCTAGCCTCTTTTATGATTGTGTTTTTATGTTTTAATTAGTGTTTGTGCCAAGTAAAGCCTTTAGGATCTTCTTCGGTGATTGTTGTTTGATCTTGCTGAAAAAAACAGAAAGTATGCGCTCACGAGAATAATTTTCATTTTTTACCAATGAGCGATAAAATACCAATTACAACTGAAGTAGATCAATATACAAATTATTTAGGTCATCCAAAATTTTCAGAATTTTTGGAATTGCAGAAGTATTCGAAACCTCCAGATTGCTACAGACTATTCTGTTTTGACAGATTCTGTTTTTGGTGTGTTGTTTGCTTATTTTGATGAATGTATGGCTAGTATCGGGGGTTATGAACCATACAGAAGTTGGAATACAGTAGGTTTAACACCAATATAAATAAGAATGAGTTCATTACAGTACCTTGAAGTGGTGTTTTGTTTTCTTTCGCTAACGGAGCTCATGAGATTTTCTATTTTGAGTTTTGTGTTGTGAAGTTTTGAAGTTTTGGGTAAAGATTTGATGGATTATGGAACAAAGAGTGGCAAGAGCCTAAGCTTGGGGATGCCCATGGCACCCCAAGGTAAAATTCAAGGACAACCAAAAGCCTAAGGTAGGGGATGCCCCGGAAGGCATCCCCTCTTTCGTCTTCGTCTATCGGTAACTTTACTTGAGGCTATATTTTTTTATTCACCACATGGTATGTGTTTTGCTTGGAGCGTCTTGTGTGATTTGAGTCTTTGCTTTTTAGTTTACCACAATCATCCTTGCTGTACACACCTTTTGGGAGATACACACATGAATCAGAATTTATTAGAATACTCTATGTGCTTCACTTATATCTTTTGAGCTAGATAATTTTGCTCTAGTGCTTCACTTATATCTTTTTAGAGCACGGCGGTGGTTTTATTTTATAGAAATTATAGATCTCTCATGCTTCACTTATACTATTTTGAGAGTCTTTTAGAACAACATGGTAGTTTGCTTTGGTTATAAAATTAGTCCTAATATGATGGGCATCCAAGATGGGTATAATAAAAACTTTCATATAGAGTGCATTGAATAGTTTAATACTTGATAATTGTTTTGAGATATAAAGATGGTGATATTAGAGTCGTGCTAGTTGAGTAATTGAGAAATACTTGTGTTGAGGTTGGCAAGTACTGTAGCATGCACGTATGGTAACCGTTGTGTGACAAATTTGAAGCATGAGGTGTTCTTTGAGTGCCTTCCTTATGAGTGGCGATCGGGGATGAGTGATGGTATTTTCCCACCAATCTATCCCCCTAGGAGCATGCGTGTAGTGCTTGGTTTTTGATGACTTGTAGATTTTTGCAATAAGTATGTGAGTTCTTTATGACTAATGTTGAGTTCATGGATTATACGCACTCTCACCCTTCCACCATTGCTAGCCTCTCTTGTGTTGCGCAACTTTTGCCGGTACCATAAACCCATCATTTACCTTCCTCAAAACAGCCACCATACCTACCTATTATGGCATTTCCATAGCCATTCCGAGATATATTACCATGTAACTTTCCACCGTTCCGTTTATTATGACATGCTTCATCATAGTCATATTGCTTTGCATGATCATGTAGTTGACATCGTATTTGTGGCATGGCCACCATTCATAATTTTTTATACATGTCACTCTTGATTCATTACACATCCCGATACACCTCTTGAGGCATTCACATAGAGTCATATTTTGTTCTAAGTATCAAGTTGTAATTCTTGAGTTGTAAATAATAAAAGTGTGATGATCTTCATTATTAGAGCATTGTCCCATGTGAGGAAAGGATGATGGAGACTATGATTCCCCCACAAGTCAGGATGAGACTCCAGACGAAAAATAAATAAATAAAAAGAGGCCATAAAAAAGGCCCAAACAAAAAATATAAATAAATGAGAGAAAAAGAGAGAAGGGGCAATGTTACTATGATTTTTCCACACTTGTGCTTCAAAGTAGCACCATGATCTTCATGATAGAGAGTCTCTTATGTTGTCACTTTCATATACTAGTGGGAATTTTACATTATAGAACTTGGCTTCTATATTCCAATGATGGGCTTCCTCAAATTTCTCTAGGTCTTCGTGAGCAAGAAAGTTGGATGCACACCCACTTAGTTTCTTTTGTTGAGCTTTCATACACTTATAGCTCTAGTGCATCCGTTGCATGGCAATCCCTACTCACTCACATTGATATCTATCATTGGTAATCTCCATAGCCCATTGATACGCCTAGTTGATGTGACACTATCTTCCTCCCTTTTGTCTTCTCCACAACCACCATTCTATTCCACCTATAGTGCTATGTCCATGGCTCGCGCTCATATATTGCGTAAAATTTGAAATTTTTTGAAAAGGCTAAGTATGAAACAATTGCTTGGCTTGTCATCGGGGTTGTGCATGATGGGAGCATTTTGTGTGACGGAAATGAAGCATGGCCAAACTATATGATTTTGTAGGTATGAGCTTTCTTTGGCTATGTTACTTTGAGAAGACATAATTGCTTGGTTAGTATGCTTGAAGTATTATTATTTTTATGTCAATACTAAACTTTTGTCTTGAATATTTTGGATCTGAAAATTCATGCCAGAATAAAGGAAATTACATTGAAAATTATGTTAGGTAGCATTCCACATCAAAAATTCTGTTTTTATAATTTACCTACTCGAGGACGAGCAGGAATTAAGCTTGGGGATGCTTGATACGTCTCCAACGTATCTATAATTTTTTATTGTTCCATGCTATTATATTATCTGTTTTGGATGTTTAATGGGATTTAATATGCACTTTATATTATTTTTGGGACTAACCTATTAACCGGGGGCCCAGTGCCAGTTTTTGTTTTTTTGCCTATTTTAGTGTTTTGCAGAAAAGGAATATCAAACGGAATCCAAACGGAACGAAACGTTCACGAGGATCTTTCTTAGAACAAATGCAAACCAGGAGACTTGGAGTGGAAGTCTGGAACTCCATAAGCTTCCACGAGGCAGGAGGGCGCGCCCAGGGGGTTGGCGCGCCCCCACCCTCGTGGGCCCCATGGAGCTCCACCAATGTACTTCTTTTGCCTATATATACTCTTATAGCCTAAATACATCAGGGGGCACGAAACCACTTTTCCATCGCCGCAACCTTCTGTACCCGTGAGATCCCATCTGGGGCCTTTTCTGGCGATCTGTCGGAGGGGGATTCCATCACAGAGGGCTTCTACATCAACACCATAGCCTCTCCGATGATGTGTGAGTAGTTTACCACAGACCTTCGGGTCCATAGTTATTAGCTAGATGGCTTCTTCTCTCTCTTTGGTTCTCAATACAAAGTTCTCCTTGATGTTCTTGGAGATCTATTCTATGTAATACTTTTTGCGGTGTGTTTGCCGAGATCCAATGAATTGTGGATTTATGATAAAGTTTATCTATGAACAATATTTGGTTCTTCTCTGAATTCTTATATGCATGATTTGATATCTTTGCAAGTCTCTTTGAATTATTGGTTTAGTTTGGCCTACTAGATTGATCTTTCTTGCAATGGGAGAAGTGCTTAGATTTGGGTTCAATCTTGCGGTGTCCTTTCCTAGTGACAGCAGGGGCAGCAAGGCACGTATTGTATTGTTGCCATCGAGGATAAAAAGATGGGGTTTATATCATATTGCTTGAGTTTATCCCTCTACATCATGTCATCTTGCCTAAAGCATTACTCTGTTCTTATGAACTTAATACTCTAGATGCATGCTGGATACTGGTTGATGTGTGGAGTAATAGTAGTAGATGCAGAATCGTTTTGGTCTACTTAACACAGACTTGATGCCTATATTTCATAATCATTGCCTAGATATTCTCATAACTATGCGCTCTTCTATCAATTGCTCGGCAGTAATTTGTTAACCCACCGTAACACTTGCTATCATGAGAGAAGCCACTAGTGAAACCTATGGCCCCGGGGTCTCTTTCTTATTATATTGCATCTCTTTTATTTACATTGCATCTCGTTTACTATTTTGCAATCTATACAACAAAAATACCAAAAATATTTACCTTATATCTTTATCAGATCTCACTTTCGCAAGTGACCGTGAAGGGATTGGCAACCCCTTTATCGCGTTGGTTGCGAGGTTCTTGATTTTTTGTGCAGGTACTAGGTGACTTGCGTGTTATCTCCTACTGGATTGATACCTTGGTTCTAAAAAACTGAGGGAAATACTTATGCTACTTTGCTGCATCACCCTTTCCTCTTCAAGGGAAAACCAATGGATGCTCAAGAGGTAGCAGTCAGCAAATGCCTATGAATTATTCACTTGTTATTGAACCATTTGATGTTTGGGGATTTGATTATATGGGACATTTTCCTTCCTCCAATGGGTATACACATATTCTAGTTGTTGTTCATTATGTTACTAAATGGGTAGAATCTATTCCAACTAGTAGTGCTGACCATAACACTTCTATTAAAATGCTTGAAGAAGTTATTTTCCCAAGGTTTGGAGTCCCTAGATATTTGATGACTGATGATGGTTCACATTTTATTCATGGTTCTTTCCATAAACTTCTTGCTAAATATGATGTTAACCATAGAATGCATCTCCTTATCATCCTCAGTCTAGTGGTCAAGTTGAATTGAGCAATAGAGAACCCAAATTAATTATGCAAAAGGCCGTTAATAGATCTAGAAAGAATTGGTCTAAGAAACTTGATGACGCACTATGGGCTCATAGAATTACTTATAAGAATCCTATGGGTATGTATCCTTATAATTTTTTTATGGAAAAGCATGACATTTACCTCCTGAGTTAGAACATAAAGCATATTGGGCAATTAAAGAACTTAATTATGACTTCAAACTTGCCGGTGAAAATATGTTATTTAATATTATCTCTCTAGATGAGTGGAGAACCCAACCTTATGAAAATGCCAAGTTGTTCAAAGAAAAGGTTAAAAGATGGCATGATAAAACAATTCAAAGACAAGAATTCAAAGTGGGTGAACATGTTCTATTGTACAACTCTCGTTTTAGTTTTTTTGCAGGAAAACTTCTCTTCAAATGGGAAGAACCTTATATCATCGAAGAAGTTTATCACTCCTGAGCTATCAAGATCAATAATGTCGAGGGCACTAATCCAAGAGTGGTTAATGGATAAATAATTAAGCATTATATCTCAGGTACACCTATTAATGTTGAAACGAATATTGTTCAAACTATGACACCGAAGGAACACATAAGAAAGACCTTCTGGAACACTCTAGAACCCTGAAAGGAGTAGGTATGTGATACGATAAGTAAACCGACTCCAAAAATTCCATAAAAATGATTTCTATCCATTTTGGGATATTAGAAAAATACTAAAATAAGAAACAGTCGAGGGGACCCACGAGGAGGTCATAAGGCAACAGGGCATGCCTGATTGCCTTATGGGCCCTTGTGTGCCTTCCCGACTCCGTTTTCTTCTGGAATACTTGTTTCGCAAGATAAAAATTCTTTATATATACTCCCAAATGTTTTGACCACCGTATCACAAGAATTTCATTTGTTCTTATTTCGGGTTGTTTCTCTGACATGTCTTGATTTCCATGGCTCCCTGAAGACTCTGTACCAAGCACCGGATCGTGCAACCTTCGCCGAGCAAACACCCTTATAGCAAGGTTTATTATGAGTGGTCATCAAGAGAGGAGGATACCAGCAAGAAGGATGAAGCTGAGGAGGCCACGGGAGGTCACATCCAAGAGGGAGATCAAGCCATGTCTATGGGAGAGACTAAAGAAAAGGGAGATATACTGCAACCCCTTTATGATCATCTCTCACCTTCTAAAATTGATACCTTAAGAGTCTTCAAAACAATCTTTGCTTAGAATACATCTCTCACTCATGAAGTTATTCTATTAGAAGAGCAAAATCGTGCCTCTCAGTATATCAATAGGAATCTGGAGTACTTATTGAAGCTGAAGGACAAGCCTACTTCATCATCACCATCATCACCTAAGAAAGAAATATTAGCAAACGGGTATGGGCACCACCCTAGGCTTGTGCCAAGCGTGGGGGAGGTGCCCCGGTATCGTATCACATCACTTTTATTATCTTTACCTATCTTGGTTCGATCCTTAGTTATTTCGTGCTTTAGAATAATAAAAGTTTATTATGATCTATTTTGAGTGCTAGTTTCGTGATCTACCTATCTATGTAATCGAGTTGAGAGTTATATAATAAAGAGTAGTTTTAGTTTTGCTTATTTGCTTTTATGTTTCAATCTTAGCAATGAAAATAATAAAAAGATCATATGCTAATCTGATGTCGCTTGAAGCTACGTCGGTATTTCGCTAAAGAGGAAGGGATAATGCAGCATAGCGGCGGTAGGTATTTCCCTCAGATATGAAACCAAGGTTATCGAACCAGTAGGAGAATCGAGCAACACAATGTAAACAACACCTGTACACAAATAACAACTAGTCGCAACCCGACGGGTAAAAGGGGTTGTCAATCCCTTTCGGGTAGCGGCGCCTCAAGATAGGCAAACGGACGTGAGAGAGTTGTAAATATTGATAGATTGAACGCCAAATAAAATAAAATGCAGCAAAGTATTTTTGTATTTTTAGTTCAGTAGATCTGAAAATAAAAGGCAAATAAAGTAGATCGTGAAGGCAAATAATATGAGAAAGAGGCCCGGGGGCCGTAGGTTTCACTAGTGGCCTCTCTCGGGAAAAATAGCAAATGGTGGGTAAACAAATTACTGTTGGGCAATTGATAGAACTTCAAATGCTCATGACGATATCCAGGCAATGATCATTACATAGGCATCACGTCCAAGATTAGTAGACTGACTCCTGCCTTCATCTACTACTATTACTCCACACATCGACCGCTATCCAGCATGCATCTAGTGTATTAAGTTCATGGGGAAATAGAGTAATGCAATAAGAACGATGACATGATGTATACAAGATCTATCTATGTAGAGATAGACCCCATCGTTTTATCCCTAGTAGCAATGATACAAACGTGTCAGTTCCCCTTCTGTCACTGGGATCAAGCACCGTAAGATCGAACCCACTACAAAGCACCTCTTCCCATTGCAAGATAAATAGATCAATTTGGCCAAACAAAACCCAAATATCAGAGAATAAATACGATGCTATAAGCAATCATGCATATAAGAGATCAAAGAAACTCAAATAACTTTCATGGATATAAAAAGATAGGTCTGTTCATAAACTCAAAGTTCATCCGATCCCAACAAACACACCGCAAAAAGAGTTACATCATATGGATCTCCAACAGACCATTCTATTGAGAATCAAACAAGAGAGAGGAAGTCATGTAGATACTAACTATGGACCGAATGTCTACAAAGAACTACTCACGCATCATCGGAGAGGCACCAATGGAACTGGTGAACCCCTCCGTGGTGGTTCTGGACTCTGTGGCGTCTGGAATTGATTTACGTTGACTCCCCTAGTGTTTCTGGAGTATTGGGGTATTTATAGAGAAAAGAGGTGGTCCGGGGGCACCCGAGGTGGGCACAACCCACCAAGGCGTGCCTGGGCCTCCTGGCGTGCCCTGGTGGGTTGTGCTCTCCTCGGAGCACCCCCCAGGCGCAGCCTTGGCCCATTAGGTGTCTTCTGGTCCATAAAAAATCTCCGTAAAGTTTCATTGCATTTGGACTCCATTTGGCATTAATTTTCTGCAATGTAAAAAACATGCAAAAGACAACAACGAGCACTTGGCACTATGTCAATAGGTTAGTACCAAAAAATGATATAAAATGACTATAGAATGATTATAAAACATCCAAGATTGATAATATAACAGCATGGAACAATCAAAAATTATAGATACGTTGGAGACGTATCAGTATCCCCAAGCTTAACTCCTACTCGTCCTCGAGTAGGTAAGTGATAAAAATAGAATTTTTGATGTGGAATGATGCCTAACATGTTATATCATATTCTTTTCTTTATAGCATGGACATTTGGACTTTTATATTGTTCAAAGCAATAGTCTAGTTTTGACATGATAACTTAAATACTCAAGCATATCAACAAGCAACCATGTATGTCAAAATATCAACGCTAAAATAAGCTGTCCCTAGACCATCATGCTCAATCATTTATCCATTCATGAAACACACTCGCATATTAACTACACCCAATGCTCAAGTACAATTGCCTCCTAGTTGGTGATTTTATAAGAGAAGATGGAGACTCAAATTCAAAAATAAAAATTTCATAAAGTAAAAGAAAGGCCCTTCGCAGAGGGAAGTAGGGATTTGTAGAGGTGCCAGAGCTCAAAGCGAAAAACTTAGAGATACAAACATTTTGGGAGGTGTGTCCTTCCCACCAACGAAAACGACTTAGAGTTCCCAACACTTTCCATGCTAGATATATCATAGGCAATTCCCAAACAGAAAATAAAGTTTATTCCTTTTTCCACCATACTTTCAATTTCCATGGCTAATCATATCCACGGGTGCCTTCCATACCAACACTTTCCAAGGAATTTATTATTCGACAACATAAATTAAATTCATTTTTCATTTCGGGACTGGTCATCCCTAATACCTTTGCCTTACTCTCGTGCAATAACAAGTGAATAAACACTCATCGTGAGAATAACACATCTAGCATGGAAAATACTAGCCACCCCTCACTACTCCGTGAGCAGAACAAACACACAAAAGAGAACTTTATTTTGAAAATTAGAGATGGCACATACAAATTTGCTTAGAACGGCAAAATAATACCGCATATAGGTAGATATCATGTACTCATGTGGCAAAACTGGTTTAGAGGTTTTTGGATGCACAAGTAGTGATCAAACTTAGTGCAAAATGAAGGCTAGCAAAAGATTGAGAAGCAACCAACCAAGAAACGAATAATCTCATAAGCGAGCATTAAGCATAATTAACACTGAATAATGCACCACAAGTAGGATATAATTTCATTGTATAATTATTGAGTTTCGTGCTTGCATAGGGAATCACAAACCTTAACACCAATATTCTTACTAAAGCATAATTACTCATCAAGATGACTCTCATATCACATCATAATATCTCAAAACTATTACTAAGAATCAAGTTTATTTTGTCCAATGATCTTCATGAAAGTTTTTATTATATCCTTCTTGGATATCTATCACTTTGGGACTAATTTTCATACGTTGGTTTTGATAAGCTCAAACAAATATAAGTGAAGATCATGTGCATAAAATTTCTTTCTCTCAAATTAATTTAAGTGAAGCGAGAGAGAATTTCTTGAAAATTTTACTAACTCTCAAATAAATCTAAGTGAAGCAAGAGAGCATTTCTTCAAAAATACTAAGCACACTGTGCTCAAAAAGATATAAGTGAAGCATTAGAGCAAGTCTATAGCTCATAAAAAATTTAAGTGAAGCATAGAGAGCAATTCTAACAAGTAATGACATAATTTTGGATCTCCCAAATAGGTGAGTCCAGCAGGGAATCAAGACTTAAAACACACACTAAAACAAGAAAAGACTCATATCATACAAGACGCTCCAAGCAAAACACATAGTATGTGACGAATAAAAATATAGCTTCGAGTAAAATACCAATGGTCGTTAGAAGAAAGAGAGGATGCCACTCGGGGGCATCCCCAAGCTTAGTTGCTTGCACTCTTTTGTATAATAGCTTGGGATGCCGGGGCATCCCCAAGCTTATGCTCTTCTTACTCCTTATTCCTTCATCCATCATAAGATAACCGAAAAACTTGAAAACTTCTATCACACAAAACTCAACAAAAACCTTTGTGAGATTCGTTAGTATAAGAAAACAAACCACTACTATAAGTGTTGTAGTAAACCAATTCATATTTTGTTCTTGTGTTATATCTACCATATTCCAACTTTTCTATCGCAAAAACTCATCAAAGAAAACCATAGAGCCATCAAAATAAGCACACAACGCAAAGAAAACAGAATCCATCAAAAATAGAACAGTTTGTAGCAATCTGGATATTTCGAATACTTATGTGACTCCAAAAACATTGAAAAATTAGGACGACCTGAGAAATTTGCATATTAATCTACTTGAAAAGGAATGGGTATTTTATCGCTCTCTGGTTAAAAATCAAAATTATTTTCGCGAGCGCAAAAGTTTCTATTTTTCAGCAAGATTAAACAACTATCACCCAAGAAGACCCTAAAGGCTTTACTTGGTACAAACACTAATTAAAACATAAAAACACAATCATAATAGTAGAAATGTAGAATAATTGTGCTAACACTCAAAAACAGCAAGCAAAAAAGCAAAAATAAATTTTATTCATTGGGTTGCCTTCCAACAAGCGCTATAGTTTTACGCCCTTAGCTAGGCATAAAGCAAGGATCTAAGTTTTGTCATCCATAGTCTTGGCTACTTTGGTAAGGGTTTTCTCAAACCCGGGAGGCTCTTTGCGCTTCCCTAAATTTTCAGGAAAAGAAACCATCTTTAGATCCAAAATATCCAATCGCTTATTGCAAAGGGTAATCAAGGTATTCATGCGATTGAAACTACCATTCAGATGTATGAGGGGTTCAATATATTTTTGTATTTCAACCATGTGTTTATGCAAATCACCAAGTTTGTCCATCATTTGAACTACCTCTGGGTAAAATAAAACCACTTCTTTTGAGGTGGAACACCCAAAATTCCTTCTAAAATTTCATAGGCAGCATTGGCATCAAGCTCAATAAAATTACCTTTAGCGGCAAAATCTAGGAGTTGTCTATGATGCAAAGCCAATCCTATGTAAAAATTACGAAGCAAGATCTTAGCATCCCCCTTTATATTGCAAATACGATAAGATTCCAAAAGCCTATACCAAGCATCTTTCAAATTTTCTCCTTGTCTTTGCTTGAAGTAAAGAACTTCGAAATCTGGTGACAAACGAGGGGTAGGCACGCTAGCCGTTATGACTAGAGGGCAAGAACACGGATAGGACTAGCGAGAAAACGGCAAAAGAAAAAAGGGCGAATAAAACGGCAAATTTTTCTGAAGTGGGGGAGAGGATTATGAGAGGCAAATGGCAAATAATGTAAATTCCAAGGAGATGAGATTTGTGATTAGGAACCTGGTATATGTTGAAAATCCTCCCCAGCAACGGCGCCAAAAATTCCTTTTGATGTCGCCTGAAGCTATGTCGGTATTTTCCCAAAGAGGAAGGGATGATGTAGCACAGCGGCAGTAGGTATTTCCCTCAGACATGAAGCCAAGGTTATTGAACCAGTAGGAGAACCAAGCAACACAACGTAAACAGCACTTGCACACAAATAACAACTACTCGCAACCCGACGTGTAAAAGGGGTTGTCAATCCCTTTCGGGTAGCAGCGCCTCAAGATAGGCAAACGGACGTGAGAGAGTTGTAAATATTGATAGATCGAACACCAAATAAAATAAAATGCAGCAAAGTATTTTTGTATTTTCGGTTTAGTAGATCTCAAACTAAAAGGAAAATAAAGTAGATCATGAAGGCAAATAATATGAGAAAGAGACCCGGGGGCCGTAGGTTTCACTAGGGGCTTCTCTCGAGAAAAATAGCAAACGGTGGGTAAATAAATTATTGTTGGGCAATTAATAGAACTGCAAATACTCATGACGATATCCAGGCAATGATCATTACATAGGCATCACGTCCAAGATTAGTAGACCGACTCCTGCCTTCATCTACTACTATTACTCCACACATCGACCGCTATCCAGCATGCATCTAGTGTATTAAGTTCATGGGGAAACGGAGTAATGCAATAAGAACGATGACATGATGTAGACAAGATCTATCTATGTAGAGATAGACCCCATTGTTTTATCCTTAGTAGCAACGGTACATATGTGTCGCTTCCCCTTCTGTCACTTGGATCAAGCACCGTAAGATTGAACCCACTACAAAGCACCTCTTCCCATTACAAGATAAATAGATCAAGTTGGCCAAACAAAACCAAATATCGAAGAAGAAATACAAGGCTATAAGCAATCATGCATATAAGAGATCAAAGAAACTCAAATAACTTTCATGGATATAAAAAGATAGATCTGATCATAAACTCAAAGTTCATCCGATCCCAACAAACACACCGCAAAAAGAGTTACATCATATGGATCTCCAAGAGACCATTGTATTGAGAATCAATCGAGCGAGAGGAAGCCATCTAGCTACTAACTACGGACCCGAAGGTCTACAAAGAACTACTCACGCATCATCGGAGAGGCACAAATGGAAGTGGTGAATCCCTCCATGATGGTGTCTAGATTGGATCTAGTGGTTCTGGACTTTGCGGCGGCTGGAATTGATTTTCGTCGACTCTCCTAGGGTTTCTGGAATATTGGGGTATTTATAGAGCAAAGAGGTGGTCCGGGGGGCACCCGAGGTGGGCACAACCCACCAGGGCGTGCTGAGCCTCCTCGCATGCCCTGGTGGGTTGTGCTCTCCTCGGAGCACCCCCAGGCGCAGCCGTGGCCCATTAGGTGTCTTCTGGTCCATAAAAAATCTCCGTAAAGTTTCGTTGCATTTGGACTCCGTTTGGTATTGATTTTCTGCGATTTAAAAAACATGCAAAAAATAGCAACTTGCACTTGGCACTATGTCAATAGGTTAGTACCAAAAAATGATATAAAATGACTATAAAACATTCAAGATTGATAATATAACCACATGGAACAGTCAAAAATTATAGATACGTTGGAGACGTATCATAATCTCATGGAAAGTAATGACTTTACGTAAAGAAAAGTATAATTGATAAATTTGTTGGAAGTTAACAAACATAGTACTGGTCAATGATGCAATTCATGAAAGATTAATGAAGGAAGAGAGGATTCACATATAAATATACTATCTTGAAACTCTTTTATGATTATGAGCCCCCATTAAATATCTTATGTCAATTAGTTAGCGTTGGACAAGGAAGACGACGCAGTGAGTTATCTTTGCTTATATTCACATAGAAGTTATATTGTCATGGATCCTCCAACATGTGGTGCTTGCTCAACATCTTTGCTACCCAAAAATCCACACCAAGTAGAGATACTACTTATAGATCCAAAACCCTTAAACCAAGTTTCATGTCATGAGAGTCCACTATATCTACCTATGGATTGAATAAGATCCTTCAAGTAAGTTTTCATCGGTGCATAAAGCAATATAAATTGCTCCTAAATATGTATGATCTTTTATTTTAAGGGAAAATAAGCTTTGTACGATCTTGTGATGGTAAAGAAATAAAAGCGACAGACTGCATAATAAAGGTTGTTATCACAAGGGGCAATATAAAGTGATGTTCCTTTACATTAAGGGCTTCCACATAAAAAAAAGTGCATGACAACGTCGGCTTCCCTCTGCGAAGGGCCTGCTTTCTACTTTTATGTATTTATTTTCTATGCAAGAGTCAATAGTGTTCTTCTCTATTCATTTTTCTTTTTTCTCTTTTCAAGCATCATGTGGTGGGGAAAGATCTAGGCACATATATCCAGTTGGATATGAGTAATAATGAGTTATTATTGTTGACATTACCCTTGAGGTAAATATGTTGGAATGCATAACTATAAGACCCTATCTTTCTTTGTGACTGACTGGAACTTTTGCTCCATACATATGTCATGAGTGTTAGCAATCATAGAATACTAAATTATAGTAGAGTATGCGGGCTTGCTAAACAAAAGCTCTTACATAAGACCCTTCATGAGAATATGATGAATTTTAATTGTTTCATTGACTAAGAACATAGTTTTTTAGTTTTTAAGAAAGTTTATTCCTTATACTTCGTTATTGTTATAAATTCTTACTTGCTCATGAGAAGTCTTTATGATGATATCTTGCTGCTATGATAATGATCATGATGCTACCATGGACGTATTTTTTTATTGACACCTCTCTCTAAACATGTGGTCACGATTATCGATTTCGGCTTTCTCTTGAGGACAAGCAAGGTCTAAGCTTGGGGGGGTTGATACGTCCATTTTGCATCATGTTTTCCTGTTGTTATTTATAATATTTTTTTATCATTATAACACTTTGTGATGCAATTCTAGTGCATTTTCTCTCTTAATTTGCAAGATTTACATGAAGAGGGAGATTGCCGGCAGCTGGAATTCTGGACCTGGAAAAGCTACATCAGAGATAACTATTCTGCAGAAATCCAAATGACCTGCAATTTCATGGAGAATTTTATGGAATATATAAAACTATTAGAGCAAAGAAGTACCAGAGGGGGACCCACCAGTTGCCCACAAGGAAAAAGGGCGCGCCCACCCCCTTGGGCGTGCCCTGATGCCTTATGGGGCCTACAGCTGGCCTCTGATGTCTGCTAGACTACATCGGTATTTCCTCAAAGAGGAAGGGATGATGCAGCACAACGACGATAGGTATTTCCCTCAGTTATGAGACCAAGGTTATCGAACTAGTAGGAGAACCAAGCAACACTAAGTAAACAGCACCTACACACAAATAACAAATACTCGCAACCCGACGTGTAAAAGGGGTTGTCAATCCCTTTCGGGTAATGGCGCCAGAAATTGCCAAACAGACGTGATAAAAATATGATAGATGGGATAAATAGTTCTCGAATAAAATAAATTGCAGCAAGGTATTTTTGTAATTTTGGCTTAATAGATCTGAAAATAAAACCAAATGCAAATATATTAAAGAAGAGACCCGGTGTCGGTGTCAAAACCGGCGGATCTCGTGTAGGGGGTCTCGAACTGTGCGTCTAGGCGGATGGTAATAGGAGACAAGGGACACGATGTTTTTACCCAGGTTCGGGCCCTCTCGATGGAGGTAAAACCCTACTCCTGCTTGATTAATATTGATGATATGGGTAGTACAAGAGTAGATCTACCATGAGATCAGAGAGGCTAAACCCTAGAAGCTAGCCTATGGTATGATTGTTGTGATTCTGTCCTATGGACTAAACCCTCCGGTTTATATAGACACCGGAGGGGGCTAGGGTTACACAGAGTCGGTTACAAGGAAGGAGATCTACATATCCGTATTGCCAAGCTTGCCTTCCATGCCAAGGAGAGTCCCATCCGGACACAGGACGAAGTCTTTAATCTTGTATCTTCATAGTCCAACAGTCCGGCCAAAGGTTATAGTCTGGCTGTCCGGATACCCCCTAATCCAGGACTCCCTCAGTAGCCCCTGAACCAGGCTTCAATGACGATGAGTCCGGCACGCATATTGTCTTCGACATTGTAAGGTGGGTTCCTCCTCCGAATACTACATATAAGATGTTTGAACACGAGGATCGTGTCTGGCTCTGCAAAACAAGTTCCACATACCACCGTAGAGGGAGAGAGTAACATTTCCACAAATATAATCTGTTGACGTATTCTGTAGCGTGACATCACACCACAGCCAAGCCTTTATTCGAATCGTTTTTTACCGTCCCACCTCAGCGCGTTTTGCGAGGCGGTTTCCTTGGCACGTCTTGTCAAAGCAGAGATCGTGTCCCCTTATCACAGGATTCTCATCAATACGGACGTGGGTAACCCAATCGTGCCCGTTGGTATATCTCCTTGATCGAAGGCAAGTCCCAAACGGCCACGAGGAGGACGCTTGATATTCACCCTCTTTATAAAGGGGACAAGGCTTTTTCCTCTCGATCTTAATCGAATCCACCTCCTGCCTCGAGTTCCAACACCCAAAGCTCAGGTTTAGGCACTTCGGACCTTCAACTATGTCTGGATCCAACCTTCAAGGTCGGTGGATGCCTTCCTCCGTCACGGAGGAGGACAACAAGAAGTTGAGAGAGGCCAGATATCTGACCGCTGAAATTTCGCATCGGCTGCTTGCCCGAGGGCAAGTCGTCCCTACTCCCGAATCCAACGAGAGAGTCGTGTTAGTCTCCCACTTCCTCCGAGGACTAGGCCTCGCTCTGGATCCCTTTGTTAGGGGTCTTATGTTCTATTATGGGCTAGATTTTCACGGTCTGGCCCCGGATTCCCTTCTTCACATCTCGACATTTATCGTCGTATGTGAGGCCTTCCTCCGCATTACCCCTCACTTCGGCCTGTGGCTCAAGACCTTTGATGTGAAGCCGAAGATGATCGAGGGGCAGCACGCAGCGTGCGGAGGCGCCTTAATAAGCAAAATCGTTGATGCTCCATGGCCTAAGGGTTGCTTCCCAGAGGTGTCCGGATTATGGTGGCAGGAGTGGTTCTACATTACAGCTCCCCGAAGTGCCAAGTGGGTAGCTGCCCCCATCTTTCGCTCAGGCCCCCCACCACAACTGATGTCATGTATCAGCAAGGGGCTGAGCTGGGGTCCAGCCAAGGACGTGCCAATACTGCAAAGCCGTATCCGAGATATCTTTGAGAGAGATTTCAGTCTGGTTATGGTAGTGCAAGTTATGCTAGTTCGTCGAGTCCAACCTTGCAAACACCGGGCCCTTCGCATGTGGGAATTCAACCCGAAGGACTGCGAGCTATTCAACATTTCCTCGGCATGACGCACGAAGAGATGTACAAGTTGTTCTTCGGACCACAAATAATGTGTCCGGACATCACCGAGGATGCAGGTCTGAGCTGCAAACGCCCGGATACCCAAGTAAGTACCCGGGTGCCCGGACATGCTATCTGTTCCTTTATTGCCACATCGCCTTTAAAAGAGCTGTTCTTGAACCAGGAGTGGATAACGAAGGCGAAGTTAATCAGGTGTCCGGCCCCCCTTCCTGAGACCTCACCAGATCCCGTGTTAGCCAGGATGCTAGAGGTCGCGCCGTTAGAAGAAAATGAAGGGGGGGAACAAGGAAGCTACTGCCTCCGCAGAGGAGGTGGTCCGGAAGGGAGGAATCGAAAATTCCTCTCCTCAAGGGAAGAAGAGGACCGCCTCTGAAGACCCGGAGACAATGATCTCAAAGCGGGGGAAGAAGTCTTCGTCAGAGGGTCCTGTGCCGGGGGTTACCCCGGCCGTACTGTGCCCTCAAGGGGATCAGCCCTCCACCGAGCCGTAAGGAAAAGGGTGTTTAATAATGAGAGAAATCCTTGCTTCACTTTTGAGGAAAATAACCGAAAATTTACCTTGTAGTTCGGATCTTAGCCCTTCTCAGCAGAGCTCTTCTTCGGGGGATCTTCTTCCAGAGATGATGGAGAGCGGAATGCCTCCCCCTGCCATACTGCCTTATGAGGCGAGCGACCCCGAGGTGTCGTCGCGGAGGGTTTCTCCTGTTCCGGCAAGGCCGAAAGGTAGTCACATGGCCACCCGAAGCCCTCCGTGCCCGACTTCTGGAAGAAGCAATCGAACGAGTCCGGCATCGCCTGGTGCACGGTCAGAGGTACTGAAGGATCTGCTAGGGCGGGCGTCTATCTCGAAAGAGCACCGTGCGTTGATGGGTACGGTAATTGAAAGGATTTCTGCCGCGGAGAGCGGGTTGCATGAAGCTGTCATGAGTTTACTGACAGGCTTTGAGGTACGTGAAATGATGTACCTTTTGACAGTACTACATACTTTAAGATGCGCCCTGTATAGATAGTAGCCCCTGAGACTCTAGGTGCTGTCGAAGATGACGGCACGTAGAGGATCGTAGCCTTAGGTTTAATTTTTCCGCCTTGATATGCATGTGGCGAAGTGTCCGACGGCTAGCCGGACTGATGAATTTGCTGAGCTAAAGCGGCAACTTGACGTGGCAGATGCCGACATCGCGCTTGTCAACAAGCGGCTTGACGAGGCACAAGGTATGTAATTTCTCCGGAGACACCTAGTAAGAGGATCTTGATGCCAGTATCTTATAACTTGTGTGCTTAATGCAGATGGGGCTGCCGCCATGGAGAACCTTCGAGCCAAAGAACAAGCCAGGAAAAGCGATGCGGCTGCCCTAAAGGCGTTTGAGGAGCTAAAAGCCGAACAAGCTGCTCACTGCTGAAGCAAGGAGGAAATGGCCGAGATGGCTGTGAAGTTGAAGAACGCTGCTGACCGCTACAAGCTTCTTGAAAAGGAAGACCGGTCGGAGCGGACAGACCTGGAGAAGGCCACGACGGCGGCCAAGGAAACTCGTTCTATGATGAGAGCGATGAAGGAGGAGCTGCGTCAAGCCAGAGACATCGCGGCTGGGAAGCCCTTTATGCTGCGGATGAAGTTCGGAGATCCTAAATATGCTCTGTTGGACCGGATGTGGAGTTCGGCGGACGCATATCTAGATTTAGCGGCGAGTGCTGCTGATGCAGCCGAACACTTCCGAGATCAAAAGGATCACGAAGTGGAAAAGCTATTCTGGTCACAATTCAACAATCCAGAGCATCCGCTTCCATTGACTGATCGGTTGGCCGAATGGGTCGAGCTGAATAGGTTGTCCAGACTTGCTATGAGGTATGTCGTGGATCATCTGTGGCCGGGAAGGCCAAAACCGAACAGTTATTTTAGCTTGGTGCAGTAGTTCCTTGGTGCGGTGCCGTATATCAACACGATGAAGAGGTCAGCATGCGTGGAGGGTGCACGGATGGCCCTTGCCCGTGTCAAGACATGCTGGGCAGAGATGGAGGCCACCGCTGTTGCAGCCCGAGATTCGGACGGAAGCCGAGTACCTGCCGAGCACTACTTTCAAGAAGTTCTGGAGGGCCCTCATTCAATAGAGACGCAGTGCTCGAAGGATATTATGTTTGAATAACATGTATTTTCATTGAAAGCAATATTTTGCTGAAATGTAGAAGCTTTTTATACTTGTGCCTGCAAGAATTATCCTCCTGTGCGGCCGTTTACGTATATGTATATATAACCTGAAAGATGGCAGTCGTCGGCTTCAGCCCCCACGCACATAATGCGGGGGTGTTCGCAGAAGACGCATTGTCACACTTGATCCAACGTCTTGGTCCATTAAGGAGGTGATAGCGCAGCGAACTAGGCAATCAGACTATAATGCTTTATCACTTTTGCTTAGCCATAGGAGTTTGACAGTGGGGCTACTATATAGCTCCTGGTGGCTCCGCGCTCACCTGAATTCAGGGCGCATGTGTGCATGGCCGGGAAACGGCCCTTCATTTAGGCGGAGGAATCCCGAGGATTCCGCTAGGTCATCGAGTGGTTGACCAGTCTCACGCTATATCATGACAGTCAGTTTTTGACTTTCTCTACTCAGGTGCTCGCCTGGCTGAACCGGGGCACAATCGCAGTAGTTCTCCTGGTGCCGCCTTAGCCGATAGAGCGGAACATAAGGCAGAAAAACACAAGAGCCGGGCAAACCCAACATTTGACAAAAGATATGATTCGGAGCTGATGCATATAAGGCCAAACTCGCGACGTCGGACACTCCCTAAGGTATTCGGTCTTTGTGATTTTAAACGGGCTGAAGCGCCCTTTGTAATGAGCCCCTGGTGTCCACGTACGTGCATTATTCTGACGTGGCCACATGCCAAGACGCCAGCCTCCTTCTCAGTTGCGCTGAGAATCAGGGGGATGTGTATCAACAAGAGACAGTGAAAAAGGTTTACGCAGGGTCTTAATCTGAAAAGAATCCTTAGAACGGATCCCTGCTGCACGTCTGCGCCTGTGTCTCCGTTGTGCCGTATCCTGGACGGGTGTAGCACGATGTTCATCTGTAAAAGAGAGGAACTTAGTTAAAAAATTAGTCATGCAAAATGTATGTTATACTAAGTAAACAAAGTATGATTCAATGTGGGAAGAATTGAGTTTTATTGCTGCTTGTTTACATGCGTGGAGCCCCTTGTATAGGGGTGTATAACCATCAAACCTTTAACAACTAAATAGTTACGCCGGACTCGTCCATCTGTGTCCGTGGTCTTGACGACCTATTAGGCTCTCTGGTTGGTGAGGCAGTTTAGTGTGTGCCTGTTAAAGCAGCCGCACAGTCTTCCGCGCGCAAGGAGCGCTCAATGTTTCCCTTTACTCAAATGAAGCCTTGTGGACCGGGCATCTTAAGCGTAAGAGACGCATAGTGCGGTATTGCGTTGAAGCGGGCGAAAGCGTCGCGTCCCAGTAGTGCTTGATAGCCACTTTTAAACGGAGCGATGTAGAAGGTTAGCTTTTCGCTACGGAAGTTATCGGGAGAGCCGAATATGACTTCTAGTAGGAGGGAGCCTGAACAACGAGCCCCTCGGCTTGGTGTTACTCCTTTAAAGGAAATATTGCTATGGCTAATTTTTGTTGGGTCTACCTGTTGGGTTTCGTAGTAATTTCAAAAAAAATTCCTACGCACACGCAAGATCATGGTGATGCATAGCAACGAGAGGGGGAGAGTGTGATCTACGTACCCTTGTAGATCGACAACGAAAGCATTAACTTGGTTGATGTAGTCGTACGTCTCCACGGACCGACCGATCAAGCGCCGAAACTACGGCACCTCCGAGTTCTAGCACACGTTCAGCTCGATGACGATCCCCGGACTCCGATCCAGCAAAGTGTCGGGGAAGAGTTCCGTCAGCACGACGGTGTGGTGACGATCTTGATGTTCTACTGTTGCAGGGCTTCGCCTAAGCACCGCTACAATATTATCGAGGACTATGGTGGAAGGGGGCACCGCACACGGCTAAGAATATGATCACGTGGATCAACTTGTGTCTCTAGGGTGCCCCCCTGCCCCCGTATATAAAGGAGCAAGGGAGGAGGAGGCCGGCCATAGGAGGAGGGCGCGCCAAGGGGAGTCCTACTCCCACCGGGAGTAGGACTCCTTTCCTAGTCCAACTAGGAGAAGGGGGGAAAGTGGGGAAGTGGAGAAGGAAGGGAGAGGGGGGGCGCGCCCCAAACCCCTTGTCCAATTCGGACTGGGCTTGGGAGGGGCACGTGCCACCTCCTGGCTCCTTCCCACTAAAGCCCATTAAGGCCCAATACTCTTCCCCGTATTCCCGTAACTCTCCGGTACTCCGAAAAATACCTGAATCACTCGGAACCTTTCCGATGTCCGAATATAGTCGTCCAATATATTGATCTTTACGTCTCGACCATTTCGAGACTCCTCGTCATGTCCCTGATCTCATCCGGGACTCCGAACTCCTTCGGTACATCAAAACTCATAAACTCATAATATAACTGTCATCGAAACCTTAAGCGTGCGGACCCTACGGGTTCGAGAACAATGTAGACATGACCGAGACACGTCTTTAGTCAATAACCAATAGCGGAACCTGGATGCTCATATTGGCTCCTACATATTCTATGAAGATCTTTTATCGGTCAGACCGCATAACAACATATGTTGTTCCCTTTGTCATCGGTATGTTACTTGCCCGAGATTCGATCGTCGGTATCCCATACCTAGTTCAATCTCGTTACCGGCAAGTCTCTTTACTCGTTCCGTAATACATCATCCCGCAACTAACTCATTAGTTGCAATGCTTGCAAGGCTTAAGTGATGTGCATTACCGAGAGGGCCCAGAGATACCTCTCCGACAATCGGAGTGACAAATCCTAATCTCGAAATACGCCAACCCAACATGTACCTTTGGAGACACCTGTAGAGCTCCTTTATAATCACCCAGTTATGTTGTGACATTTGGTAGCACCCAAAGTGTTCCTCCGGCAAACGGGAGTTGCATAATCTCATAGTCATAGGAACACGTATAAGTCATGAAGAAAGCAATAGCAACATACTAAACGATCGGGTGCTAAGCTAATGGAATGGGTCATGTCAATCAGATCATTCAACTAATGATGTGATCCCGTTAATCAAATGACAACTCTTTGTCCATGGTTAGGAAACATAACCATCTTTGATTAACGAGCTAGTCAAGTAGAGGCATACTAGTGACACTCTGTTTGTCTATGTATTCACACATGTATTATGTTTCTAGTTAATACAATTCTAGCATGAATAATAAACTTTTATCATGATATAAGGAAATAAATAATAACTTTATTATTGCCTCTAGGGCATATTTCCTTCAGTCTCCCACTTGCACTAGAGTCAATAATCTAGATCACATCACCATGTGATTAACATCGATAGTTCACATCATCATGTGATTAACACCCATAGTTCACATCGCCATGTGACCAACACCCAAAGGGTTTACTAGATTCAGTAATCTAGTTCACATCGCTATGTGATTAACACCCAAAGAGTACTAAGGTGTGATCATGTTTTGCTTGTGAGAGAATTTTAGTCAACGAGTCTGCCATATTCAGATCCGTATGTATTTTGCAAATATCTATGTCAACAATGCTCTACACGGAGCTACTCTAGCTATTTGCTCCCACTTTCAATATGTATCCAGATTGAGACTTAAAGTTATCTAGATCAGTGTCAAAACTTGCATCGATGTAACTCTTTACGACGAACCTTTTGTCACCTCCATAATCGAGAAACATATCCTTATTCTAGTAAGGATAATTTTGACCGCTGTCCAGTGATCTACTCCTAGATCACTATTGTACTTCCTTGCCAAAATCAGTGTAGGGTATACAATAGATCTGGTACACAGCATGGCATACTGTATAGAACCTATGGCTGAGGCATAGGGAATGACTTTCATTCTCTTTCTATCTTCTGCCGTGGTCGGGCTTTGAGTCTTACTCAATTTCATACCTTGTAACACAGGTAAGAACCCTTTCTATGACTGTTCCATTTTGAACTACTTCAAAATCTTGTCAAGGTATGTACTCATTGAAAAAAAACTTATCAAGTGTCTTGATCTATCTCTATAGATCTTGATGCTCAATACGTAGGCAGCTTCACCGAGGTCTTTCTTTGAAAAACTTCTTTCAAACACTCCTTTATGCTTTGCAGAATAATTCTCCATTATTTCTGATCAACAATATGTCATTCACATATACTTATCAGAAATATTGTAGTGCTCCCACTCACTTTCTTGTAAATACAGGCTTCACCGCAAGTCTGTATAAATCTATATGCTTTGATCATACTATCAAAGGGTTTATTCCAACTCCGAGATGCTTGCACCAGTCCATAGATGGATCGCTGGAGCTTGCTTATTTTGTTAGCACATTTAGGATTGACAAAACCTTCTGGTTGCATCATATACAACTCTTTCTTCAAGAAATCCATTAAGGATTGCAGTTTTGTTATCCATTTGCCAGATTTCATAAAATGCGGCAATTGCTACCTTTTGCGACAATTCTAGCTTTGTAGATAGTAACACTACTATCAGCGTCCGTCTTCCTCTTGAAGATCCATTTATTTTCTATGGCTTGCCGATCATCGGGCAAATGCATCAAAGTCCATACTTTGTTCTCATACATGGATCATATCTCAGATTTCATGGCCTCAAACCATTTCGCGGAATCTGGGCTCATCATCGCTTCCTCATAGTTCGCAAGTTCGTCATGGTCTAGTAACATGACTTCCAGAACAGGATTACCGTACCACTCTAGTGCGGATCTCACTCTAGTTAACCTACGAGATTCGGTAGTAACTTGATCCGAAGTTACATGATCATCATCATCACTAATTGGTGCAGGAGTCACAGGAACAGATTTCTGTGATTAACTACTTTCCAATTATGGAGCAGGTACAGTTGCCTCATCAAGTTCTACTTTCCTCCCACTCACTTCTTTCGAGAGAAACTCCTTCACTAGAAAGGATCAATTCTTAGCAACGAATGTCTTGCCTTCGGATCTGTGATAGAAGGTGTACCCAATAGTCTTCTTTGGGTATCCTATGAAGACATATTTCTCCGAGTTGGGTTTGAGCTTATCAGGATGAAACTTTTTCATATAAGCATCACAATCCCAAACTTTAAGAAACGACAACTTTGGTTTCTTGCCAAACCACAGTTCATATTGTGTCGTCTCAACGGACTTAGATGGTGCCCTTTTAAACGTGAATGCAACTATCTTTAATGCATAACCCCAAAACGATAGTGGTAGATCGGTAAGAGACATCATAGGTCGCACCATATCTAATAAAGTACGGTTATGACGTTCGGACACACCATTATGCTGTGGTGTTCCAGGTGGCATGAGTAGTGAAACTATTTCACATTGTTTTTACTGAAGACCAAACTCATAACTCAAATACTCTTCTCCACGATCAGATCGTAGAAACTTTATTTTCTTGTTACGATGATTTTCCACTTCACTCTAAAATTCTTTGAACTTTTCAAATGTTTCAGACTTATGTTTCATCAAGTAGATATACTCATATCTGCTCAAATCATCTGTGAAGATCAGAAAATAATGATACCTGTCGCGAGCTTCAATATTCATCGGACCACATACATCAGTATGTATGATTTCCAACACATATGTTGTTCGCTGCTTTGTTCCGAAGAACGGAGTCTTAGTCATCTTGCCTATGAGGCATGGTTCGCAAGCATCAACTGATTCATAATCAAGTGATTCCAAAAGCCCATCAGCATGGAGTTTCTTCATGCGCTTTATACCAATATGACCTAAACGGCAGTGCTACAAATAAGTTGCACTATCATTATTAACTTTGCATATTTTGGTTTCAATATTATGATTATGTGTATCACTACGATCGAGATCCAACGAACTATTTTCATTGGGTGTGTGACCATATAAGGTTTTATTCATGTAAACAGAACAACAATTTATTCTCTTACTTAAATGAATAACCATATTACAATAAACATGATCAAATCATATTCATGCTCAACGCAAACACCAAATAACACTTATTTAGGTTCAACACTAATCCCGAAATTATAGGGAGTGTGCGATGATGATCATATCAATCTTGGAACCACTTCCAACACACATCGTCACTTCACCCTTAACTAGTCTCTATTTATTCTGCAACTCCCGTTTCGAGTTACTAATCTTAGCAACTGAACTAGTATCAAATACTGAGGGGTTGCTCTAAACACTAGTAAAGTACACATCAATAACATGTATATCAAATATACTTATGTTCACTTTGCCATCCTTCTTATCTGCCAATCACTTGGGGTAGTTCCGCTTCCAGTGACCAGTCCCTTTGCAGTAGAAACACTTAGTCTCAGGCTTAGGACCAGACTTGGGCTTCTTCACTTGAGCAGCAACTTGCTTGTTGTTCTTCTTGAAGTTCCCCTTCTTCCCTCTGCCCTTTTCTTGAAACTAGTGGTCTTGTCTACTATCAACACTTGATGTTTTTCTCGATTTCTACCTTCGTCAATTTCCGCATTACGAAGAGCTTGGGAATCGTTTCCGTTATCCCTTGCATATCATAGTTCATCACGAAGTTCTACTAACTTGGTGATGGTGACTAGAGAATTCTGTCAATCACTATCTTATCTGGAAGATTAACTCCCACTTGATTCAAGTGATTGTAGTACCCAGACAATCTGAGCACATGCTCACTAGTTGAGTGATTCTCCTCCATCTTTTAGCTATAGAACTTGTTGGAGACTTCATATCTCTCAACTCGGGTATTTGCTTGAAATATTAACTTCAACTCCTGGAACATCTCATATGGTCCATGACGTTCAAAACGTCTTTGAAGTCCCGATTCTAAGCCATTTAAGTATGGTGCACTAAACTATCAAGTAGTCATCATATTGAGCTAGCCAAACGTTCATAACGTCTGCATCTGCTCCTGCAATAGGTCTGTCACCTAGCGGTGCATCAAGGACATAATTCTTCTGTGCAGCAATGAGGATAAACCTCAGATCACGGATCCAATCCGCATCATTGCTACTAACATCTTTCAACACAATTTTCTCTAGGAACATATCAAAATAAACACAGGGAAGCAACAACGCGAGCTATTGATCTATAACATAATTTGCAAAATACTACCAGGACTAAGTTCATGATAAATTTAAGTTCAATTTAACCATATTACTTAAGAACTCCCACTTAGATAGACATCCCTCTAATCCTCTAAGTGATTACGTGATCCAAATCAACTAAACCATGTCCGATCATCACGTGAGATGGAGTAGTTTCATTGGTGAACATCGCTATGTTGATCATATCTACTATATGATTCACGCTCGACCTTTCGGTCTCCGTGTTCCGAGGCCATATCTGTATATGCTTGGCTCGTCAAGTATAACCTGAGTATTCCGCATGTGCAACTGTTTTGCACCCGTTGTATTTGAACGTAGAGCCTATCACACCCGATCATCACGTGGTGTCTCAGCACAAAGAACTTTCGCAACGGTGCATACTCAGGGAGAACACTTCTTGATAATTAGTGAGAGATCATCTTATAATGCTACCGTCAATCAAAGCAAGATAAGATGCATAAAAGATAAACATCACATGCAATTAATATAAGTGATATGATATGGCCATCATCATCTTGTGCTTGTGATCTCCATCTCCGAAGCACCGTCGTGATCACCATCGTCACCGGCGCGACACCTTGATCTCCATCGTAGCATCGTTGTCGTCTCGCCAATCTTATGCTTCCACGACTATCGCTACCGCTTAGTGATAAAGTAAAGCATTATAGCGCGATTGCATTGCATACAATAAAGCGACAACCATATGGCTCCTGCCAGTTGCTGATAACTCGGTTACAAAACATGATCATCTCATACAATAAAATTTAGCATCATGTCTTGACCATATCACATCACAACATGCCCTGCAAAAACAAGTTAGACGTCCTCTACTTTGTTGTTGCAAGTTTTACGTGGCTGCTACGGGCTTAAGCAAGAACCAATCTTACCTACGCATCAAAACCACAACGATAGTTTGTCAAGTTGGTGCTGTTTTAACCTTTGCAAGGACCGGGCGTAGCCACACTCGGTTCAACTAAAGTTGGAGAAACTGTCACCCGCTAGCCACCTTTGTGCAAAGCACGTCGGGAGAACCGGTCTCGCGTAAGCGTACGCGTAATGTCGGTCCGGGCCGCTTCGTCCAACAATACCGCCGAACCAAAGTATGACATGCTGGTAAGCAGTATGACTTATATCGCCCACAACTCACTTGTGTTCTACTCATGCATATAACATCAACACATAAAACCTAGGCTCTGATTCCACTGTTGGGTTTCGTAGTAATTTCAAAAAAAATTCCTACGCACACGCAAGATCATGGTGATGCATAGCAACGAGAGGGGGAGAGTGTGATCTACGTACCCTTGTAGATCGACAACGGAAGCGCTAACTTGGTTGATGTAGTCGTACGTCTCCACGGCCCGACCGATCAAGCGCCAAAACTACGGCACCTCCGAGTTCTAGCACACGTTCAGCTCGATGACGATCCCCGGACTCCGATCCAGCGAAGTGTCGGGGAAGAGTTCCGTCAGCACGACGGTGTGGTGACGATCTTGATGTTCTACTGTTGCAGGGCTTCGCCTAAGCACCGCTACAATATTATCGAGGACTATGGTGGAAGGGGGCACCGCACACGGCTAAGAATATGATCACGTGGATCAACTTGTGTCTCTAGGGTGCCCCCCTGCCCCCGTATATAAAGGAGCAAGGGAGGAGGAGGCCGGCCCTAGGAGGAGGGCGCGCCAAGGGGAGTCCTACTCCCACCGGGAGTAGGACTCCTTCTTTCCTAGTCCAACTAGGAGAAGGGGGGGAAAGGAGGGAAGTGGAGAAGGAAGGGAGAGGGGGGCCGCGCCCCAAACCCCTTGTCCAATTCGGACTGGGCTTGGGAGGGGCGTGCGCCACCTCCTGGCTCCTTCCCACTAAAGCCCATTAAGGCCCAATACTCTTCCCCGTATTCCCGTAACTCCCCGGTACTCCAAAAAATACCCGAATCACTCGGAACCTTTCCGATGTCCGAATATAGTCGTCCAATATATCGATCTTTACGTCTCGACCATTTCGAGACTCCTCGTCATGTCCCTGATCTCATCCGGGACTCCGAACTCCTTCGGTACATCAAAACTCATAAACTCATAATATAACTGTCATCGAAACCTTAAGCGTGCGGACCCTACGGGTTCGAGAACAATGTAGACATGACTGAGACACGTCTCCGATCAATAACCAATAGCGGAACCTGGATGCTCATATTGGCTCCTACATATTCTACGAAGATCTTTTATCGGTCAGACCGCATAACAACATATGTTGTTCCCTTTGTCATCGGTATGTTACTTGCCCGAGATTCGATCGTCGGTATCCCATACCTAGTTCAATCTCGTTACCGGCAAGTCTCTTTACTCGTTCTGTAATACGTCATCCCGCAACTAACTCATTAGTTGCAATGCTTGCAAGGCTTAAGTGATGTGCATTACCGAGAGGGCCCAAAGATACCTCTCCGACAATCGGAGTGACAAATTCTAATCTCGAAATACGCCAACCCAACATGTACCTTTGGAGACACCTGTAGAGCTCCTTTATAATCACCCAGTTACATTGTGACGTTTGGTAGCACCCAAAGTGTTCCTCCGGCAAACGGGAGTTGCATAATCTCATAGTCATAGGAACATGTATAAGTCATGAAGAAAGCAATAGCAACATACTAAACGATCGGGTGCTAAGCTAATGGAATGGGTCATGTCAATCAGATCATTCAACTAATGATGTGATCCCGTTAATCAAATGACAACTCTTTGTCCATGGTTAGGAAACATAACCATCTTTGATTAACGAGCTAGTCAAGTAGAGGCATACTAGTGACACTCTATTTGTCTATGTATTCACACATGTATTGTGTTTCCGGTTAATACAATTCTAGCATGAATAATAAACTTTTATCATGATATAAGGACATAAATAATAACTTTATTATTGCCTCTAGGGCATATTTCCTTCACTACCCCCATTTTGCGGACCGTGTCCTGATATATCAGGTTCACACTGCTGCCGCCGTCCATCAGGACTCGCGTAAAGTGCTATCCGTCAATCATCGGGTCTAATACCAAGGCAGCCCAGCCTGCGTGCCGGATACTTCCGGAGTAATCCCGATGGTCGAAGGTGATTGGTTTGGACAACCAGTGGCGAAACTCCATTGTGATAGGCCGCATGGCACGTATCTCTGTGGGTGCCACTTTGTTTCTCCCTTTTGTCACGTGTAATACGTTTACTGTTTTGACTTCTTGTGGGAATTTCTTCTGTTCCCTAGTGCTTTGCTTATGAGGTTCATCATCGTCTTCACTTGGTGTATCCAGCCCCTTGCGTTCGGCATTGAGTTTGCCGGATTGCTTGAAGACCCAACATTCTCTGTGGGTATGATTTGCAGGCTTACCAGGGGTGCTGTGGATTTGACATATCTTGTCCAGGATTTTGTTTAAGCTGGACAGTTCATCCCTGTTATCTTTGAGAGGCAGCTTTTGCTGACCCCTCCAAGAGCTTTTGAATCCGGCGTTAACTGTCGTGCTCTTCGGGCTGGTTTCCTTATTCCGACGCTGGTCTTTGCTGCCTCGTGGCTTCCCGTTTCCATCCCTGACTTCGGATGTACTTGGGTCGCCGGTGCTGCATCTTGCCAACCAGCTGTCCTCGCCTGTGCAAAAGCGGGTCATGAGGCTTGTTAATGCGGCCATTGTTCTTGGATTTTCCTGGCCAAGGTGTCTGGCGAGCCATTCGTCTCGAACGCTGTGTTTAAAAGCTGCTAAGGCTTCGGCGTCGGGATAGTCGACTATTTGGTTCTTTTTAGTAAGGAACCTGTTCCAGAGTTTTCGGGCTGACTCCCCGGGTTGTTGAGTTATATGACTTAAATCATCTGCATCCGGTGGTCAGACAAAGGTCCCTTGAAAATTTGCCCGAAAGGCGTCCTCGAGCTCTTTCCAACTTCCAATAGTGTTTTCGGGGAGGCTTTTGAGCCAATGCCTGGCTGGCCCTTTGAGCTTGAGGGGTAGGTATTTGATGGCATGGAGATCATCTCCTCGAGCCATGTGGATGTGGAGGATGTAGTCCTCAATCCAGACCCCAGGGTCTGTTGTTCCGTCGTATGCCTCTATGTTTACGGGTTTGAATCCCGCTAGAAATTCATGGTCCAGCACCTCATCAGTGAAACATAGGGGGTGTGCGGCACCCCTGTATTTGGGTGTGCCGTGGTGTTCGGAAATTTGTTGTGTTGCATTGCTTGCAAGAGCATGCTTTCTTGGCCCGTAGATAAATCTGGTTGGGCCATCTCTTTGATGCGAGTCCTCGTGTGGATCACGTGCTGGCTTGTGTGCGGCACCGTGTGCTGCTCTATGTTGGCCGTGAGGTCGTCTATCCGACCGGATGGCTGCTTTGTTTTTTGATTGGGGGGGCTCTAAGGCCTCCTCATCAAATTCGAGCAGTAGCTTTCGCTTCGGGTAGCTCTTTGTGTGGCGACTACCGCCATATTTGTCTGCGGTGTTGAGTACTTTGCTCCATTTGATTCTGAGTGCATCTTCCGCGGTCTTCAGCTTCCGCTTCTGCTTTTTCAGGCTACGCGCAGTGGCGACGAGACTTTTAGGGAGGTTCTTCTGCTCCAGGAACTTGTCCGGCGTGAGGTCATCTGGACTGTTATCTTCGCTAGGGACGGGTTGTTCGGTTTGATTATCCAAATTGCCTTGTTCGGACGGTTGCTTGATGCCATGTTCGTCGTTCGCCGGCTCGCCCTGCTCTGTGTCTGGGTCTGTATGACTGCTGTTTCTGTCGAGGCAGGGTTTGGAGCGGCGCTTGCGCCGCCGCTTTGACTGCTTTTCGAGGGAACGATCCTTCGTTGCGTCCTCCCGTTCCTCGTCGTCGTTTCCTTTGGGTGTGTCCACCATATATACATCGTGAGATGAGGTGGCTGTCCAGTGCCCTGTAGGCGCCGGTTCCTGTTCGTCTCCTACATCGTCGTCCATACCGTCGATGTCTTCGGAGTCGAAGTCGAGCATGTCAGTCAAATCATCGACAGTGGCTATGAAGTGGGTGGTGGGTGGGCGTCGAATTTCTTCGTCGTCCGCATCCCAATCCTGCCGGTCATAATCCGGCCAGGACTTTCTTGATAAGGAGAGAGACCTTAGTGAGTTCAGTATGTCGCCGAAGGGCGAGTGCTGAAAGATATCCGCGGCGGTGAACTTCATGATCGGCGCCCAATCGGATTTGATTGGCAGGGGCGCGGATGGTTCAGAGTTCGGAGGAGAGTCCAGCAATGTGGAGTCATGGGCCTCGCGAAGGATAAGGTTTGTGTTCGGCTCGACCGCCATCGAGGCTGCGACCTTAATGGCAGGGTTCAACCACCCGTCCCTGGATGGCGTAGTTGGCTCCAAATTGAAGGTCGGAGTGATTGCAGGTGCGATCTCCTGAACATTGTTCGGCGGCAAAGCTAAATCATGCCCATCGTGATAGTGCGGCACACTTGGCAAGGGCTCGAATCCATTGAAGATTAAGTCTCCGCCGATTTCAGTCGTGTATTTTAAACTTCCAAACCTGACCTGATGGCTAGGGGCATAGCTTTCAATCTGCTCCAGATGGCCAAGCGAATTGGCCCGCAGTGCAAAGCCGCCGAATACGAAGATCTGTCCGGGGAGAAAAGTCTCACCCTGGACCGCATCGCCAATGATGATCGAAGGAGCCATCAAGCCTGATGATGATGACACAGAGGAACTCTCAATGAAAGCACCAATGTCGGTGTCAAAACCGGCGGATCTCGGGTAGGGGTCCCGAACTGTGCGTCTAGGCGGATGGTAACAGGAGACAAGGGACACGATGTTTTTACCCAGGTTCGGGCCCTCTCGATGGAGGTAAAACTATACTCCTGCTTGATTAATATTGATGATATGGGTAGTACAAGAGTAGATCTACCACGAGATCAGAGAGGCTAAACCCTAGAAGCTAGCCTATGGTATGATTGTTGTGATTCTGTCCTACGGACTAAACCCTCCGGTTTATATAGACACCGGAGGGGGCTAGGGTTACATAGAGTCGGTTATAAGGAAGGAGATCTACATATCCGTATTGCCAAGCTTGCCTTCCATGCCAAGGAGAGTCCCATCCGGACACGGGACGAAGTCTTCAATCTTGTATCTTCATAGTCCAACAGTCCTGCCAAAGGTTATAGTCCGGTTGTCCGGATACCCCCTAATCCAGGACTCCCTCACCCGGGGCCCGTAGGTTTCACTAGTGGCTTCTCTCGAGAAAAATAGCAAACGGTGGGTGAAGAAATTATTGTTGGGCAATTGATAGAACTTCATAATCATGGCGATATCCAGGAAATGATCATTATATAGGCATCACGTCCATGATTAGTAGAGCGACTCCTGCCTACATCTACTACTATTACTCCACACATCGACCACTATCCAGCATGCATCTAGTGTATTAAGTTCATGGAGAAATGGAGTAATGCAATAAGAACGATGACATGATGTAGAGAAGATCTATTTATGTAGAAATTGACCCCATCTTGTTATCCTTAATGGCAATGATACATACATGTTGGTTCCCCTTCTGTCACTGGGATCAAGCACCGTAAGATCGAACCCATCACAAAGCACCTCTTCCCATTGCAAGATAAATAGATCAAGTTGGCCAAACAAAACCCAAATATCGGAGAAGAAATACGAGGCTATAAGCAATCATGCATATAAGAGATCAAAGAAGACTCAAATAACTTTCATGGATAAAAAGAGATAGATCCGATCATAAACTCAAAGTTCATCGGATCCCGACAAACACACCACAAAAGAATTACATCGTATGGATCTCCAAGAGACCATTGTATTGAGAATCAAACGAGAGAGAGGAAGCCATCTAGCTACTAACTACGGACTGTATGTCCACAAAAGACTACTCACGCATCATCAGAGAGGCACCAATGGACCTCATGAACCCCTCCGTGATGGTGTCTAGATTGGATCTAGTGTTTCTGGAACTTGCGGCGGCTGGAATCGATTTTCGTCGACTCCCCTAGGGTTTCTGGAATATTGGGGTATTTATAGAGTAAAGAGGCGGTCCGGGGGGCATCCGAGGTGGGCACAACCCTCCAGGGCGCGCCTGGGCCTCCAGGCGCGCCCTGGTGGGTTGTGCTCCCCTCGGAGCACCCCCCAGGCGCTTCTCGGGCCCATTGGATGTCTTCTAGTCCAAAAAAATTCACAAAAAGTTTCGCTGCGTTTGGACTCCATTTGATATTGATTACCTGCGATGTAAAAAACATGCAAAAAACAACAACTAGCACTTGGCACTATGTGAATAGGTTAGTACCAAAAAATGATATAAAATGATTATAAAACATCCAAGAATGATAATATAACAGCATGGAACAATCAAAAATTATAGATATGTTGGAGACATATCAGCATCCGCAAGCTTAATTCCTGCTCGTCCTCGAGGAGGTAAATGATAAAAACAGAAATTTTGATGTGGAATGTTGCCTAACATGTCATCTCATTTTGTTTATAGCATGGACATTTGGACTTCTATATGATTCAAAGCAATAGTCCAGTTTTGACATGAGACTTAAATACTGAAGCATATCAACAAGCAACCATGTCTTTCAAAATATCAACGCTAAAATAAGCTATCCCTAGCCCATCATGCTCAATCATTGATCCATTCATGAAACACACTCGCATATTAACTACACCCAATGCTCCTAGGTGGTGCTTTATAAGAGAAGATGGAGACTCAAATAAAAATAAAAATTGCATAAAGTAAAAGAAATGCCCATCGTAGAGGGAAGTAGGGATTTGTAGAGGTGCCAGAGCTCAAAGCAAAAAACATAGAGATAAAAACATTTTGGGAGGCATGCTTTTCCTGTCAACGAGAATGATCGAGAAGTTCCCAATACTTTCCATGCTAGATATACCATAGGCGGTTCCCAAACTGAAATTAAAGCTTTTTCCTTTTTCCACCAGACTTTCACTTTCCATGGCTAGCCGTATCCACGGGTGCCTTCCATACCATCACTTTCCAAGGAATGACAACATAAAGTAAATTCATTTTTCATTTCGGGATTGGGCATCCCTAATACCTTTGCCTTACTCTCGTGCAATGACAAGTGAATAAACACTCATCGTGAGAATAACATATCTAGCATGGAAATATATTAGCCACCCCCTACCGATTCATGAGCGGTACGATCACACAAAAGAGAAATTTATTATGAAAATTAGAGATGGCACAGGAAAATTTGCTTAGAACAGCAAAAGAATACCGCATATAGGTAGGTATCGTGGACTCAAGTGGCAAAACTGGTTTAAAGGATTTTGGATGCAAAATGAAGGCTAGCAAAAGATTGAGAAGTGACCAACCAAGAATCGAATAATCTCATAAGCGAGCATTGAGCATAATTGACACCGAATAATGCACCACAAGTAGGATGTAATTTTGTTGCATAACTATTGACTTTCGTGCTTGCATGGGAATCACAAACCTTAACACCAATATTCTTATTAAAGAATAATTACTCATCAACATGACTCACATATCACATGATCATATCTCAAAACTATTACAAGGAATCAAGTTTATTTGGTCCAATGATCTTCATGAAAGTTTTTATTATATCCTCCTTGGATATCTATCACTTTGGGACTAATTTTCATGTGTTGCTTTTGATAAGCTCAGACAAATATAAGTGAAGATCATGAGCATAATATTAATTTAAGTGAAGCAACAGAGAATTTATTTAAAAAATACTAACTCTCAGATAAATCTAAGAGAATCAAGAGAGCATTTCTTCAAAAATACGAAAGCACACCATGCTCAAAAAGATATAAGTGAAGCGCTAGAGCAATTCCATAGCTCGTGATGATTTAAGTGAAGCATAGAGAGCAATTCTAACAAGTCATGGCATAATTTGGGCTCTCTCAAATAGGTGTGTCCAGGAAGGATTCAATACTTAAAACGCACAAAAAAACAAGCAAAGACTCATATCATACAAGACGCTTCAAGCAAAACTCATAGTATGTGACGAATAAAAATATAGCTTCGAGTAAAATATCGATGGTCGTTAGAAGAAAGAGGGGATGCCACTCGGGGCATCCCCAAGCTTAGTCGCTTGCTTCTCTTTGGATAATATCTTGGGATGCCATGGGCATACCCAAGCTTAGTCTCTTCTTACTCCTTATTCCTTCATCCATCGTAACATCACCCGAAACTTGAAAATTTCAATCACGCAAAACTCAACAAAACCTTCGTGAGATCCGTTAGTATAAGAAAACAAATCACTACTATAAGTACTGTTACAACCCATTCATATTTTATTCTTGCATTATATCTACTATATTCCAACTTTTCTATGGCAAAAAATCTTCAAATAAAACCATAGAATCATCAAAACAAGCACACAACGCAAAGAAAATAGAACAGAACAGTCTGTAGTAATCTGGATATTTCAAATACATTTGTAACTCCAAAAATTCTGAAAAATTATTAAGGCCTGAGAAATTTGTATATTAATCTTCTGCAAAACGAATTTGTATTTTATCACCCTTCTGTTAAAAATGAAAATTATTTCCGTGGGCACGAAAGTTTCTGTTTTTCAGCAAGATCAAATCAACTATCACTCAAGAAGATCCTAAAGGCTTTACTTGGCACAAACACTAATTAAAACACAAAAAACATAGTCATAATAGTAGAATGATTGCGCTAACACTCAAGAACAGGAAGAAAAAGCAAAAATAAGTTTTTTTTCATTGGGTTGCCTCCCAACAAGCGCTATTGTTTCACGCCCCTAGCTAGGCATAAAGCAAGGATCTAAGTTTTGTCATCCTTGTTTCTAGATCCATAAGATGCCCTCATGATTGATTCATATGGTGGCCTAATTCTTGTTCTAGGAAAGTGTTCCATACCCTTCCTTAGTGGAAATTGGAACTTAATATTGCCTTCTTTCATATCAATCACGTCACCGATAGTGCGTAAAAACGGTCTACCAAGAATAATTGGACAAGACGGATTGCAATCAATATAAAGAACAATAAAATCTATGGGCACATAATTCCTATTTGCAAGAATAAGAACATCATTAATTCTTCCCATAGGATTTTTAATAGTAGAATCCGCCAAGTGCAAATTTAAAGAACACTCTTCAATATTGGTAAGACCAAGCACATCACATAAAGATTTCGGATTGTAGAAACACTAGCACCCAAGTCACATAAAGCTAAACACTCATAATTTTTAATATTGACTTTGATAGTAGGTTCCCACTCATCATGCAATTTTCTAGGAATTGAAACTTCTAATTCCAACTTTTCTTCCAAAGCTTTCATCAAAGCATCAACAATATGTTTAGTAAAAGCTTTATTTTTTTCATAAGCATGGGGTGAATTCATCATGGATTGCAACAAATAAATACAATCAAGCAAAGAGCAACTATCACAATTAAAGTCTTTGTAATCCAAAAGAGTGGGCACATCACTAGTTAAAGTTTTGACCTCTTCAAGCCCACTTTTATCAATTTTATTAACAAGATTTTGACCCTTCAAATTATTGGGATGCCTTCTAGCTAAAGTTGACTCTTCTCCAGTCCCTTTTTCATCAATCTTAATTTTACTAAACAAGGAATCAATAGAAGAAACACCAATCATTTTAAGATCTTCATCACTTTTATGAAAGCAATCACTAAAAAACACTTTTTCTAAAAAAAAATCTTCTAGCTCTAAGCATATCGGTTCTTTTCTTACTTTCATCCATAGAAACATAAAGAGCTTTAATTGATTCCTCAACCTTAGTCACACAAATTTTCATCTTGAGATTTTCTACATCATGAGAAATTCTATCAACACTTCTAGACAAATCATCTATCTTATTCAACTTTTCTTCCATTGTAGTATTGAAAACCTTTTGAGTGTTGATAAATTATTTAATATTATTCTCAAGATCATAGGTGTTCCTATTATTATTATAAGAAGGATTTCCATAGGAATTACCATAATTATTATAGGAATTACTAGGAAAAGGCCTAGTATTAAAATTACCCCTAGAAGCATTATTATTGAAATTATTTCGCGAGATAAAATTCACATCTACGGCATCACTATTTTTCTCAATAAAGGTAGACAAAGTCACATCATTAAAATCAATAGGAGCACTTTTACTAGCAACCAATTTCATAAGAGCATCAAAATATTCACTCAAAGAAGAAATTTCTTTGACCGAATTAACTTTTTACTAGTAGGAGCCCTTTCGGTATGCCATTGTGAATAATTTGCCATAATATTATCAAGCAATTTGGTGGAGTTACCCAAAGTAATTTCCATAAAAGTACCACCCGTGGCGGAATCTAGAAGATTACGAGAAACAAAATTCAACCCCGCATAAATTTTTTGTATGATCATCCAAAGATTTAACCCATGAGTTGGGCAATTCCTTAGCATCATTTTCATCCTTTTCCAAGATTGTGCAACATGCTCATGTTCAATTTTCTTGAAATTCATGATCTGGGTTCTAAGGGAAATAATTTTTGCGAGCGGAAAATACTTAGTAATGAAAGCATCTTTGCACTTATTCCAAGAATCGATATGATGGCGAGGAAACACAGAAAACCAAATTTTTGCATGATCTCGCAAAGAAAACGGAAGTAATTTCAACTTCACAACATCATTGTCCACGTATTTTTTCTTTTGCATATTGCATAATTCCATGAATGTGTTGAGATGGGATGCGACATCCTCATTAGGAGTACCGGAAAATTGATCTTTCATAACAAGATTCAGCAAAGCGGTATTAATATCACAAGACTCCGCACTAGTGGCGGGAGGAGCAATCGGAGTGCCAATAAAATCATTGTTGTTGGTATTGGAGAAATCACACAACTTGGTGTACTCTTGAGTCATCGTGACTACGCAATAAGATTGCACTAAAAACAGATCTGATGAGGAAACGACAAATGAAAAAGAGGGCGAATAAAACGGTAATTTTTTTGAAGTGGGGGAGAGGAAAATGAGAGGCAAATGACAAATAATGTAAATTGTGAGGAGATGAGATTTGTGATTAGGAACCTGGTAGATGTTGATGATGTCTCTCCCTGGCAACGGCACCAGAAATTCCTTTTGATGTCTGCTAGACTACATCGGTATTTCCCCAAAGAGGAAGGGATGATGCAGCACAACGACGGTAGGTATTTCCCTCAGTGATGAGATCAAGGTCATCGAACCAGTAGGAGAACCAAGCAACACTACATAAACAACACCTACACACAAATAAGAAATACTCGCAACCCGATGTGTAAAAGGGGTTTTCAATCCCTTTCGGGTAACGACACCAGAAATTGGCAAACGGACGTGAAAAAATATGATAGATGGGATAAATAGTTCTTGAATAAAATAAATCGCAGCAAGGTATTTTTGTATTTTTGGTTTAATAGATCTGAAAATAAAAGCAAAGGAAAATAGATCGCAAAGGCAAATATATTAAAGAAGAGACCCCGGGGGGCGTAGGTTTCACTAGTGGCTTCTCTCGAGAAAAATGGCAAACGATGCGTGAACAAATTACTATTGGGAAATTTATAGAACTTCAAATAATCATGACGATATCCAGGCAATGATAATTACATAGGCATCACATCCAAGATTAGTAGACCGACTCCTGCCTGCATCTACTACTATTACTCCACACGTCGACCGCTATCCAGCATGCATCTAGTTTATCGAGTTCATGGAGAAATAGAGTAATGAAATAAGAACGATGACATGATGTAGACAAGATCTATTTACGTAGAAATAGACCCCATCTTGTTATCCTTAATGGCAACAATACATATGTGTCGGTTCCCCTTCTGTCACTGGGATCAAGCACCGTAAGATCGAACCCATCACAAAGAACCTCTTCACATTGCAAGATAAATAGATCAAGTTGGCCAAACAAAACCCAAATATCGGAGAAGAAATATGAGGCTATAAGCAATCATGCACATTAGGGATCAAAGAAGACTCAAATAACTTTCATGGATAAAAAGAGATAGATCTGATCATAAACTCAAAGTCCATCGGATCCCAACAACCACTGTATATGGATCTCCAAGAGACCATTGTATTGAGAATCAAATGAGAGAGAGGAAGCCATCTAGCTACTAACTACGGACCCGTATGTCCACAAAAGACTACTCACGGATCATCGGAGAGGCACCAATGGACATGATGAACCCCTCCGTGATGGTGTCTAGATTGGATCTAGTGTTTCTGGAACTTGCGGCGGCTGGAATCGATTTTCGTCGACTCCCCTAGGGTTTCTGGAATATTGGGGTATTTATAGAGTAAAGAGGCGGTCCGGGGGGCACCCGAGGTGGGCACAGCCCACCAGGGTGATACGTCCATTTTGCATCATGCTTTTATATCGATATTTATTGCATTATGGGCTGTTATTACACATTATGTCACAATACTTATGCCTATTCTATCTTATTTTACAAGGTTTACATAAAGAGGGAGAATGCTGGCAGCTGAGATTCTGGGCTGGAAAAGGAGCAAATATTAGAGACCTATTCTGCATAGCTCCAAAAGTCCTGAAACTTCACAGAAGACGTTTTCAGAATATATAAAAAATACTGAGCGCAAGAAGTTCACTAGGGGGCCACACCCTGCCCATGAGGGTGGGGGCGCGCCCTACCCCCCTGGGCGCGCCCCCCAACCTCGTGGGCCCCCTGGTGGCCCTCCGATGTCCATCTTCTACTATATTGAGTCTTTCAATGAGGAAAAAATCATAAGCCATCTCCTCAGATGAAACTCCGCCGCCACGAGGCGGAACCTTGGCGGAACCAATCTAGGGCTCTGGCAGAGCTGTTCTGTCGGGGAAACTTCCCTCCGGGAGGGGGAAATCATTGCCATTGTCATCACCAACGCTCCTCTCATCAGGAGAGGGTAATCTCCATCAACATCTTCATCAACACCATCTCCTCTCAAAACCCTAGTTCATCTCTTGTATCGAATTCTTGTCTTCAAGTCTGGGATTGGTGCTAGTAGGTTGCTAGTAGTGTTAATTACTCCTTGTAGTTGATGCTAGTTGGTTTATTTGGTGGAAGATCATATGTTCAGATCCTATATGCATATGAATACCCCTCTGATTATGAACATGATTATGCTTTGTGAATAGTTACGTTTGTTCCTGAGGACATGGGAGAAGTCTTGCTATTAGTAGTCATGTGAATTTGGTATTCGTTCGATATTTTGATGAGATGTATGTTGTCTCTCCTCTAGTGGTGTTATGTGAATGTCGACTACATAACACTTCACCATTATTTGGGCCTAAAGGAAGGCATTGGGAAGTAATAAGTAGATGATGGGTTGCTAGAGTGATAGAAGCTTATACCATAGTTTATGCATTGCTTCGTAAGGGGCTGATTTGGATCCATATGTTTCATGCTATGGTTAGGTTTACCTTAATACTTTTGTTGTAGTTGCGGATGCTTGCAATAGAGGTTAATCATAAGTGGGGTGCTTGTCCAAGTAAGGACAATACCCAAGCACCGGTCCACCCACATACCAAATTATCAAAGTACCGAATGTGAATCATACAAACGTGATGAAAACTAGCTTGACGATATTCCCAGGTGTCCTCGGGAGCGCTTTTCTCTATATAAGAGTTTGTCCAGGCTTGTCCTTTGCTACAAAAAGGATTGGGCCACCTTGCTGCACTTTATTTACTTTTGTTACTTATTGCTCGTTACAAATTATCCTATCACAAAACTATCTGTTACCACTTATTTCAGTACTTGCAGAGAATACCTTGCTGGAAATCGCTTATTATTTCCTTCTGCTCCTCGTTGGGTTCGACACTCTTACTTATAGAAAGGACTACGATAGATCCCCTATACTTGTGGGTCATCAAGACTCTTTTCTGGCGCCGTTGCCGGGGAGTGAAGTGCTTTTGGTAGGTGGAATTTGGTAAGGAAAAATTTATATAGTGTGCTGAAATTTACTGTCACTTGTTACTATGGAAAGTAATCCTCTGAGGGGCTTGTTCGGGGTATCTTCACCCCGACCAGTAGAGCAAAGAGTTGCTCCTCAACCTACTGAACCAAATGAAAATGAAAATGAAAATGTCTGCTTTGAAATTCCTTCGGGTATGATAGAAAAACTGCTAGCTAATCCTTTTGTAGGAGATGGAACAAAGCATCCTGATGAGCATCTAATATATGTGGATGAAGTTTGTGGATTATTTAAGCTTGCAGGTGTACCCAGAGATGTTGTTAAGAAGAAGGTCTTCCCTTTATCTTTGAAGGGAGATGCATCGACATGGTATAGGCTATGTGATGATACGGGGTCATGGAACTACAAACGATTGAAATTGGAATTTCATCAGAAGTTTTATCCTATGCATCTTGTTCATCGTGATCGCAATTATTTTTGGCCTCGCGAAGGAGAAAGCATCGCTCAAGCTTGGGGGAGGCTTAAATCAATGTTATATTCATGCCCCAATCATGAGCTCTCAAGAGAAATGATTATTCAAAATTTTTATGCTCGGCTTTCTGATAGCAATTGCACCATGCTTGATACTTCTTGTGCTGGCTCTTTTATGATGAAGACTATTGAATTCAAATGGGATTTATTGGAAAGAATTAAACGCAACTCTGAAGATTGGGACCTCGATAAAGGTAAGGAGTCAGGTATGACACCTAGGTTTGATTGTGTTAAATCTTTTATGGATGCCGATGTTTTCTGTAAATTTAGCACTAAATATGGACTTGACTCTGAGATAGTAGCTTCTTTCTGTGAATCTTTTGCTACTTATGTTGATCTCCCCAAGGAGAGGTGGTTTAAATGTCATCCTCCCATAGAAGTAAAAGTAGCTGCACTATTAAAGTTGAAGAAAAGACTATCACTTATAATGATCCTATTGTTCCTACTTCTTATGTTGAGAAACCACCTTTCCTTGTCAGAATAAAGGATCATGCTAAAGCTTCAACTGTGGTTTGTAAAAGAAATATTAAAACTTATACACCTTCTGAGCAAATTAAAATTGAACCTGATATTGCTATTGTTAAAGATCGCTTGGCTGATAATATTGATGGGCATGTTATTTATTTCTGTGATGAAAGTGCTAGAATTGCTAAACCTTGTGCTGAAGATAAACCTAGACCTGTGGTAGGCATGCCTGTTATTTCTGTTAAAATAGGAGATCATTGTTATCATGGTTTATGTGATATGGGTGCCAGTGCTAGTGCAATACCTATTGGCCTATACTAGCAAAAATGCCCGTGCATTGCAACGGGAGGAAAAATATCACGACCCTAACTCGATAAGTATTCCCTCTCATCCCACACACGATAAAAAATCTATCCTCGACCAAAAATCTATCTTACTGACCTGCCATTTGAAGAATAGTTAACATTTTCATGAAAATTGGAAATTTTCTTTGTAAATTAACATTTTTAACATATTTTTGTTTGGTAATTTTTACACATAGTTGGTTGTTTGGTTGGGAAGAGTTTTTTTAACTATCCGGGTTGGATCAAACAAAATAGTTAACGTACACAGATGGACCCATGAACTCATCTTCCTACCCCTGCTCTAGTACTCCTTGTGTTCTACAAAAAACAATAGTACTCCCTATGTGCCGCCATGAGGGCACTTCCTTATCTTTCCCCATTCTACAGTACTCCCTTGTGCGCCTCCGCCACCTGCGTAGACAATTCACACAAGGTGAGATGTGGTCTGCTTTCCGAGGCCGTTGCGTCCGGCACACCTAAGTGGGGGAGAGTACTATTGTTTTTATTCGTTGCTCATGTCAACTCCATTTATTTTCATTTTTCACCTAGTTCATGATCAACTTCCACTCATATCCAAACCCATCTTTTTTCTTGCCCATTGAACCTTCTAAATCTCCAATGCAACTTTCAACTTCATTTATTTTGAATTCTGGACATTTGAGTCACATTTTAGTTGCTCAAATAAATGTTACATGTGTGCCCATAAATCATATTAATTATATTGAGCCACATCCTTAAATTCCAGCCCATTTGATTCCATGTAAAGGGTCCATAAAGTCCTCCAAACCAATTTCATAAAAACCTACAATTTTTTTGAGAAATACATTTTTTCAGAAACAAATATGTTTTTATATGGATACATTTTTTCCCGAGTCCATAAGAATGTCTCCTTGTGCAAAAACCTGTGCAGCCCAGCAAACCGGATGCCTAGCCGGCCCAATAGGCCCAAACTGGCTAGCCTATTTTGGCCAGCCAGCCACCGAATCGAACCATAGCCTCGATCCCAATCTTTCTCTCCCTCCCGATCCTTTCCCTTGTGGCGCCATCATGGAGGCTCCCCCTCGCCGGCCGCCTCCCGCCCGCTCTGACAAGCTGCGCCCTTCCTCCTTGCCCACGTGCCTCCCCTTCCCTTCTTGCTCGCCGCCACCCAGGTGGGTTCACCGGCGAGGTGAGCGTTGCCACGCCTCTCCTCCCTCCGCTCCCTTTTCTCTTCTCTCTCTGATCCCCGCTCTATCTCATATCTCAGGTCCATGTGTCGCTGGAGTGGCGTGGCTGTCGCTGTTGGCCTCCTTTGCCTCTGCAAGGCCTCTCTCTTCTCTCAAGTCCGCGCGCCGCCTAAGTGGTGTGGCCATCCCTACGCGCGGGTTAGTTATGTAAAATCACAGGGACGTTTTTATAAAAATGCCGCAACGGTGAACTCGGAGACTCAGTCCGTGCTTTATTATTAGGGAGAGATAGAGAAATTATGCATGATATTGCACCTGTTGAGTTAGAAGATATTGATGTCACAATTAAACTTGCCAATAAAGATACTATTTCACCAATGGGAATTGTTAGAGATGTTGAAGTCTTGTGTGGGAAAACTAAATATTCTGCTGATTTTCTTGTTCTTGGTTCCCCACAAGATAGCTTTTGTCCCGTTATATTTGGTAGACCCTTCTTAAACACTGTTAATGCTAAGATAGATTGCAAAAAGGATGTTGTTACTATCGGTTTAGATGATATTTCTCATGAATTTAATTTCTCTAAATTTAGTAGACAACACCATGAAGAAGAATTACCTAGTAAGGATGAAATTATTGGTCTTGCTTCTATTGCCGTACCTCCTAGTGATCCTTTAGAACAATATTTGCTAGACCATGAAAATGATATGTTTATGAATAAAAGAAGGGAAATAGATGAAGTATTCTTTAAACAGGAACCTATTCTGAAACACAATTTGCATGTTGAAATCCTAGGGGATCCTCCTCCACCCAAGGGTGATCCCGTGTTTGAGCTTAAACCGTTGCCTGATACTCTTAAATATGCTTATCTTGATTAGAAAAAGATATATCCTGTTATTATTAGTGCTAACCTTTCAGAGCATGAGGAAGAGAGATTATTGAAAACTCTGAAGAAGCACTGTTCTGCTATTGGGTATACTCTTGATGATCTTAAGGGCATTAGTCCCACTCTATATCACCATAAAATAAATTTAGAAGAAGATGCTAAACCAGTTCGTGATCATCAACGATGGCTGAATCCTAAAATGAAGGAAGTGGTAAGAAAGGAAATACTAAAGCTCCTTGAGGCAGGTATAATCTACCCCGTTGCTGATAGTCAGTGGGTAAGTCCTGTCCATTGTGTCCCTAAGAAGGGAGGCATTACTGTCGTTCCTAATGATAAAGATGAATTGATTCCTCAAAGAATTATTACAGGTTATAGGATGGTAATTGATTTCCAAAAATTAAATAAGGCCACTAAAAAGGATCATTACCCCTTACCTTTTATCGATCAAATGCTAGAAAAATTATCCAAACATACACATTTTTGCTTTCTAGATGGTTATTCTGGTTTCTCTCAAATACCTGTGTCAGCCAAAGATCAATCAAAGACTACTTTTACTTGCCCTTTTGGTACTTTTTCTTATAGACGTATGCCTTTTGGTTTATGTAACGCACCTGCTACCTTTCAAAGATGCATGATGGCTATATTCTCTGACTTTTGTGAAAAGATTTGTGAGGTTTTCATGGACAATTTCTCCGTCTATGGATCTTCTTTTGACGATTGCTTGAGCAACCTTGAACGCGTTTTGCAGAGATGTGAAGAAACTAATCTTGTCTTGAATTGGGAAAAGTGCCACTTTATGGTTAATGAAGGTACTGTCTTGGGGCATAAAGTTTCTGAAAGAGGTATTGAAGTTGATAAAGCCATGGTTGATGCTATTGAAAAGATGCCATGTCCCAAGGACATCAAGGTATAAGAAGTTTCCTTGGTCACGCCGGATTTTATAGGAGGTTCATTAAGGACTTCTCAAAAATTTCTCGGCCTCTGACTAATTTATTACAAAAATATATACCATTTGTCTTTGATGATGATTGTGAAGAAGCATTTGAAATACTTAAGAAAGCATTGATCTCTGCACCTATTGTTCAGCCACCTGATTAGAATTTGCCCTTTGAAATTATGTGTGATGCTAGTGATTATGCTGTAGGTGCTGTTCTAGGGCAAAGAGTTGATAAGAAATTAAACGTTATTCAATATGCTAGTAAAACCCTAGACAATGCTCAAAGAAATCATGCTACTGCTGAAAAAGAATTCTTAGCAGTTGTATTTGCTTGTGATAAGTTCAGACCTTATATTGCTGATTCTAAAGCAACTATTCACACTGATCATGCTGCTATTAAATATCTTATGGAAAAGAAAGATGCTAAACCTAGACTTATTAGATGGGTTCTCTTGCTACAAGAATTTGACTTACATATTGTTGATAGAAAGGGAGCTGAGAACCCCGTTGCAGACAACTTGTCTAGGTTAGAAAATGTGCTTGATGACCCACTACCTATTGATGATAGCTTTCCTGACGAGCAATTAAATGTCATAAATGCTTCTCAAACTGCTCCATGGTATGCTGATTATGCTAATTACATTGTTGCTAAGTTTATACCAGCCAGTTTCACATACCAGCAAAAGAAAAGGTTCTTCTGTGATTTGAGGCATTACTTTTGGGATGACCCACATCTTTATAAAGAAGGAGTAGATGGTGTTATTAGACATTGTGTACCTGAGCATGAACAGGAACAGATCCTACGCAAGTGTCACTCCGAAGCTTATGGAGGACACCATGCTGGAGATAGAACTGCACATAAGGTATTGCAATCTGGTTTTATTGGCCTACTCTCTTCAAGGATGCCCGTAAGTTTGTCTTATCTTGTGATGAATGTCAAAGAATTGGTAATATTAGTAGACGTCAAGAAATGCCTATGAACTATTCACTCGTTATTCAACCATTTGATGTTTGGGGCTTTGACTATATGGGACCTTTTCCTTCCTCTAATGGATATACACATATTTTAGTTGTTTTTGATTACGTTACTAAGTGGGTAGAAGCTATTCCAACTAGTAGTGCTGATCATAACACTTCTATTAAAATGCTTAAAGAAGTTATTTTTCCAAGATTTGGAGTCCCTAGATATTTAATGACCGATGGGGGTTCATATTTTATTCATGGTGCTTTCCGTAAAATGCTTGCTAAGTATGATGTTAATCATAGAATTGCATCCCCTTATCACCCTCAGTCTAGTGGTCAGGTAGAATTGAGTAATAGAGAGCTCAAATTAATTTTGCAAAAGACTGTTAATAGATATAGAAAGAATTGGTCCAAGAAACTTGATGATGCATTATGGGCCTATAGAACTGCATATAAAAATCCTATGGGTATGTCTTCGTATAAAATGGTTTATGGAAAAGCATGTCACTTACCTCTCAAACTAGAGCACAAGGCATATTGGGCTATTAAAGAGCTCAACTATGATTTTAAACTTGCCGGTGAGAAGAGGTTATTTGATATTAGCTCACTCGATGAATGGAGAACCCAAGCCTACGAAAATGCCAAGTTGTTTAAAGAAAAAGTTAAAAGATGGCATGATAAAAGGATACAAAAGCGCGAGTTTATGTAGGTGATTATGTATTGCTATACAACTCTCATTTAAGATTTTTTGCAGGAAAAATTCTCTCTAAATGGGAAGGTCCTTACGTTATCGAGGAGGTCTATCGTTCCGGTGCCATAAAAATCAACAACTTCGAAGGCACAAATCCGAAGGTGGTGAACGGTCAAAGAATCAAACATTATATCTCAGGTAATCCCATAAATGTTGAAACCAATGTTATTGGAACCGTAACTCCGGAGGAATACATAAGGGACACTTTCCGGAATGTTTCAGACTCCGAAAAGGAATAGGTATGTGGTACGGTAAGTAAACCGACTCCAAAACGGTTTTTAAGGCAATATTTCTCCGTTTTGGAATATTTAGAAAAATAGAAAAATAAGAAGCATTCCGGGAAGGAAACGAGGGCTCCACAAGGGTGGCGGGCGTGCCCTACCCTCCTGGTCGCGCCCCCTACCTCGTGGGCACCTCGTGTGCTCTCCGGACTCCGTTTTCTTACACCACACGTATTTTGGTCGGTAAAAATTCATTATATTATCTCCTAGGGGTTTTGAGTCCCGTATCACGCAATTATCCTCTGTTTGTGTTTTGAGCTGTTGCTGCTGCAGATTAGATCAAGATGTCTTCGCAAGAGTCAGTCGGGGAGAGCCGGGTGTCTGATCCGGCACCGAGATCAATGACAAACAACAATGTTGACCTCTTTGGGCCAGCCACGGAGGAAGAGATGGAGGCTGATTTGAAGAGGATAGATGCCATGGAAGAGGATCAAGAAGTCACTTCCTGCTTCCGAGCTGGATTCACAATGGGAGAAATGCAGAGCTCGGCTATTACAAACTCGGTTATCCCTTCCAATGTTAGATTTCTTTCTTATGAGAATATGAAAAAGAGTGTCACTAGTTCTCCCGCAGCTATGCAGCACCCTTGGGTGCAGGGAGCTTTGGCTGTTACAGGAAAACTCCGAAAGGAAATAATGGACCTCAAGCAGCAAGTCAATAAGCTCGAGGAGGAGAATCGTATCCTGAGGGGCATCATCACCAAGAATATCACATCACCATCCCCGAAAAGAGAGACATAATCACATGGGTATGGGCACTCCCCTTGGCAACTGCCAAGCTTGGGGGAGTGCCCCGGTATTGTATCACCATCACTTTTATCTTTACCATTTTTCTTAGTTCAATCCTTTTGGTAATATCTTGATCTAGTAGAATAAAAGTTCTTAGTATGATCTAGTTGTGAGTTTTGCTTTATAATTCCTCCATGTAATCAGGTCCATGAGCTATATATAATAAATATTAGTGTTGAGTCAAGGGCTTGATTATTTTGCCATGATCCTAAGTGAATAAAAGAAAAGAAAAAGAATAAAAAGGGAAACAAAGAGATCATATGGATCTTATGGAGATTAATGAGCTCACATAGAAAAAGTATGATGAATAAAAGTTGTTGAGAGTTGACAAACATAGTTTTGGTCATCGTTGCAATTAATATGAAGTAATAAAGAAAGAGAGGTCTTCACATATAAATATACTATCTTGGACATCTTTTATGATTGTGAGCACTCATTAAAATATGACATGCTAAAGAGTTGACGTTGGACAAGGAAGACAACGTAATGGGTTATGTTTTCTTACATCTAAGATAAATTATATTGTCATGGATCATCCAACATGGTTGAGATTGCCTTTCCCCCTCATGCTAGCCAAATTCATCACACCAAGTAGAGATACTAGTTGTGCTTCCAAATACCCTTAAACCAGTTTGCCATGAGACTCCACCATACCTACCTATGGATTGAGTAAGATCCTCCAAGTAAGTTGTCATTGGTGCAAGCAATAAAAATTGCTCTCTAAATATGTATGACTTATTAGTGTGGGAGAAAATAAGCTTTATACGATCGTGTGATATGGAAGAAATAAAAGCGACAGACTGCATAATAAAGGTCCATATCACAAGTGGCAATATAAAGTGACGTTCTTTCGCATTAAGATTTTGTGCATCCAACCATAAAAGCGCATGACAACCTCTGCTTCACTCTGTGAAGGGCCTATCTTTTACTTTTATCTCCTACCTTGCATAGGAGTCATGGTGATCTTCACCCTTCCTTTTTACATTTTATTCTTTGGCAAGCACAGTATGTTGGAAAGATCCTGGTATATATGGCTAATTGGATGTGAGTTTTCATGAACTATTATTGTTGACATTACCCTTGAGGTAAAACGTTGGGAGGCAAAACTATAAGCCCCTATCTTTCTCTGTGTCCGATTAAAACTCCATACCCATAAGTATTGCGTGAGTGTCAGCAATTGTGAAAGACTATATGATAGTTGAGTATGTGGACTTGCTGAAAAGCTCTTATACATTGACTCTTTCCTATGTTATGATAAATTGCAATTGCTCCAATGACTGAGATAATAGTTTGTTAGTTTTCAATGAAGTTTACGATTCATACTTGAAATTGTGATTGAATTATAACTCTAGCATAAGAAATCATATGACAAAAATTATATAAGTTGTTGTTCTAAGAATGATCATGATGCCCTCATGTCCTTATTTTATTTTCATCGACACCTCTATCTCTAAACATGTGGACATATTTTTCGATTTCGGCTTTCGCTTGAGGACAAGCGAGGTCTAAGCTTGGGGGAGTTGATACGTCCATTTTGCATCATGCTTTTATATCGATATTTATTGCATTATGGGCTGTTATTACACATTATGTCACAATACTTATGCCTATTCTCTCTTATTTTACAAGGTTTACATAAAGAGGGAGAATGCCGGCAGCTAGGATTCTGGGCTGGAAAAGGAGCAAATATTAGAGACCTATTCTGCACAGCTCCAAAAGTCCTGAAACTTCACGGAAGACGTTTTAAGAATATATAAAAAATACTGAGCGCAAGAAGTTCACCAAGGGGGCCACACCCTGCCCATGAGGGTGGGGGCGCGCCCTACCACCTTGGGCACGCCCCCTACCTCGTGGGCCCCTGGTGGCCCTCTGATGTCCATCTTCTGCTATATGGAGTCTTTCGATGAGGAAAAAATCATAATCCATCTCCTCGGACGAAACTCCGCCGGCATGAGGCGGAACCAATCTAGGGCTCCTGCAGAGCTGTTCTGCCGGGGAAACTTCCCTCCAGGATGGGGAAATCATCGCCATCGTCATCACCAACGCTCCTCTCATCGGGAGAGGGAAGTCTCCATCAACATCTTCATCAGCACCATCTCCTCTCAAAACCCTAGTTCATCTCTTGTATCCAATTCTTGTCTTCAAGTCTGGGATTGGTGCTAGTAGGTTGCTAGTAGTGTTAATTACTCCTTGTAGTTGATGCTAGTTGGTTTATTTGGTGGAAGATCATATGTTCATATCCTATATGCATATTAATACCCCTCTGATTATGAACATGATTATGCTTTGTGAGTAGTTACGTTTGTTCTTGAGGACATGGGAGAAGTCTTGCTATTAGTAGTCATGTGAATTTGGTATTCGTTCGATATTTTGATGAGATGTATGTTGTCTCTCCTCTAGTGGTGTTATGTGAACGTCGACTGCATAACACTTCACCATTATTTGGGCCTAGAGGAAGGCATTGGGAAGTAATAAGTAGATGATGGGTTGCTAGAGTGACAGAAGCTTAAACCGTAGTTTATGCGTTGCTTCGTAAGGGGCTGATTTGGATCCATATGTTTCATGCTATGGTTAGGTTTACCTTAATACTTTTGTTGTAGTTGCGGATGCTTGCAATAGAGGTTAATCATAAGTGGGATGCTTGTCCAAGTAAGGACAGTACCCAAGCACCGGTCCACCCACATACCAAATTATCAAAGTACCGAACGCGAATCATACGAACGTGATGAAAACTAGCTTGATGATATTCCCAGGTGTCCTCGGGAGCGCTTTTCTCTATATAAGAGTTTGTCCAGGCTTGTCATTTGCTACAAAAAGGATTGGGCCACCTTGCTGCACTTTATTTACTTTTGTTACTTGTTGCTCGTTACAAATTATCCTATCACAAAACTATCTGTTACCACTTATTTCAGTACTTGCAGAGAATACCTTGCTGGAAACCGCTTATCATTTCCTTCTGCTCCTCGTTGGGTTCGACACTCTTACTTATAGAAAGGACTACGATAGATCCCCTATACTTGTGGGTCATCAGTGGGTTGTGATCCCCTCGGAGCACCCCCCCCCCCAGGCACTTCTCCGGCCCATTGGATGTCTTCTGGTCCAAAAGAATTCACAAAAAGTTTCACTGCGTTTGGACTCCGTTGGATATTGATTACCTGCGATGTAAAAAATATGCAAAAAAAACAGCAACTGGCACATGGCACTATGTCAGTAGGTTAGTACCAAAAATGATATAAAATGATTATAAAACATCCAATAATGATAATATAACAGCATGGAACAATCAAAAATTATAGATACGTTGGAGATGTATCAGCCTCCGGCCCCATTCTTCTGCTATATGAAGGGTTTTGACCTAGAATAAAAAATTAAGAGAGTACTTTTGAGATGAAGCGTCATCTTCTCGAGGCAAAACCTGGGCAAGAGCACTTTAGCTCTCCGGCCGACCGATTCCACCGGGGACACTTCCCTCTGGGAGGGGGAAATCAAAGCCATCGATATCACCAACAACCCTCTAATCGCGGGAGGATCAATCTTCATCAACATCTTCGCTAGCACCATCTCATCTCAAACCCTAGTTCATCTCTTGTATTCGATCTTTGTCTCAAAACCTCATATTGGTACCTGTGGGTTGCTAGTAGTGTTGATTACATCTCGTAGTTGATGCTAGTTGGTTTATTTGGTGCAAGATTATGTGTTCATATCCTTGATGATATTCAATACCCCTCTGATCTTGAATATGAATATCATTTGTGAGTAGTTACTTTTGTTTTGAGCACATGGGAGAAGTCTTGTTATAAGTAATCATGTGCATTTGGTATTTGTTCGATATTTTGATGATATGTATGTTTTTTCTTCCTTTAGTGATGTCATGTGAACGTCGACTACATGACACTTCACCATACTTGGGCCTAATGGAAGGCCTTGTGGAGTAATAAGTAGATGATAGGTTTCTAGAGTGACAGAATCTTAAACCCTAGTTTATGTGTTATTCCATAAGGGGCTGATTTGGATCCATATGTTTCATGCTATGGCTGGATTTATCTTAACTCTTCTTTTTTAGTTGTGGATGCTTGTGAGAGGGGGTAATCATACGTGGGAGGCTTGTTCAAGTAACAATAGCACCCAAGCACTGGTCCACCCACATATGAAATTATCAAAGTAGCGAACGCGACTCAAATAAACATGATGAAAGTAACTAGATGATAATTCCCATGTGTCATCAAGAACACTTTGCTTATTATAAGAGACCATTTCGGCTTGTCCTTGGCTACAAAAAGGATTGGGCCACCTTGCTGCACCTTTGTTACCATTGCTACTTGTTGCTTGTTACAAATTACCTTGCTATCAAACTATCTGTTACCAATAATTTTAGTGCTTGTAGAGAATACCTTGCTGAAAACCACTTGTCATTTCCTTCTGCTCCTCGTTGGGTTCGACACTCTTACTTATCGAAAGTACTACGATTGATCCCCTATACTTTTGGGTCATCAGGTTTCACCATTTTATCCACCCGTAGAGATTCATAACTCTGATTGGGCTGAAATTTTCAGTGGACTTTTTCCATAAAAATAGCTTTCTTGCGGCCAGCAAAGAGCTCCAACCAATCTCCACACCCCTCACGCGGGTGCCCCATAGGTAGGGGCCTGACCGTGTAAGGAGGTCACGCTGAGCCCCTGGAGCTCCTCTCTAGGTGGGGCCAGGTCCCCTGGTTCTGTTATTTTCTAGAAAAAATCACCGTAAATCCCCGTGCATTTTTTATCTCCATAAATATGGATTTTCTATAAAACAAAAAAGATGCAAAAAACAACTGGCTCTCGGCACTAATTAGTATGTTAGTCCAATAAAAGTAATATAAAAGTGCAATAAAACCATATATAACTTATGTGAATATAGCATGAATACTTCATAAATTATAGATATGTTTGAGACGCATCACAGCTCTACCAATTGTGCGACCTCGGCCACTTGCCTTAGCCTCTTTATTCATCCAACCGGTCCTATAGTATATCATCACAGTGTCAAATAAGGGTTGCAATGTAAGAATGTAAAGACATGGGTGCTCGACTCGGTGTGTCCCATGTTGTCTTCGTTGGGTGCTCGACTCGGTGCGTCTCGTGTCGTATTCGTCAAGTGTGAAAGGGAGGTTGATAACCCACAAGTATAGGGGATCGCAACAGTTTTCAAGGGTAGAGTATTCAACCCAAATTTATTGATTCGACACAAGGGGAGCCAAAGAATATTCTCAAGTATTAGAAGCTGAGTTGTCAATTCAACCACACCTAGAAACTTAATATCTGCAGCAAAGTATTTAGTAGCAAAGTACTATGATAGTAGTGGTAGCGGTGGCAAAAGTAACGGCAGCAGTTTTGGTTTTATAGTGATTGTAACAGTAGCAACGGGAAAGTAAATAAGCGAAGAACAATATATGAAAAGCTCGTAGGCAATGGATCAGTGATGGATAATTATGTCGGATGCGATTCCTCATGCAATAGTTATAACATAGGGTGACACAGAACTAGCTCCAGTTCATCAATGTAATGTAGGCATGTCTTCCGAATATAGTCATACGTGCTTATGGAAAAGAACTTGCATGACATCTTTTTTCCTACCCTCCCATGGCAGCGAGGTCCTATTGGAAACTAAGGGATATTAAGGCCTCCTTTTAATAGAGTACCGGACCAAAGCATTAACACATAGTGAATACATGAACTCCTCAAACTACGGTCATCACCGGTAAGTATCCCGATTATTGTCACTTCGGGGTTAACGGATCATAACACATAATAGGTGACTATAGACTTGCAAGATAGGATCAAGAACTCATATATATTCATGAAAACATAATAGGTTCAGATCTGAAATCATGGTACTCGGGCCCTAGTGACAAGCATTAAGCATAGCAAAGTCATAGCAACATCAATCTCAGAACATAATGGATACTAGGGATCAAACCCTAACAAAACTAACTTGATTACATGAACAATACATGAAAATCTCGTAGGCAATGCATCAGTGATGGATAATTATGTCGGGTGCGATTCCTCTTGCAACAGTTATAACATAGGGTGACACAGAACTAGCTCCAGTTCATCAATGTAATGTAGGCATGTATTCCGAATATAGTCATACGTGCTTATGGAAAAGAACTTGCATGCCATCTTTTGTCCTACCCTCCCATGGCAGCGAGGTCCTATTGAAAACTAAGGGATATTAAGGCCTCCTTTTAATAGAGTACCAGACCAAAGCATTAACACATAGTGAATACATGAACTCCTCAAACTACGGTCATCACCGGTAAGTATCCTGATTATTGTCACTTCTGGGTTAATGGATCATAACACATAATAGGTGACTATAGAGTTGCAAGATAGGATCAAGAACTCACATATATTCATGAAAACATAATAGGTTCAGATCTAAAATCATGGCAATCGGGCCCTAGTGACAAGCATTAAGCATAGCAAAGTCATAGCAACATCAATCTCAGAACATAGTGGATACTAGGGATCAAACCCAAACAAAACTAACTTGATTACATGATAAATCTCATCCAACCCATCACCGTCCGGCAAGCCTACGATGGAATTACTCACGCACGGCCGTGAGCATCATGAAATTGGTGATGGAGGAAGGTTGATGATGACGATGGCGATGGATTCCCCTCTCCGGAGCCCCGAACGAACTCCAGATCAGCCCTCCTGAGAGAGATTAGGGCTTGGCGGCGGCTCCATATCATAAAACGCGATGAATCCTTCTCTCTTGTTTTTTCTCCCCGACGTGAATATATGGAGTTGGAGTTGATGTCGGTGGAGCGTCAGGGGGCCCACGAGGCAAGGGGCGCGCCCCCACCCTCGTGGACAGGGTGTGGGCCCCTTGGCCTTGATTCTTTTGCCAGTATTTTTTATATATTCCAAAAATATTCTCCGTTGATTTTCAGGTCATTCCAAGAAATTTTATTTCTGCACAAAAATAACACCATGGCAATTTTGCTAAAAACAGCATCAGTCCGGGTTAGTTCCATTCAAATCATGCAAGTTAGAGTCCAAAACAAGGGCAAAAGTGTTTGGAAAAGTAGATATGTTGGAGATGTATCAACTCCCCCAAGCTTAAACCTTTGCTTGTCCTCAAGCAATTCAGTTGACAAACTGAAAGTGATAAAGAATTTTTTTTACAAACTCTGTTTGCTCTTGTTGTTGTAAATATGTAAAGCCAGCATTCATGTTTTCAGCAAATATTATGAACTAACCATATTCACAATAACATTTAGGTCTCCTGTTTACTCATATCAATAACATAATCAACTAGCGAGCAATAATAATAAATCTCGGATGACAACACTTTCTCAAAACAATCATAATATGATATAACAAGATGGTATCTCGCTAGCCCTTTCTGAGACCATAAAACATAAATGCAGAGCACCCCTGAAGATCAAGGGCTGACTGGAAATTGTAATTCATGGTAAAAGAGATCCAGTCAAGTCATACTCAATGTAAACTAACAATAATACATGCAAATGACAGTGGTGCTCTCCAGCTGGTGCTTTTTAATAAGAGGGTGATGACTCAACATAAAAGTAAATAGATAGGCCCTTCGCAGAGGGAAGCAGGGATTTGTAGAGGTGCCAGAGCTCGATTTGAAATAGAGATGAATAATATTTTGAGTGGTATAATTTCATTGTCAACATAACAACCGAGAGATCTCGATATCTTCCATGCTACACACATTATAGGCGGTTCCCAAGCAGAATGGTAAAGTTTATACTCCCCCACCACCAACAAGCATCAATCCATGGCCTGCCCAAAACAACGGGTGCCTCCAACTAACAACAATCCCGGGGGAGTTTTGTTTGCAATTATTTTGATTTGATTTGAGCATGGGACTAAGCATCCCGGTGACCAGCCATTTTCTCGTGAGTGAGGAGCGGAGTCCACTCCTCTTGAGAATAATCTGCCTAGCATGGAAGATACAGACATCCCTAGTTGATACATGAGCTATTCGAGCATACAAAACAGAATTTTTATTTGAAGGTTTAGAGTTTGGCACATACAAATTTACTTGGAACGGCAGGTGGATACCGTATATAGGAAGGTATTGTGGACTCATATGGAATAACTTTTGGGGTTTATGGAGTTGGATGCACAAGTAGTATTCTCGCTTAGTACAAGTGAAGGCTAGAAAGAGACTAGGAAGCGACCAGCTAGAGAGCGACAACAGTCATGAACATGCATTAAAATTAATCAACACTGAATGCAAGCATGAGTAGGATATAATTCACCATGAACATAAATATCGTGGAGGCTATGTTGATTTTGTTTCAACTACATGCATGAACATGTGCCAAGTCAAGCCACTCGAATCGTTCAAAGGAGGATACCACCCTATCATACCGCATCACAACCATTTTAATAGCATGTTGGCACGCAAGGTAAACCATTATAAACTCCAAGCAAATTAAGCATGGCATGGGCAACTATAATCTCTAATTGTCACTGCAAACATGTTTCATTCATAATAGGTTGAATCTGGAACGATGAACTAATCATATTTACAAAAACAAGAGAGGTTGAGTTCATACCAGCTTTTCTCATCTCAACCAGTTCATCATATATCGTCATTATTGCCTTTCACTTGCACGACCAACCGGTGTGGATAATAATAATAGTGCACGTGCATTGGACTAAGCTAGAATCTGCAAGCATTCAATAGAAGGGAGAAGACAAGCTAATATGGGCTCTTTGTTAGATCGACAATAATGCATATGAGAGCCACTCAACATTTTCATCGTGGTCTTCTCCTCTCGACCCCCAAGGAAAAGAAAGGAGATAAAACTATTTACACGGGAAAGCTCCCAACAAGCAAAAGAAGAACGAGAAATCTTTTTGGGTTTTCTTTTTTAATTACTACTACTGCTGGCATGGAAAGTAAACTAGCTAAAAGCTACAACTATTTTTTTTGTTTTCTTAAGGTTTTTCAAACACACAAGAAGAATGCCAGAAAAAGAAGTTAAACTAGCATGGATGATACAATGAAAAAGTACGAGCACCGACAACTGGCATGAGTGTGTGAGCATGAATGTAATGTCGGTGAGAAATACGTACTCCCCCAAGCTTAGGCTTTTGGCCTAAGTTGGTCTATGGCCATGGATCAAAACTGCCCTCTCCGGTGTACTGAGGAGGGTCTTCGGGGTGCCACTGGTTGGCGATCTCCTCCGAATCCCGCTGATAAACAGACTGACGGTGAGGATCAGATAGTGGCTCCGGCTCTAGAGCTGATGCCAGGCTCTGGTATGCCTGAACGGCCTCCGGTGAAACAAGGTACGGGCCTGAAAATATGTTGAACAAAGAGGGAGAAGGCAAGGTAATAGTCTCAAAGTGATTCTTATCAAACATCGATCTATAGTTAAGCATCTTCTTCTTATTCTTAACAATAAAATCATGTGCTACCATGCTCTTATAATCTAGAAAAATATGAGGTAGCAACTTTTCCTCTTTCTCATAATGCCTAATAGGTATGTTAAAGTGTGCAGCAAGGCACGAGGCGAAGATGCCTCCTAGGATGGGACCCTTTGTATGGTTCAGATTTAACCGTTTAGCAACGATAGCGGCTAAACTGAAAGTGGTATCACGAAACAAAGCATGGCGCAAAATAACAATATCAGGAGCATTAAGATTTCCACAGTTCCTGTGACCAATTAAGCATCTACTAGCAAATATTGCAAAGTAACGTAGAACAGGAAAATGTAAGCTAGTGATTCTTGCATCAGAAACTTTCCTCGTTTCCCCTACAGCAATTATATCAATAAATCCCTCCATATCATTACAATGTGGTTCCTCTATGCTGCCCTCAAAGGGTATCCTACAAACCCGGCAAAAATCATAAAGTGACATCTCCTTATGCTCATCATATAAATAAAACTCCACCGAAGGTGGTGATCTCCTAGCATGTAAATGTAAATTTTGCACAAAAATATTGGTGATTTGGAGATACTGTTCACGCTGGTCGTGGAGGAAGTCGGTGAGGCCTGCATTCTCATCCAAATAATAAAAATCTTCATAAATCTCGGCTTCTCTTAAGAACTCATCACAAGGCCATTCACACGGCCGAACATCCACAGTACGAGGGAGATTATACTTGGCCTTCTTGCTTATCCTTAGAGCTTCGGCTCGATGAGCCCCTAAAAAATCTCTTCATCTTTTTCTGAAAATTTCTGAAAATTTTAGTAACTTAAAATAAAAGTGAACCAAACTCAACAAAATTGATAGCAACTACTCCTACAAGTGCCTAGAGGCCATATCATGCATTAAAACTACTTTTGACCACATAAATTTGACATGCAATCTCAAGAACAGGGTCACCTAAGCAGCAATAATTTGCAATAAATAAAGCACTAGAACAAAAACTAATTGGACCATTGGAGGAGTCACATACCAAAGAACAATCCCCCAAAGCAGTTTTGTGAATGGAACTTTGAGAAAGAAGATCGAAAATGGCAGCAAGATGAGCTAGAACACGGGTTTGAGCTGGTGGATGATTTCTTCTGGAGGAAGACGAAGTGTGTGGGTGCAAGAATAAGTGGAGGGGACCCAGGTGGGGTCCACGAGGCAGGGGGCGCGCCCAGGCGGTAGGGCGTGCCCTCCACCCTCGTGGGCATGCGGTGGGTCCCCCTGGTATGTTCTCAGTGCCAATAATTCTTAAATATTCTGGAAAAAATCATATTTCATTTTCAGGGCATTTGGAGAACTTTTGTTTTCGGGGTATTTTTTTATTGCAAGGATAATTCAGAAAACAGATAGAAAATACTATTTTTACTTTATTTAATATAAATAACAGAAAGTAAAAAGAGGGTACAGAAGGTTGTGCTTTCTAACTTCATCCATCTCATGATCATCAAAAGGAATCCACTAACAAGGTTGATCAAGTCTTGTTAACAAACTCATTCCGAATCACATGAAACCGGAGAAATTTCGAATAACACTAGGTTACCTCAACGGGGATATGCACGTCCCCAACAATAAGAATATCATATTTCTTCTTGACAGTAGAAAGAGGAAATTCAAAACCTCCAATAGTAATTGTGGAAAATTTTCCAATAGAATTGATACTGTGGACTTGAGGTTGTTTCCTCGGAAAGTGTACCGTATGCTCATTACAATTAACATGAAAAGGGACATTGCCTTTGTTGCAATCAATAACAGCCCCTACAGTATTAAAAAAGGGTCTACCAAGGATAATCGACATAGTATCATGCTCGGAATATCAAGAATAACAAAGTCCGTTAAAATAGTAACGTTTGCAACCACAACAGGCACATCCTCACAAATATCGACGGGTATAGCAGTTGATTTATCAGCCATTTGCAAAGATATTTCAATAGGTGTCAACTTATTCAAATCAAGTCTATGATATAAAGAAAGAGGCTGATGACCCACAAGTATAGGGGATCTATCATAGTCCTTTTGATAAGTAAGAGTGTCGAACCCAACAAGGAGCAGAAGGAAATGATAAGCAGTTTTCAGTAAGGTATTCTCTGCAAGCACTAAAATTATTGGTAACAGATAGTTTTGTGATAAGGTAATTTGTAAGGAGTAGCAAGTAATAAAAGTAAATAAGGTGCAGCAAGATGGCCCAATCCTTTTTGTAGCAAAGGACAAGCCTATACAAACTCTTATATGAAGGAAAGCGCTCCCGAGGACACATGAGAATTATTGTAAGCTAGTTTTCATCACGATCATATGATTCGCGTTCGGTACTTTGATAATTTGATATGTGGGTGGACCGGTGCTTGGGTACTGTCCTTACTTGGACAAGCATCCCACTTATGATTAACCCCTATTGCAAGCATCCGCAACTACAACAGAAGTATTAAGGTAAACCTAACCGTAGCATGAAACATATGGATCCAAATCAGCCCCTTACGAAGCAACACATAAACTAGGGTTTAAGCTTCTGTCACTCTAGCAACCCATCATCTACTTATTACTTTCCAATGCCTCCCTCTAGGCCCAAACAATGGTGAAGTGTCATGTAGTCGACGTTCACATGACACCACTAGAGGGATGACAACATACATCTCATCAAAATATTGAACGAATACCAAATTCACACAACTACTAATAGCAAGACTTCTCCCATGTCCTCAGGAACAAACATAACTACTCACAAAGCATATTCATGTTCATAATCAGAGGGGTATTAATATACATAATGGATCTAAACATATGATCTTCCACCAAGTAAACCGACTAGCATCAACTACAAGGAGTAATCAACACTACTAGCAACCCACAGGTACCAATCTGAGGTTTGGATACAAAGATTGGATACAAGAGATGAACTAGGGTTTGAGATGAGATGGTGCTGGTGAAGATGTTGATGGATATTGACCCCCTCCTGATGAGAGGATCGTTGGTGATGACGATGGTGCTGATTTCCCCCTCCCGGAGGGAAGTTTCCCCGGCAGAACAGCTCCGCCGGAGCCCTAGATTGGTTCCGCCTCGTGGCGGCGGAGTCTCCTCCCGGAAGCTTGCTTATGATCTTTCCTCGACGAAAGACTCCATATAGCAGAAGATGGGCATCGGAGGGCCACCAGGGGGCCCACGAGGAAGGGGGCACGCCCAGGGGGGTAGGGCGTGCCCCCACCCTCGTGGTCAGGGTGTGGCCCCCCTTTGGAACTCCTTGCGCTCAGTATTTTTTATATATTCTGGAAATAGCTTCCGTGGAGTTTCAGGACTTTTGGAGCTGTGCAGAATAGGTCTCTAATATTTGCTCCTTTTCCAGCCCAGAATCCCAGCTGCCGGCATTCTCCCTCTTCATGTAAACCTTGTAAAATAAGAGAGAATAGGCATAAGTATTGTGACATAATGTGTAATAACAGCCCATAATGCAATAAATATTGATATAAAAGCATGATGCAAAATGGACATATCAACTCCCCCAAGCTTAGACCTCGCTTGTCCTCAAGCGAAAGCCGAAATCGAAAAATATGTCCACATGTTTAGAGATAGAGGTGTCAATAAAAATAAAATACAGACATGAGGGCATCATGATCATTCTTAGAACAACAACATATATATATATATTGTCATATGATCTCTTATGCTAAAGTAAAAATTCAATCACAATTTCAAGTATGAATCATAAACTTCATTGAGAACCAACAAACTCTAATCTCAGTCATTGAGGCAATTGCAATTTATCATAACATAGGAAAGAGTCATTATAAGAGCTTTTCAGCAAGCCCACATACTCAACCATCTTTTAGTATTTCACAATTGCTAACACTCACGCAATATTTATGGGTATGAAGTTTTAATCGGACATAGAGAAAGATAGGGGCTTATAGTTTTGCCTCCCAACGTTTTACCTCAAGGGTAATGTCAACAATAATAGTTCATGGAGACTCACATCCAATTAGCTATATATATCAGGATCTTTCCAACATATTGTGCTTGCCAAAGGATAAAATGTAAAAAGGAAAGGTGAAGATCACCATGACTCTTATGTAAGGTAGAAGATAAAAGTAAAAGATAGGCCCTTCGCAGAGGGAAGCAGAGGTTTTCATGCGCTTTTATGGTTGGATGCACAAAATCTTAATGCAAAAGAACGTCACTTTATATTGCCACTTGTGATATGGACCTTTATTATGTAGCCTGTCGCTTTTATTTCTTCCATATCACAAGATCGTATAAAGCTTATTTTCTCCGCACTAATAAGTTATACATATTTAGAGAGCAATTTTTATTGCTTGCGCCGATGACAACTTACTTGAAGGATCTTACTCAATCTATAGGTAGATGTGGTGGACTCTCATGGCAAAACTGGGTTTAGGGATATTTGGAAGCACAAGTAGTATCTCTACTTGGTGCAAAGAAATTGGCTAGCATGAGAGGGAAAGGCAAGCTCAACATGTTGGATGATCCATGACAATATAATTTATCTCAGATAAAAGAAAACATAACCCATTACGTTGTCTTCCTTGTCTAACATCAACTCTTAGCATGTCATACTTTAATGAGTGCTCACAATCATAAAAGATGACCAAGATAGTATATTTATATGTGAACCTCTCTTTCTTTATAACTTCCTATTAATTGCAACGATGACCAAAACTATGTTTGTCAACTCTCAACAACTTTTATTCATCATACTCTTTATATGTGAGCTCATTACTCTCCATAAGATCCATATGATCTCTTTATTTCTTTTTATTCTTTCTCTTTATATTTTATTCCCTCAAGATCATAGCAAAATAATCAAGCCCTTGACTCAACACTGATCTTTATTATATATAGCTCACGGACTTGATTACATAGAAGGATCATAAAGCAAAACTCACAACTAGATCATACTAAAACTTTATTCTACTAGATCAAGATATTATCAAAAGGATCGAACTAAGAAAAACGGTAAAGATAAAAGTGATGGTCATACGATACCGGGGCACTCCACCAAGCTTGGCAGTTGCCAAGGGGAGTGCCCATACCCCTGTGATTATGTTTCTTTCTTAGTTGGTGAAGAAGGTGGAGTTGTTGATGATGGATAGTCGCACATCGACCGTAGGAGGTCCTCCAACTTGCGGATAATGCCCTTGAGTGCGATGATATGCTCCTTCAACAAAATATTTTCACTTGTGAGATACTTGTTTTGTATATGAGCTAACTCAATCATCTTGTAAGCTTCGATCTCAGTTGGGGTAAGAAGATTGTGATCAATTTGAAGGATGTCTTCTGCTGCCGGAACTTGGTCCTCCGTGGCCTTCTTGATCCCTTCATCCTTGTTGGTCTCCATAGGTTCTTCCCTCTTCAGTTCTATCTTCATTAGCCAAGCATCGTTGTCACCATTGTTGGAGGAGGGGGGACGACATGATGCCTGGCCTTGGCAACCCTGACAGAAAACAGCTCGAAACAAAGACAAGAGATATTTGCGTGATACAGTGATCAAAACCTTCGAGAGATTATATAATGAATTTTTACCGATCAAAAGAAGTATCGTGCAAGAAAATGGAGTCCGGAGAGCACACGAGGTGCCCACGAGGGAGGGGCGTGCCTAGGGGGCAGGGCGCGCCTCCCACCCTCGTGGGAGCCTCGTGTCCTTTCCGGTCTGCTTCTTATTTTCCTATTTTTCTAAATATTCCAAAACAAATAAATATTGCCATTAGGACTGTTTTGGAGTCGGTTTACTTAACGTACCACGTACCTGTTCCTTTTCGGAGTCTGAAACGTTCCGGAAAGTGTCTCTTATGTATTCCTCCGGGGTTACGGTTTCAATAATATTAGTTTCAACATTTATAGGATTACCTGAGATATAATGTTTGATTCTTTGACCGTTTACCACCTTCAGATTTGTGCCTTCGAAGTTGTTGATTTTTATTGCACCGGAACGATAGACCTCCTCGATAACGTAAGGGCCTTCCCATTTAGAGAGAAGTTTGCCTGCAAAAAATCTTAAACGAGAGTTGTATAGCAGTACATAATCACCTACATTGAACTCACGCTGTTGTATCCTTTTATCATGCCATCTTTTAACTTTTTCTTTAAACAGCTTGGCATTTTCATAAGCCTGGGTTCTCCATTCATCAAGTGAGATAATGTCAAATAACCTCTTCTCACCAGAAAGTTTGAAGTCATAGTTGAGCTCTTTAATAGCCGAATATGCCTTATGTTCTAATTCAAGAAGTAAGTGACATGTTTTACCATAAACCATTTTATATGGAGACATACCCATAGGATTTTTATATGCAGTTCTATAAGCCCATAAGGCATCATCTAGTTTCTTGGACCAATTCTTTCTAGATCTGTTAACAGTCTTTTGCAAAATTAATTTGAGCTCTCTGTTACTTAATTCTACTTGACCACTACACTATGGGTGATAAGGAGATGCAATTCTATGATTAACATCATACTTAGCAAGCATTTTACGAAAGGCACCATGAATAAAGTGTGAACCACCATCAGTCATTAAATATCTAGGGACTCCAAACCTCGGGAAAATAACTTCTTTAAGCATCTTAATAGAGGTGTTATGATCAGCACTACTAGTTGGAATAGCTTCTACCGACTTAGTAACGTAATCAACAGCAACTAAAATATGTGTATACCCATTAGAGGAAGGAAAAGGTCCCATATAATCAAAGCCCCAGACATCAAATGGTTCCATAACAACTGAATAATTCATAGGCATTTCTTGACGTCTACTAATATTACCAATTATTTGACATTCATCATAAGACAAGACAAACTTACGGGCATCCTTGAAGAGAGTAGGCCAATAAAAATCGGATTGCAATACCTTATCAGCAGTTCTATCTCCAGCATGGTGTTCTCCATAAGCCTCGGAGTGACACTTGCGTAGGATCTGTTCCTGTTCATGCTCAGGCACACAACATCTAATAATACCATCTACTCCTTTATAAAGATGTGGGTCATCCCAAAAGTAATGTCTCAAATCATAGAAGAACTTTTTCTTTTGCTGGTATGTGAAACTAGGTGGAATAAATTTAGCAACAATATAATTAGCATAATCAGCATACCATGGAGCAGTACGAGAAGCATTTATGACATTTAATTGTTCATCAGGAAAGCTATCATCAATAGGTAGTGGGTCATCAAGAACATTCTCTAACCTAGACAAGTTGTCTACAACGGGGTTCTTAGCTCCCTTTCTATCAATAATATGCAAGTCAAATTCTTGTAGCAAGAGAACCCATCTAATAAGTCTTGGTTTAGCATCTTTCTTTTCCATAAGATATTTAATAGCAGCATGATCAGTGTGAAAATTTACTTTAGAATCAACAATGTAAGGTCTGAACTTATCACAAGCAAAAACAACTGCTAAAAATTCCTTTTCAGTGGTAGCATAATTTCTCTGGGCATTGTCTAGAGTTTTACTATCATATTGAATAACATTTAATTTCTTATCCACTCTTTGCCCTAGAACAGCCCCTACAGCATAATCACTAGCATCAGACATAATTTCAAAGGGTAAATTCCAATAAGATGGATGAACAATATGTGCAGAAATCAATGCTTTCTTAAGTATTTCAAATGCTTCTACACAATCATCATCAAAGACAAAAGGAATATCTTTTTGTAATAGATTAGTCAGAGGCCGAGAAATTTTTGAGAATTCCTTAATGAACCTCCTATAAAAACCGGTGTGACTGAGGAAGCTTCTTATACCTTTAATGTCCTTGGGACATGGCATCTTTTCAATAGCGTCGACTTTAGCTTTGTCAACTTCAATACCTCTTTCAGAAATTTTATGCCCCAAGACAATACCTTCATTAACCATAAAGTGGCGTTTCTCCCAATTCAGAACAAGATTAGTTTCTTCACATCTCTGCAAAACTCGATCAAGGTTGCTTAAGCAATCATCAAAAGAGGATCCATAAACAGAGAAATGATCCACGAACACCTCACAAATCTTTTCACAAATGTCAGAGAATATAGCCATCATGCATCTTTGAAAGGTAGCAGGTGCATTACATAAACCAAAAGGCATACGTCTATAAGCAAAAGTACCGAAAGGGCAAGTAAAAGTGGTCTTTGATTGATCATCAGCTAACACAGGTCTTTGAGAAAAGCCAGAGTAACCATCTAGAAAGCAAAAATGTGTATGTTTGGATAATCTTTCTAGCATTTGATCAATAAAAGGCAAGGGGTAATGATCTTTTTAGTAGCCTTATTTAATTTGCGGAAATCAATTACCATCCTATAACCTGTAATAATTCTTTGCGGGATCACTTCATCTTTATCATTAGGAACAATAGTAATACCTCCCTTCTTAGGGACACGATGGACATGACTTACCCACTTACTATCAGCAATGGGATAAATTATACCTGCCTCAAGGAGCTTTAATATTTCCTTTCTTACCACTTCTTTCATCTTAGGATTCAGCCATCGTTGGGGATCAATAACTGGTTTGGCGTCTTCCTCCAAATTTATTTTGTGTTGACATAGAGTAGGACTAATGCCCTTAAGGTCATCAAGAATATATCCAATAGCAGCATGGTGCTTCTTCAGAGTTTTCAATAATTTCTCTTCCTCCTTCTCTGAAAGGTTAGCACTAATAATAACAGGATATATCTTCTTTTCATCAAGATAAGCATATTTAAGAGTATCAGGTAATGGTTTAAGCTCAAACACGGGATCACCCTTGGGTGGAGGAGGATCCCCTAGGATTTCAACAGGCAAGTTGTGTTTCAGAATAGGTCCCTGTTTAAAGAATACTTCATCTATTTCCCTTCTTTCATTCATGAACATATCATTTTCATGGTCTAGCAAATATTGTTCTAAGGGATCAGTAGGAGGCACGGCAATAGAAGCAAGACCAATAATTTCATCTTTACTAGGCAATTCTTTATCATGGGGTTGTCTACGAAATTTAGCAAAATTAAACTCGTGAAACATATCCCCTAAACCAATAGAAACAATATCCTTATTGCAGTCTATCTTAGCATTGACAGTATTCAAGAAGGGTCTTGTCGTGGAATTGTCACGGCAGATGTCCTAGTGTGAGGACTTAGTCATGAGGCCAACACATCAATGTGGTAGCTTGAGAGGGGTTGATCTCGGGACAAGAGACGCGAGGTGGATCATCACACAAGACAAGGATTTAGACAGCTTCGGGCCCCGGGAAACATCATCCGGAATAGCCCTACATGTTGTTTGTGGCTAGGTATCATTATGCTCATGAGGGAGTCGCCGCATAAACCGGCTCTCCTCTAGTTGTGTCTAGCCTTAGCTATTATTTTCTGCCCCCCTTTGGGGAGCCCTGCCCCTCCTTATATATGTTGAAGGGGCAGTTTACATGACTAGTCCTAGTTGGATTAGGATTACTCTATTACAAGTGGAGTCCTAGTCTTGCTTCCTTTGTAGGAGAATATTCCTTGTGCTTTCCTCATAAACCGGCCCACCATTAACATGAACCGGCCTTCCGGGCCTTGGGCCTTGTCATCCGTCTGACCCGCCCGCCGGATCACCAGTGAGTCATAATGTTCAGGCGGGTTGCTTGTAAACCGCCAAGTCAGGGCGGGTCGCCAGTGAATCGCCAAGTGTCAGCCGGGTCTCAAGTAAACCGCCAAGTCCGGCCAGGTCATATTTCCGGCCGGGTCATACCGCGGGGTATATCCCCAACATTAGCCCCCAGTTTAATTTGGATTCATCCATGTTAAAGTGATCCTGATCATCCTTAAGTCCCTGTCATTTCCTTCTTCTAGAAAATCCGGGTCAATAGGCCAGTTTCATAATCAATTTGCTGACATTGGTTTGTCACAGAAAAAATATTATGAAGAATAATTCATTTGACTCAGCTCCCAATGCTTTAACAGAAATATTGGTCCTTAAAATACTCATCTGATCTTCAGCCGGTTTAAGGATGTAGAACTTGTCGATATAAGAATGTAGAACCTTGCCGGTTTATCATTACCGGTTTACAAATATTGATGGCACCGGGTCATAGTTGTAGTTAACATTAAGCTTGAAAATATACCTCTTATATGCCTATCACTTGTAGCCCCCAAGTCTTAAGAAGGTAGCATAGCAACAGCTTAAGACTTGCTTCAATATAAATATCACAATCTTGGAGAAATCCAATTTATTCATCCCAGTCATTAGTCATAAACTGAGTATTCCATATATGTAGCCCCCAAGTGCCGGGTTTTCATGCTTGCAGCAACCTGGGACTTGTAATTACCTGATGCTCATAAAACTTCAACCAGTGTAGCCCCCAAGGGCCGGGTCGTTATGCAATAATGAGCAGCGACTTTGTAAATATAATCATGTAAATTTTGAACAGCAACGTGTATCCCCCAAGGGCCAGCTCAGTAAGATAATATTGAGCTGGGACTTGATATATACTTCAATGCAAATAACATCATATGATGTAACCCCCATCATGGGGCTTGAACCCACGTCCACAAGGTTAAGAGCCTTGTGCTTTACCAACTGAGCAGTGGACCCTCACTACAAAAAAATACACTTCCGTGATGATACGTGTTTGTCATAGTAGGTCGCTTTTTTGTCATGCATGTACATCCATGACAAATTTATGACAGAATCAAGATAGTCATACCTGTGCTGTCGTAGAAGTGTTCCATGACATTACCAAAATTATCATCACAGAAGTGTCCACTTCCATGACAATAAATCGCGCGTCACAGAAGTGCTTTCGTCAAGGGTGACCGACACGTGGCATCCACCGTAATGGAACACCATTAAGCTATTGGGTCGGATTTTGGATCCGATAACCCGTTAACAGCCCCGACCAATGGGGATTTTCCACGTGTAAAATCATCATTGGCTAGAGGAAACACGTGTCGGCTCATCGTTGGGACAGATGTCATCCACTCACTGGACAGAAGGCGCCTATGATACGTCGACACGTGGCACGGCCCAACAGTGGCCCATTCCTGCGAAAAGGCCGGCCCATTTGACTTGGTCAAAAGCTGGCGGGCCGGCCCATGGAAAGCCTGTTAACGGCCTGTTCGCATATAGCCCATTTACAGCCCGCTAACCCAAGACCCGTTATGCCCTATCCGAATTAGGCCCAGTAGCGTCATCTGGGCCGTCCAATATGATTCTAGCCCGTTTTCATTTTTGGCCCATGTATTGCCCATGACGTCTTTCGGCCCATATGAGGCCCTTTGTAACTCTTGGCCCATTAGCGGCCCGTGCTGAAACTGTCCCATAATGAACAGTGTATTACTTTACACCCATTAACGGCCCGTGGTGAAACTGGCCCGTAATGAACAGTGTATCACTTTATACCCATTAATGGCCCGTTATTCCGTTGGGCCGTTTCCAGCCTAAGTTAACTTTCGGCCTTCTGAGGGCCCATTTATTCTTGGGCTCATTTGCAGCATTCGGTTACTTACGGCCCGTTACTGTCATTTTCTGTTTGTGGGCCAAATTCAGCCCATCGTTATAGTTGGCCCGTTTGTGGACCGTTAGTCTGTTGGGCCATTTTCATAGCATCACCAAATACGGCCCGTTATGGTCAGCCCATAAAACGTACGATTTCCATTAAAGGCCCGTATACGGCCCATTAAAGGCCCGTACAAGACCCATAAATGAGCCGACAGCCCATGGATCCTACGAGACGTACAAGGCCCATGGATCCTACGAGACGTACAAGGCCCATGGATCCTATGAGACGTAGAAGGCCCATGGATCCTATGAGACGTAGAAGGCCCATGGATCCTACGAGACGTAGAAGGCCCATGGATCCGACGACCCGTGAAGGGCCATGGTCGGGCGAATTGGCCCCCGTTTGAATGATATAGCATATTCAAAGAATTATCCTACTCAATACTATCACCTCTAAAAAGCCTACACTATTACAACAAAGAGATCAAGGCATAGAAAGGTAGAGTAATCCTACACTATACAATAAAGAAATTACAGCCGATTATACCCACTAGGCATTATGGTTCGGCACAGGTGATAATAAAGCATACACAAACAGCAAATTATGTACACTGGGCAAATACAGCTCATACATCATGGACGCGCATCAACTTAACTCCATTTGAACTATAATCTCTTCAGAAAATAGGATTGGTCGGATTCAGATAGCACAAATTTCAGTCTGCAAAATCTCCAATTCCTTCATGGTTACCTCAGTGTCTTGTTTCATTTTTTTGACTCCTGCATCTAATACCTGCATGTCCAGTCTCAACTTGTTGATTATACGTTGACAATCATGTACACGTTGTCTTTCCACCTCTAGTTGATGCTTGAGAACATCAGTACATTCCAATTCCAACCCATAATCATTCGGTAACGGCCATGCCGAACTGCTCACAGATCTTTGTGTTGATGTCACTTCATCCTCAAATGTTTCTGTAAGTACACATGACTAGGGCAAAAATATAGTTACAACAGTGAAGCGAACAAGACACTATTTTGTACTACATGGCAAAACAGGACTAACAATAATGTTACACGTCACTTTCAAAAAAAATGTTACACGTCATGAAGCATAAGCAGGTGATATTTTAAAAATTATAAAAAGATAGTCTGTGCAGCCTGCATACAGAAATCCCTCTTAGCTCACCAGAGGAGCATGATGTTGGGGCCCAATCGAAAACACAGACAAGTTACAAATTTAGACAGCACGTTGTGTATAAGTAAGCAAGCAGTTGGCCATTCTGTGCCTCAATTAAAGTCTTAGGGAGCATAATGAATAGCAGAGGGTTTCATACAAACATACTACAGCAGGCAAAACTGTGCAATCATTAGCATAGTATAAACTAGATTGTGAGCCTCATGCAATAATAGTTGGTTAATAGACTTCAAAGCTTCAGGCACACTTCGGCAGAGTAGTTAAATGGTAAGGCCTTTAATTATGTCAACTAATAGTGATACAAGTACCGAACATCAGGCATGATTATTTGGGTATCTCCTTAACTGAGGACAAATAAAGCAATTGAAAAGAGAAAATTAACTATGCCTGAAACAAACAAGGAATTGAATTGTTGAGTTGCATACAGTGACTTACCTTAGCAGGTTGAAGAGGCTCAGTGCAGCTCCTACTTCTCTTGTAAGGCTCCTTCCTAACATCTTGTACTTGGAAATCCTCAATCTTATCTTCATTGCACCCCCTCTGTAAGGTGACACAAACTAGTTACTCGTCTCCTTGGAAGATAAATATGCATACTTTCCAGTCTGTGAACACAAAAGGATGAGATTATAACAAAACAACACCACATAATTATGTCAACTAGTTACTCGTCTCCTTGGAAGATAAATATGCATACTTTCCTAACATACTTGCCTACTGTAGTGTACAACCAAACCTTTATGTCACCTATGAGTTAGACAAGGCCCCACTACAGCAGCCCTTAGTGTTTAAATCGTTGACAAGCTCTGTTAGAGTGTTAGGTCAAGAACAGCAAGTAATCAAAGCAAATAGTCCTAGTATGGCTGGCTGATGCAAACAAGCAATTGAACAGATGTGTGAGCAAATCTTACATATCAAGAAAAGAAGCAAAGAAGGAGGCTTAAAGACCATCACTTGACTGACCAGATTTAAGGGGCATTTAAACATCATGTGCAACGTATGAACTAACATAAACATTGCATATTCCAGATTCTACAATGGAATGCACATGTATTAGGTTATGCCATGTATGATGATGCCTAAATGTACAGATAGCAGGCAGGAGTGATTCATCATTGCGCGCACAATTGAATTGCATGTTAAGGGCCGGTTCGATTCCGCCTTTTCAGGGCATATTGTCAAAATAAGCCATAAAAGATGTAAAGAAGTCATTTTTTAGTTATGGGCTTGGGCTTAACTAATTTCGCTTTGGAGGGGGGTGTTTCGGGTAGAACCTCACTAAAAATTAAAGGGAAGGGGAATAGTGAAATGACTCTGTTGTCTGCCTATATTACACTCAAAATGCAACTGCTGACGCCCGTGTCACACCTGACCCTCAAGTAAAAACAAACACGCAATCATTCATTGCCCTGCCCGCTTGCATCTCCTCTCCCCTTTCCCTCTACCTCGATCCCCTGCCTGCAGCACTAGGGTTCCTCTAGCGAGTCATCGCCACTGGTGCACTACATCTTGTACTTTTTCATTGTGTAACCCTATCTGCAAGTTGACACTGCTAATTTCAGACATCTCTACATGATACTACATTGCATATCCCTTGCGCATATTTAAACCACCAATTAACGATTGTGTGCGTACCATAAACTAGCCATGACTCTGTATGATGGACTAGCAGGCACTCTAAGGGAGCCTAATGTAGTGCACTGGAATTCCTACATGCCACCTACGATTTTGTGTAATGTACTACCCCTATTCCTAAATATATGTCTTTGTAGAGATTCCAGTATGGACCACATACAGATGTATATAGATGCATTTTCGAGTGTAGATTCACTCATTTTGCTCCATATGTAGCCTATAGTGGAATCTCTAGAAAGACTTATATTTAGGAACGGAGGTACAAGGTAGTATCATGTATGACATCTACATATCTAATTTAGTAGCCAGTAGTAGAAATCATTGTCTGCACAAAGGGATTACTGGTCGAAAATCCTAGCAAAGCACGCTGACAGGCACAGAACAATAAAAGAGAGAGAGACGCGCTTACAAGATCATAGCAATGCCTCAGTCCAGGATCTTGGTTGGCCAAGCTGTTAGATCCAGAAGAAACATCGTCCTTTTAGTTTTTGCCAGCTGCATAACAGGTAACAGCGACCGGTTAGTATATTTGAAGTACATCGGGCAGGTGATGTTGGACGGGTTTAAAGGTGACAAGTACCTAGGCCGTGGCGGGTGCTTGGCATCTCTCTAGACTGTGGGAATCAGGTTAGAAACATCGAGGGTGATGACGCTGCGCTGGCTGTCGGGGTCCGATAAGGAGATCTAGAACCATCGAGTAGGGTGTTTGTGGAGCGGCTCCGGTAGGGTGGACTATGGTGTGGGCGAAGCGGATCTATGGCCGTGGACGAGGGCATAGGTGAAGCTGCACTGGTGGTTGGGTTAAGGATGGTGTCAACGATGCGGATCTGCGGCCGTGGATGGGGCGTCAGAAGCTGCTCCGGTGGTTGGGTTAAGGGTGGTGTCGACGATGCAGATCTGCGGCCATGGATGGGGCATCAGAAGCTGCTCCGGTAGGTTGGATGAGGGTGCGAGGAAGCGGATCTGAGGTCGTGGACTTGTGAGTTGGCAAAGTGGCCCCGGTAGGGTTGAGAATGGTATAGGCGAAGCTACTCCGGTAGGGTTGAGGAAGGTGTCGGTGAAGCGGCTCCGGTAGGGTTGAGGAAGGTGTCGGCGAAGAGGATCAGAGGCCGTCGACGGGGGCGTCGGTGGGGCGGCTCCGGGGGGTGTGGACGAAGTGTCTCTGGTGGGGAGTACAAATGAGCCGCTGCAGATGCGCGGCGGTTGACGAGAGTACCGGCGAAGCAGATCCGGCGCCGTGGACAAGGCCGGCACTGAATGGGTTGTGGTACAGTGGTGGATGAGCAGTCTACTTGTTTCTAGGGGAGGTGGGAGTGATAGATGCGGCCGCAGAAGTAGATCCGGCGAGGTGGACGCCGCTGGCAGTGAATGGGCTATGGTACGCCGGTGGATGAGCAGTCTAGGGTTTCGAGAGGGGAGGGGAGAAAGGGCGATGAAGTACGGACGGCGTGATGTAAGATGCTCTGGTGTTGTGGAGTTAGTCGTTTTTGCGGGAGGGGGAGAGGAAATGGGGGTGCCGTGTAGTGGGGGAACCGGAAGTTACCAAAGCAGCACCGAACTATCATGTAGATGAGGGCGGTATTGTAACTGTTGGTCTCCGTGCACCAAGGATAAAAGGGGGATTTCGCACGCTAAAGACTAAGGTGGCGGAAATTTTAGAAGGAGGCGGGAGATTTTGCCGCCCGCGGGATCGTTCGTATCTAGTTTCAACTAATTTTGGACCATGCTAGCGGGAAGGTCATGCTAGACTGTGTACACGGGGCACGCGTCAGCAATTAATAACTGGTGCGAAGTCCACCCCAAAAAAAGACAATAACTCGGGATGATGCGCCGATAACTTGGACGTTCACACGGGCGCGGCCAATCATACGGGTGTAGTGGTGCGTTCACAAAAAAGGGATCAAACGCTCAGCCTATGTATTTCTCGTGTAAATAGATAATTTAGTGCCATTGGTTATTTACTTTAAACATAATGCATTGACCTGTTAGTGTAGAGGCGCACAAAAAGAAATGGATATTGTAGTCAGCTACTTAAAAGTGTTACCTCATATGATTACATAGCCTCCATTTCATAAATTGCGTACCCGTTGAATTCATATATGAATATTACATATATTAATTCAAAATAGAAACTTAAATCATCCAAGACTAATGACTTTGAATGCAAGAGTAACAATGGTGCATGTTCATGATAGCTACATTGGTTGTTTGAAGAAACATCACTGTAACTTTGGCATGCACAACTAAAAAGGCTTATTTAAATAGAAAAAATGTGATATGTGAGTGTCCAATCTTTATAGCGTTGAATCGATATTGTACATTTGGCCACGATACGAAGTAGATATTGACTTATGTTCAAGCGATGCACGTCCACGATCGCTAGATAGTGATACGTGAATGAATTGTGCAATCTCTCTCACACGCATACATATCTCATTTCCCTGTGGGCATCGGAATCACACACGCGCACTTCGTGTATTTCTCTCCCTCCGTTAGGGTTAAATTCGTCTTTCTACCCCGTCCTACAAGTCTCTCACACAGAAACACACACACTCTCTATGTCTAACACGCCCACCCCTTTAATTCCGCCCACCCACAACCACTAATGTCTCTCACACATATGCTATCTACCTATCCCTTAATATAGCTAGATATGTGTCACACAAACTCCTTCTCCCTACTAGCAAGATGCCCATGCGTTGCACGGAACATCAAGATGCATTTGTATGAGAAGTTTATCTTGTGGGAGAAAAGGATGAACGAGGGAATGCCTTATTTGAAAATGCGGAGAGGGGTGTGGGTATCTTTTTGCAAAATTGCCATAGTTTCCTTCCTATCCGTCGGATATAAATTGCATGGCCTATATCGCAGGATGGCAGGAACACCAACATCACCAACTCTGTTTTTTATAAGAGTAGAGATATGTGAGTGTCACTGCCCCCCCCCCACACACACCCACACTTCCCAACACTGAAGGAGTAGGGTGACACCTCGATCTTGATACTAATCTATCGACTGGCTTCTCTCTCAAACATACACACACACACACTACCCGACACCGAAGGAGTAGGGTGGCACATCGATCTTGATAATAATCTATCTGCTCCTGTTTCAAACACACACACACACTCGCTAGTTTTGCCTCTGTGCCTACCGCGCACACTCTCGATACGTCTTTCTCTCCCTCCCCCCCCCAACAATGACACAGAAGGGTGACAACTCGATCTGATCATAATCTGTCAATTGGTTTCTCTCTCAAACATTGTGTCTCGGTGCCTCGCTCGGTAGCCCCCTCGATATGTAGACTTCTCGCGCGCGCACAGCTGTAGTGACGATGATGCTGAACCCAGTGTGCCTTGTTTTTACCGGCCTCATGTGATAGTTTTCACCCTGTTTTCTATTAATTAACAAGGCAACCTTTTCTTTGTTATTACTAGTGAATCTGAAATCATTCGGGGCAGACATAAAATATATCACTTCAACCCAATTATTGAAGCAACTATTTTAAAAGAAATAAGCTAGCTGCCCATGCGTTGCACGGAACATCAAGATGCATTTGTATGAGTAGTTTATCTTGTGAGAGAAAAGGTTGAACGAGGGAAGGCCTTATTTGCGAACGTGGAGAGACGTGTGGGTATATTTTTGCAAAATTGTCATAGTTTCTTTCCTATCCGTTAGAAATAAATCCGACAGCCTATATTGCAGGATGGCATGCACACCATCATCACCAACTCTGTTTTCTACTCCCTCCGTCCGAAAATACTTGTCATCAAAATGGATAAAAAGAGATGTATCTAAAACTAAAATACGTCTAGATACATTTCCTTTTATCCATTTTGATGACAAGTATTTCCGGACGGAGGGAGTATTTGTCTTATTAGAGATTTCAACAAGTGACTATGACCGGACCTTACCAACATACTCAAAAAAGTAGTCCATAATTTTGATGTTACCCTCTTTTCTTGGCGGTGTAGTGCCATCTGGATACCTCATAAATAAATAAAGTACTACATGGTACTAATATATGATATATGGCGCAGGAGTACTAAGTATTATTAATACAGTTTTGCTAGAACTCATCTAGATGAGATATAATTTGGTCTCATTCATCTTTTATAGCCATTGGATGTGATGCTATATAAGATGCGTGTGTGCTGACATGGGTTGTATTTGTTCTTGTGCAACGAACTGACCACTGCATGTCATGTTTGATAGTCTCAAGTCATTAAAAGCATACAAGCCCCACATCTCTTCTTGGTTGATTCCTCTATTTATGTCAAAAAATAAGAAACAACGTGAGAGTTAATGCACCACGCATATGTGTTTACTATTTGGTTTTCGTAAGATGACTTAATACTCACCTAGACGGAGGGAGTATTCGATTTGACAGCGAGCAGCGCAGTTCCCGATATGGCTTTAATGCAGACGAGGGAGGGAGTAGCGGTTCCTGATATGTTGAACGGCCAATGCATCCTGCTTCAATTAATGCATGAGGGAAGTAATGGGAGGAGGTCCGGGAAAAGAGGCTGCATGATGTGAATGCAACGCAGTTTGCCCTTATTGCCCTCATATAAAGGCGCCCCTCCATTCCAATGCATCTACCACATCGTACGCACCTAAGCATTTGCCTAAGCACCTACACTAAGCGCAAAAGAGCTCACTCCAAACCCATGGCGGCGATGCTCGTGAGCGGCCAGCGGCTGCGCCAGATGGTCCATGACGCCGGCCTGTGGCATGGTGCCGAGGATCGTCTCCAAACGGTGTTGGAGACCGGCCGGTGGATGGCCGGCTTCGATGCCAACTACGACTCTCAGTTGGACCAGATGATCGTTGCCACCAGCAACAAGTTCACCGTCCTCAAGAAGCTTGCAGACGACATCGCCGTACTCCTCCAGCCCACGCGCCCGGGCTCCTCATTGCCTGCCACCCTAATCGGCCTCCATGGCCGGAACCTCTTTTTCAAGCACTGGTGGCCCTGCGACTGCCCGCCGATGCCACGAAGAATGTCCACCTGGAGGTCGCGCTCGCCGCGAGGCGCCTCGCCCTGCAAGAATTCGTCGACCTACACATCCACATGTATGAGGAAATCGTGTACATAGGTATCTACAAGGCCAGTGAGGACGCTATGACATTGGCCTTCCTCAACCGGCTGGAAGCCTTGGATGCCTTTGCTGAGAAGCACCTCGACCTCGCCACAAAAGCCGCCGCTCCTTAGTCGCCGGTCGGTGGCCCGACGCACTAAATTGAGGAGGAAGAGGTCGTACGTTCGTGGATCCATCTTTCTTCTTGCCTTCTGTAACCACCACTATGATCGCATCATCGTGGCCTTAATTCTTATTGTGCTGTTGCATTCTCGTTCCAGTCAATACCGACATGTGCGATCCCTTTGCTTAATTATATGCATCACTGTAACTAGTACTCCATCCGTCAATTTATAAGTTGTGCTTACCTTTTCCATCAACTTCGTGCAATGCGCGGGCATCTTGCTAGAAGCACTAGAATACGTCTATATAATCCGTATGTGATAGTCCATTTAAAATCTCAAAAAAGACAAATATTTAGGTACGGAGGGAGTAATATATTAGGAGTATATCAAAACAATAGTGATTTCTTTCAAGTTTGTGAACAAATACTACTATTATACTACTTTGGATCCATCGCAACGCATGTGCACATTGCTGGTAAAAGGAAAAGGCCTGCCGTGTTTGCGTCGCACCCCCACACGCCCGGGAATCGGGAGTACAACATGGCCCGTCCGGCACGACACATAGCTTAGGGAAGGCGTGTTGCCTAGCATTTTCACTTTCATGTGGGACCGCCGTTGAGCAAACCGACACCCCGCCCGCCACCGGGTTGGAAAATAGAAATGAGGGGAAGATCTAGCTGTAGCACGGAAGCCAAGAAATTTGGTGTCAGACGGGGCTCGTTGATAGAGTAGGAGCATTCCGTACTAGTACTACTCCTACTAGTACCAAGTTTGTACTCCTAATACTATATTACTAGTACTACCACTATACAACTAGTAGGTACGTGCACGGCACAATATCGTAGGAACAAAAAACAGGAAGATCTTGTTTTGGGTGATTTATCTTTTTTCAATCAACGTAGTATGAATAATATGATGTGGGGGGCACCTATGAAGCTTATGTGGCTTGGTTGCATGGCTACGGAAGTTAGAGAAAAATAAATAGATAATATGTTTAGAGTGCACTCCACTAAATAGATATATATACTTTGGATCCATTGCAACAGACCGACACATCTATATCTATACCCCCTATATAGTGTGTGAAAAACTTTGAAAGTTGGTGGTTGGATGAAACCAATCCGACGATACAAAGATGGCATATCCGAGCACTACTGGCCGTTGGATATCATCCACCAGATTCTGCCACATGTATAATCTAGAAGACTCCATGCTTGAACTTAATTCATGACTAAGGGCCTCTTTAATTCATAGGATTGCAGAAACACGGGAATAGGAAAAAAGTAGGATTGGAATGGCATGTTCATTGGATCCCTATAGGATTTGAGTTTGTTTGATTGTGTCACATGAAAAACAAAGGATTTCTTTCAAGAGGTTGGAGTGCATGTTAGAATTCCTATGAAACGTAGTACAAATGAATCCTTAGGAAAATATTCTACATGATTCAATCCTACGAATCAAACGACCAACGTAGGAAAAATTCCTAAGGATTCTAATCCTTCAAAGATCCTATGAAAATTCTTTGAATCAAACAGACCCTAACTTTGCCACAACTAAGCTTAGGCAAAGTTATTATTTCTTCAAAACGAGAGAAACAAGTTGGCAAGCCTAAGGGAATCTTGCCACATTTTTTGTGTGTATGTCATGTGGGGCCTTAGTGTGGCTTGCCTAAGGTGTGGCCTGAATCAAACACTCGCCTAAGTTAATCAAACTTGCCTAACCTTACATTCCACCAGATTTTGCAACATGTTAGAATACAGAAAGCTCCACATGTAGAAGCATAATGCACAAACCACCAGAATCTCATGTGTGCAATGCACGTGTACCTTACTAGTACTAGTTGGTAGTAGTAAGAAACAAATTCCAGTTTTGGCACGAGCTCGTATTGCGGGAGCACCACAAGGCCTGCCGCAAGAGTTACATTTCCCTCTCGGGGCCCACGGGACCGAACTTCAGTGGCTTAGTGGTAGAAACAAGAAACATGATGGTCGTCGTGGTTCAACTTCCACGGACAAGTTGTCATGTCTGCTGACACATGTATATCAAAACTAGAGTGTTTATATTTCAAGCACGTGAACAAGTATTATTCTACTACTTTGGATCCATTGCAACGCACGGGCCAGCAATTTGGTAGTAGTAGTGTCCATCTCTATCTCTAGAGGCCTTCCCTCGTTCATCCTTTTCTCCCACAAGATAAACTACTCATACAAATGCATCTTGATGTTCCGTGGAACGCACAAGGATGTTTCCTTGGGGGTCTCTCCAGCGCGGCGTGGCCGTAGTTGCAAGTTGACGCCCCTTGAGATGCCGACGTTAACGGGCACTCGGATTTCCTCCGATGAGCAGGTAAGATGAATTTGATCACGTAGTAAATGCATTCTAAAGACTACTTCCGTGTCCATTTCCTAATTCTCCCCCTGTCCACTGTTTCACAGGTTAGGCTCGGTGCGAGTGGAGATTGGCTTGCATATGTACGGGAGGGTACCAACATCAATTTGCATAACATTTACAACGGTGAAACCGTTCCCGTAGAACCTTTGTCCAACATTGGGATCAGCCATGCAACGGGCCACCGCATGAATTGGTACGATGGAACCACAGTGAGATTGAATAAGATAGCACGAACCTTGCACATGGCGGTCAAAGGCGGACCATGCTGTCTGCGGCCGATTTGTTGTCGTATGAGTAGGAAGACCCTGTGCTCCTTTCTAACTGCATCTTCGCGGTGACAAACCAGGGGACTTATTTTGTATGGGACACATCCTACGATATACTCCCTCTCTCCCAGTTTATTTGTTTTGAATCTTTTCGTTTTATAAGTTTCAAATTCAAATTTAGAGCTCCCCATCACATGTTGAGATTACAATGTCCATTAAATTGTTGCGTGCATGTATAGTAAAGAAACAAATCTCGAGTTTGGCACGAGTTCGTGCTACGGGAGCACCACAAGCCCTGGCGCAGGAGTTACATTTCCCTCTCAGGGCCGTCGGGACTGAGCTTCAGCGCCTTACTACACCTACCTTTGAGTCAATAACATGTGGACCCGATAGGTGACTGGTCCACATGTAATGCTCCCATAGGTAGAGGGGCAGTGGGGCCAAGAGGGGTGAGGCGCAGGTCGGGGGACGTGTGGTTTCATGGGTTCAAGCGGCGTCGTGGGAATCGCGGGTGGCTGTGGTAGAAACTTGATGCTCGCCACATTTTAGGTGGCGCACATGTCATGCACACAAAGGCAGAGGGGCGGAGCGACCGAGAGGGGTGAGGCGGACGTCGGGGGGCGTGGTGCTGTGGGTTGGAGAGGCGTCGTGGGAATCGCGAGATGAAACGTGATGGTTGCCGTAGTTGAACTTCCATGGACAAGCTGTCATGTCTACGGACACATGCACTGCATACCGATCACTGGAAGGAGTAGCAGAGAAAGCTATATATATGCGGATAAATAGTTCCTTATAGTCAAGCGGACCCATGCTACTACTCTGTTCCAAAGACATGCACACCATTGAAATAGTCCATCTGTATCAATATACACTGAGAGGGAATAATTTTTTTACAAGAGAGGAAATAGTTCATCCATCCATAATGCCCTCCTGCTGGTGTAGCCTTTTCTTCTTCTTCTTCTTCTTCTTCTTCTTCTTCTTCTTCTTCTTCTTCTTCTTCTTGTTCTCATTCTCTGTGGGAGACGGCTTTGCAACAAGCTCTTTGGACCTTGCAGCTATCTCAAAACTCACACGGGCATCGAGGGCAGCATATTTTATCCGCTCGTATGTCAAGGGATAATTCTCCCATCCAGATGACCTTAATGCCACCGTCTCATCACCCTTCTGAAGATTTGTACCGAGCACAAAATTTGCTACGTCGAATAGGGATGGTGTCTGTTTATCACAAACTTCTACAGGAATTTTGATTCTGGTTTGTAGGTCAGTGATGCTATTCAAATTAAGGTTGTACGGCTCCAGCTTTTGTTTGTCCCCTTCGATGGCTGCCCCACAGAAGTATACGTCCTCCCGAGACAAGAAATTGTGAAGCTCACCTGGTACGGAGGGCGAGCGTATGATGTGGTACACCAAAACTTCATCTTCGAAGCACAGCTGAAGGACGGCGGCGCGCTGGATCTTCCCAGGGGCACGCTCCGTGTACTCTGTGTCGAGACCGATGACCCTCGTCTCTACCTTTTCGAGGGAGTTGGATACATTGTTGATCCACTGCCGAACAACCCTTGGGTGGACGGTGACGGTGGCAACTATGCGCATCGAGCCTTCGACGAGGACATGTTGGACGCTAAAAACCTGCATCTCGATCTCTATCGCCATTTGGAACCGCTGGAACGGAGGGCTATGGTTTGGAGAATTAGGATTAAATGGCTAGTCTAATTGAAGTAGTAGATGATTATTTAAAGAGGTTAAAACAATGTGAACACAGTGGGGTTTGTATGCAAATGAAGACGAAGGGGAGGTGAAGAAGCCGAGGAGAATCGGTTCCCGATGGAGAAGTAAATGGGAGAAGTGGCGTGCAGGCAGTTGATTAGACGGCTAGGTAGACTAAACGAACAGGCTATGCGGGTAGACTGATGAGTCGTACCTATTCGTGTACGTGCCCATCCTTCCTGATAGGTGGGACCTATGCAAACAGATAAAAAATGTGTTGTAGTTTTTTTTTTTGAGTGCGTGAGTGGGAGACACAACATTCTCTGGTTAAGGAATACTCCCTCCGTTTAGGTGAGTATAAGTCACCTTACGAAAATCAGGTTTTCCCAAAACCTTTAGGCGTGGAGCATTAACTTCCTGCTCGATCCCCTCCCAGCCTCGTTAGCCAGCGTTCTCTTCCTCTACTGCCGTGTTCTACCTTTCCATTTTTCCTCTTCTCAAGTGTGGAACGATCTGCATGCCGTCCTTGATGCACCAGAACGACCACTGCATGCATCGCGGCAGAGTGTTGATGGGCATGCACGAGAATTTGGTTCTGCTTGCAATATGGATGATACCTGAACGATGAAGTGAACAGGCATGGTAGCATGGGAGACCTATTTACGCTATACAATACTGGAGTAGTAGTAGTAGTAGTAGTAGTAGTAGTAGTAGTAGTAGTAGTAGTAGTAGTAGTAGTAGTAGTAGTAGTAGTACAACTATGGTACACTTGATGGTCAAAATACTATTCATCCGGTCCTCACAGTGAAGTGACAACACCCTGTGCCTGACACTAGTCCAGGCGGCGTGTTCGGGTTACCAAAGTCAGCCTCACCTTGTGCACAGTGCAGTCTATCACAGCCACTGTACAGCACATTGGCGCCTCGCCTCGTCTCCCTCTCCACTCCCATAGCACCACTCCATCTCCATCTCACTGTGCCCCCGTGTACCGTCGCCTCACTCGCCTCCCCCAGTACCACTATTCCCTCGCTAGCCGCTCCAGCACCGACATCCTTCTCCCCCGTAAATCAAGCCCCCTTCCAAACTCCACCATGTCCGAACGCGAACCGCGCAACATCCATATGAGCCACGATTGGAGCAATCTTCCCAGTGACATCCTCGACCTCTGTTGTTCGTGTATGGATATGTTGAGCGCCCTGCGGCTGGCTGCATGCTCGAGGGACATGCACACGACCATCGTTGAAGCAAGGCCTAAGCTTTTCAAGACACCCTGCTTGCTGCTATCTGGTCTTGCGAGATTGGCTCACCATGATACGGAGGCGTGCATGATGCCCCTCGACTTCAATCCAATCTCCATTAGCCGAAACTTCTTTGCGGGTATGTAGTGGGTCGCCGTACATCATTTCCCTCGACATCGATCCGATCACCATCGCCCAAAACTTCTTGGCAGGTATGTACTGGGTCGCCATGAACTCCCACTGGATGACTGCCTTCAGAGAAGACGGTAAAAAGTTGGTGCTCGTGAACTTCCAGACCTCCCATGAGATTATCCTTCCTCCGTTGGATTATATAGAGTATTACCATCACGGTCCAAGTCATCTAGATTACTACGTCAGTTGGATGGAGCTTGTTTTGTAGAAGATTGTAATCTGCCAAGTGCCCACACGACATGCGAATTACGCAGACTTCAAGCTAATTGCCTTGTTCGACCGCGGACTCGCCTATCTTTACGCCAGTGCCTTCTTTAGCTGGAGACAACTCGGCTCGCAGTGGATCATCATCAAAGCTGATACACACTTATGTGATTCTATTGAACACAATGGCATCATCTACGCGATCGACAAAGCAGATGGCACCACGTATTGCTGGGACAGCGCGTGTAAGTTGTTTCCTCTCATGTTAATGATGACGCCATGACACTGTTTGAACTTTTTGTGATGATTGGCATATCTCTGTTTGAGCAGAATTTGAGTAGAACTATGGCAATGTATTAGAGACGTCGTAAATCAGCTATATTTGGAATGAGTTAATTCATGTGATTGTGACCATGTCATTACAACCAATTTGTACCCTGAATAATCAAACGGTTAGGAATATATGGATATTATCCTTATTTTACAGTAATCCATATACTACTACTAAATATGAGTGTGTATCAATGGCCATGTTAGTTTCCTCATTTTCATGATGTAGAAACATGCACCACACTGTTGGTTTCATCTAACCATACATTAGGGAAGTAAATGTGCATATGGAGAACTCTATATTTGGAAGTAGTGAAATCCTACAATGCTTACCATGTGTACATACCTATATTCGCCCTTCAGCAATCAATGGCTAGAATAATATCCTCACAAAAATTTTGCCCACAGAACACGAGTATATAACAATGCATGGTCTGTTAGTAACCTTGAAGAATTTGTTTGTGAGGACAGAACATGATTACATAACATGCATGACATGGTAGTTTCTTGTGAAAAATCGATTGCGAGATAATATGAGTATAACCATGCATGGCACTTCTATATTTTCAAACCCAGTATACATTTCCCTGTATTTTCCTCCTAGTTCCAACAGGGACATATCAATGATGTTTCTTGCATTATCCTACTCATACTCTAAACAATGATGATCTTACATTAACAATGCCTGTCCTTTTTGATATGATGCAGTGTCCCTACAGTTACTGCCCTTTGTAATAACACCACCTTTGCCAAAAACAGGGAAGCACAACTGGTTCCTCACTCGATCAGACGACGGCAAAAGATTGATGATCATTCGGACACATGAGCCGGAAAAGTTATATTGCAAAAACCCCACTGTATACAAGCACCGTGTAATACGTGAGTATCCGGACAGTGGCTGTTACGTCTATGAGCAGGATACCAACTTGTTGGGGCCTTTAGGATTTTTTAGTTGGAGGAGGGTAAACAGCCTTGGTTCACACCCTCTGTTTCTCGGACTCAATTATCCGATTAACCAGGAGATCACCATTGGCAAGGACCTTGATGGCAGAGAGGCTCTGTTTGCTATGGAAAACTGTGTCTACACGGCGAGCCCTAGGAGTTCAGGAGCAAACTCCCCTGATTGTCAACAATACAGCATGCAGCCAAAAGAAGGTGAGAATGACAAAGGCATCTGGATTAACTTTGATCCTTGGATGTCTCAATTATGACAGGCAGTGATGTGGTTCGAGCCTTCAGGTTGATAGGTAATTGGGTTGTTGCATCGAAAGGGTGCAGTACCGGTGTCTCCGGATCACTGCTCGCTGAAGCGGGGCTGCAAATCATGATGGTGTTGGATCATCTTTTCGAATGACTTTGTTGTCTTTGCTGCTGGTTCTGGATGGGTAGTTCTTTCTTTTGTTATGCATATTCCTTGTCATTTGGTCATCCTCGTCTATGTCACTCTTATTATGTAATAGTTGCTTCTGTTTAGAATGTCATTCTCGTGTGGATCACGAGAGTCTGAGCGCTGCAGATGGGTGCGTTTTGGTGGTGTAGCAAGACTTCTTATGAACTATCATGTCTTGTTGTTTATGTCAGTAGTAGTCACTAGTCAGTGTTTGAAAGTTGTATATATCGTTGTTTCGAACTGTTTATTGTCTCGAACTACTGGTGGGCTAAATGAGGGCATCACCATTCTCTAGTGTTGAGAGTATATCTCCTTTTTTCAAGTTATATAATTTGAGATCAGTGTCTTTTCGATGATGTACACTTGTTTGGGCCAGTGAGGTGTCGTTGAATATGGGCCGAGTAGTAACGCAATGCCAAACAGGTCAATTATGACTCTCAGGCCGGGCTCTCAAAAGATCCTGAAAAAAGGTCGGGCTCTCCAAAAAAGAATGAATAAGGACTCTTAGGCCGACATGTGGGCGCCACCGGTGTTTTCGTGTGCTTGCGTGCCGAGAGCATATTGGCGCGTGCTCGAAATTCATGCTACCTTTTCATCCACAATCTCCCGCCCCTCCCCCACCTCTGGAATCTCGATTCCTACTCTAGTTCCCCCAAATCCCCCTCCTGTACTCCCTGTACTCAAGCGCACTATCATGTCGCCAGTCAACGCGGATCTCCGAGCCGGAGATCCTGAGGTCCGTCCTGCCTTCGGTCGTTGCGTGTTGTCGCTCAAAAGTGGCATGGCGGCGCTTGACGACTAGTTTGCCGGCAAAGTGCTGATGGTAACCATTAACGGCGACCGGCCTCCCGTCTCGCCGGATGACCTTATCAAAGCTCTTGGCATTGCGCACGGCATCCAAATAAGTGACTTTCTCGTCGAAGTCTATCTGCCACCGGCTGATTTCTTTGTCAGGTTCCGGACAACTTTCGACTGCAGTCGTGTGTTCGAATCTTCCCGGCGTTTGTTCTACGATGGCGCGATGGTGAGCTTTGATCGGTGGCACCCAGGATGGGGCTCGGTGCCCTCTGAGCTTGAGTTTTTAACAAAGATTACCTTCCACGGCATGCCTCGACGTGCTTGGAACAGCGAGTCCATGAACAAGATTATCAACGACCTTGGAGGTGAGCTCGTAAGTATGTTTGTTCCTCCAGACAGCTAGGCTCTGACGGTTATGGCATGGATGAAGAAGCCGTCCACCATACCGAAGGTGATTGGTGTTGAGATACCGGTGCAGGAACCGGGGTTGTACTATTCGTCGCCACCAAGGCCGCCGCGGACCATGTTAGGGATGTACCTGTATCGAGTGTTCGTGCATGTTCGTGCATAACGACGTCCATTACAGGAGTCAATGACAGACTTTCCCCGTGTTGCTCGGAACGATGGATGGCACAGGGCCTACTCCATTGCGCGGTGGAGGCCACTGCTTCTTTAGGAGAAGAGGCTAGGCTGGCTGCCTGGATGTGCTCTAATTTGAGGTAACAACTGAATCTTGTCAGATACTAGTTAAATCCGAGCTATGGGTGTGAAGCACTGATATGCCAGTACATTTGATTGTGACCTGTTCTAATTTTGTACCTGAACTTTTTTTTAGAAAGGGCTGTACGTCAACTTAATATGCTAGGAGAACTTATTGTGTTGTCTGTCTGTTTTCTTTGCACAACATTCAAGTTATTTCCCCGTCATTGATAAAGACGATGAACCGTTATGTATGACTTCGTTGGTTTCAACATAGCCCTTCCCGTAGTGATCCACTGCTTCCATCCTGATTGTGCCGCCTGCGTGAAATTTTTGTATGCAAGTTCAGTGTGCTATGATGTTCTATATGATTGTGTCAACTATATAAGTTTTTACTGAGCATCAGCAATGCATATGGCTGAAAGATGTACTTACGAGCATCGGCCGATGGGTCTCTCTCTCTCTCTCTCTCTCTCTCACACACACACACACGCACAAGTGGGACCCGTTGAATTATTTATTTGCTCGTGACAGCTTTTAATTAGGTTCCACTGTAATCTAACGTTTTTCTTTAGTTATTAATTGAGCTCAGTGACTTCAAAAAGTTGTACAGAAGCCTTGTTTGGGCCTTTCCGGCGTCGCTGAATGTGGGCTGAGTAACATGTTAGGTTGTACTGTACCACACAGGCCTTTTTCGCTTTTTTTAAATAATACATTTTTTAATTAATTTTCATAAATATTACGCTAGGTAAAAAAATTTCAAAAATAATACACCGTCCGCCCGCTGCAGGCCGACTGGGCCTAGTCGGCCCACAGCAGGCCGATTGGATTCCAGTCGGCCTACAGCTGGCCGACTGGCCCCTGTCGGCCCACTGTGGGCCGACTGGAGCTAATTGGCTCGTTGTGGGCTAATTGTTTTTGCAAAAGTGTTAATCATGTATTTAAAAAATCTGTGTATTGTGACCTCCTCCGCTCGCTGTGGGCCCACTGTTGACTAAAAAATATGTTTTAAAAAGTATTAATCATGTATTTAAAAATTGTTAAATGTGTGTATAAAAATGTTCCTTATTTATACAAAAAAAATTAAATGTGTGTATAAAAAATAGCTTTTTTCAACATCAGCAATGCAACTGGGCCGACAGTTGTACACAATATCCGGGTCAACTTGTTATTCTCCGCCCCGCTGGGCTGCAAACTTTCCTAGGAGGTATGCATTAGGCTTAACAAGAAAATGGACTTTAATAAATAATAAATGGGATGTAATTATAATAACTGGACAGTTACTATGCACCAAACACGTAATTAGTTTGAAAAATATATTATTTTTGGAATTTGGAAATTTTAATTTCATTACTTGTTGCGCGCGCAATATTTCGTTGGTTTTTAATGTAATACAACTTTATTTTGAAATTATATTTAACCTGACTAGAAATTTTGGATAAAAATATTTCGGATCCCATCAAAATGTGGGAATTTTTTTTGAATTCTGTTTTGAGCGGTTGTTTGAAATTATTAATCGTTGTCCTAGCTAGAAGTTGAGCTGTACTTTTAACAAATTGTAAATGGGCTCTAGTAAATTCCATTAGAATTAAAAAATGGGCTGTACATTCTTACAAATCGCAAATGGGCTATATGTTCTCTGCCAAATCCGAGCTGTGGGCCTACTAAGTTGACGCGTACCAAGGGCTTTGTCAACTTAGTCAATATAAACGATTCTAGCTGCAGTGATCGTACGATGTCCATCCAACGGCCGTAGTGCTTCTTCAAACTCTGGTCTTCTTGCTCCAGTCGCCCAAAGCAGCGCCGGTCATGTCGTGTGCTCCTGCCTCCCGTGGCCGGCTGTGATGCCACGGAGGCCTCACCGCCCCATACTACTCCCACCGCTGGCCAGTCCATCCCTCTACTCACCCACACCCCCTGTTATTCTGCGGCGACGGCAGCCTCACACCGCAGCCGAACCAGTGAACCCTCGTACTCCTCTCCGCGCGGGCTTCCACTGTTGCGTCTTCCCCGGCTCTGCGTCGTCCCCTTCCTAGGCCTCGCCGTTGTAACATCCCAAATTTTCAATTTGGAATGTTATACACTAGATCATCATGCATATCATATTTTCTTGCATTTTGGTTGATCCTAGAAATTTCACGCAACTCAAGGACCTTCGGAGAGAGTTGGAGATTTCGTTATTTTCATATTTGAGAGTTTTCTCAAATTTGAAAAGAGGATCATTTGATTTATTTATTTCATCTTCAATTGTTTTTCCAATATCAAAATATGAGAGAGGCAATAATATGACTTTCCCAAATTTAGGAAAAATGAAGATCTAATGGATAAATCAATTTTTGTTTTCTGGTGTTTATTTGCATTTTATTTGGATAGGGAAAAATGCGTGTTTTCAAAAATTGCATTTTAGGTCCGGAGTAAAGTTCTTTTTGTTCGGCTCATTTTTAGGAGTCGGGGAAAATTTACTTTAGATTTTTCGGAGTTCGTTTAGATTTTTTTTCTGTGTTTTTCTGCGCGCGAAACCGATTAAAAAAAAGGGAGCCTCCCGCCAGGCCAGCCGGGCCAAAGGCCCAGCCAGCCACCACCCCAGCCTCCCGTGCGCCAGGCGCAGGCCGCCGCCTCGCCTCGCCCTAGCCGAGTCCGGTTGGATTCTAGGCTAGCCCCCTTTCCTTTGTTTCGTTTTCCTTTTCCTACTCTATTTCTTGTCCCCTACCCCAAGTAATCCCCCCACCTATATAAATACACCCCAAACCCCTCCCTCTCCTCACATCAAAATCCCAAGCCCCTCTCCTCCTAAGCCGCAGCAAGCAGCAGCGCGCAGCCCCAAGCCGCCGCCTCTAGCCGCGCCGCCCCGCGCCTAAGCCGCCGCCGCCACCCTAGTGCCGCCGCCGCCCAGAGCCCGCCTCCCGAGGGAGCCGCGCCTCTCTTTTCTTTTCCTCGGTCCGGTTTTTCCTAAAAGAACCGTTCCGTTTTCTCTCTGATTCTTTTCTTTTTCTTCCGGTTTTTGTTTCGGTTTTCTTCCGAAACCCTAGATCGGTTTTCGTTCTTCTTTCGGACCGTTCGTCTCAACGAACGTGATCACCGATTTATCCCCGGTTAACGACGCCCGTTCGTTTAACCGTTTGTCTCTTTCTTTTCGTCGGATTTATTCCGCGATCGTGATCTCAGATCCGATCTTTGTTCTAGTCTTTCTTCTCGCTCGTTTATCGGAATCAGGTGATTCAAGCGCCTGGAGTTTCATCTCGAAACTGCCGTTCCGTCTAATCAACTTAAACAAGTTTTTGCCCCGGTAAAATTTGACCTAGTTTCAACTTTCTAGAACCGAGTTGTTTTCTTCCGCCGTTTGTTTTCCGTTTCTTTGTTCGGTTCGTTCTTTCTTTGCAACCGGAGTTCTTAAGTTGAACTTTCTGGTTCGTTCTCTTGTTCGAGTTTTACCTGTGCATTAGATGAGTACTTATTGTATGCTTGTTGTTTGTCTGCGATAGATCACCCGGATTGCGCCGCTTGTTACTTCGAAACCCTAGGTCTCGCGGATCGTCAGCAAGGCAAGTAACACTTTGATCATACCTTTTCTACAACCCATGTTTTATTGCATTAGATCAATCCTCCCACATTGCATGATTAGGATCTAAGTAAATTGTGGGATGGGAAGTAGATGAGGTAGTACCTATCACCTGTATTATTATGAAACCTTTGGGAGTTACTTCTACGTTTGCTTATTATGCCATGCTATTCTAGTAGACGTGGATTGGGTGAGTGATATCCATGACAGTTGTGAGTTGATAATTTTAATGGTTTATCTAAGGTGGCAACTTAAACACACATCTGGGTGGATTGAGGCACCTGATGTCTATCAGGACTTGCCTGTTTTTTTTCGGACCGCCACCCAGGCTCAAAGGGATCATAAGATCTTTCATGCTAGAAACTTCCGTGTGCAGCCACATGCTACTATGGGCTCTGGCATAGTTGACTAAGTTGTGCGAACTCTTACGGGGTGGACTAGCAGATGTAGGGGTTATAGGTGGTACGGTCTACCCCACATGTAAGGTGCTAGTGCTTCTAAAAGACTATGTCTCGGTCATCCGTTTCTCAAACACCATGTAGTGCGAGAAAACAAACGGAGGCGATTGAGTAATGTGGGGAAAAGTGCGCAAACCTCTGCAGAGTGTACAAACTAATCATGATTAGCCGTGTCCCCGGTTATGGACAACTTGAGTATCTAGTTCTTGAATATCATGTGAATCTCAACATGTTACTTCTAATTAATGTTGTTGGGTTTTAATTGTTCACTTAATTGGGATCGGAATGCTATCAACCATTCTCGATGTTTCACAACCACCATGATAGTTAAATAAATTTATTCCTTTGCAGTAGGGAAAAACTGGCTTTACGCAAAACAGTAACCATAGAGCTTTCCACCAGCCATATATGCATATAGTATAGCTGTTTCATTCCTTTACTCTCTATGTGTTACTTTGCCAGCATATTCCATGTGCTGACCCGTTTTTGGGCTGCAACTTCTCATGTTGCAGACTTTTCAGACGACGAGTAAGGTGATTTTAGGTCGTGGTTCTATACTCAGTGATGCCGTTGGAGTTGATGGACCCATTTATCTTCCAAGTCTTCCGTTGTTATCGACACTAGATGGCCTTAAGCCATATTTATTGTAATAAGTTCTCTTTGAGACAACGATGTAATAAGTTTGTGATTACCACTCTGCTATAAATCCTTCGATGTACTATGTGGTGTCAGCATTACTGATCCAGGGATGACACCCGAGCACAGTAGACTTGATCCATTCAGGTCGGGTCGCCACAGCCGTCATCCAGACCACCGCCCTGGTGCTCTCGGCGCGGCGTGGTCAAAGACCGACTTCCATCAGAAGAGTACTGTACGTGGAGAGGCTGACAGCTGGGTCCACGACAGCCGCAAGGAAGTGCCTCCTTATTACGCGCAAAATAATTATTCCTCCATCTGACGGCGGGGACCCACCGGACAGGCCACCGTATTTCGTGAAACAAATGATTCGCCCCTTGACTGCTGGGACCCACGAGCTACATCTTCGCACGCAAGGAAGTGCGTCTGGAAAAAATGATTCGCCCCCCTGACTGCTGGGACCCACCAGGCCCCCGACTGCTGGGACCCACTAGCTACACCTTCGCACGCAAGGAAGTGCGTCCGGGCAAAAAAACAAAATGATTCGCCCCCTGACTGCTGGGACCCACCAGCTACATCTTCGCAGGCAAGGAAGTGCCTGACATTCGGGACCCACCTGGTCGAAGCGTACGTAGCGTTGTCATTCTGGTCGCGAACGTGTACGTACATACTGGTCGATGTAGAGGCGCGCACGTGTCGTAGTAGAGGCGCGCACGTAGCATGTACACGTACGTACAGCGGCCAGGGTGCAAGAAAGAAAATACGGCCATGTATGTGTACATACGGGCGGGGTCTCGAACGCCTACTCGCGCATACGTACGGCCAGGGCTCATGTACATGGCTGGGTCGGAACGGAGAAACAGCGTCGTCGTCGTGTTCATGGGGAGGCAACGGAATGCGTCGTGTTCATCGGGAGGGCTTGGACGGAACAGGCGATGGAAATGAGGCCTGGCGTACCGCAGAACGGAGGAAACGGCCTTGTGTTCGACCGGCCACGTTCGAAACAGGATCCTGTTCATCAGGAGGGGTGTGGCGTACCGCAAAATGGAGGAAACGGACCTCCTACGGTCGAAACGGGGGTCCTGTTGATCAGGAGGGGTGTGGCGTACCGCAAAACGGAGGAAACAGACCTCCTACGGTCGAAACGGTGGTCCTGTTGATCGGGAGGGGTATGGCGTACTGCAAAACGGAGGAAACGGACTTGTGTTGGAGCGCTACGGTCGAAACGGGGGTCCTGTTAATCGGGAGGGGTGTGGCGTACCGCAAAACGGGACCCCATGGGATACTGTTCATCTCCACCGTCGACCTCCTCAAGCCTCCACGGGCTCCTGTTCATCCAGCCTCCACGGGCTCCTATTCATCCAGCCTCCACGGGCTCCTGTTCATCCAGCCTCCACGGGCTCCTGTTCATCCAGCCTCCACCGTGCGCTACTCCACCGGCTACTGTTCAACCACCCCTCCACCGTCTACTGTTCATCCAGCCCTCCACACCACGGGGTCCTGTTCAACCACCCCTCCACGGGCACCCCTCCACCGTCTACTGTTCATCCAGCCCTCCACACCACAGGGTCCTGTTCAACCACCCCTCCACCGTCTATTGTTCATCCAGCCCTCCACACCACGGGGTCCTGTTCATCCACCCCTCCACAGGCACCCCTCCACCGTCTACTGTTTATCCAGTCCTCCACCACACCACGGGGTCCTGTTCATCCAGAGGCAACGCCACAGCTCATTGTTCATCCAACCCCCCCCCCCCCCCCCCGCAACACTCACTGTTCATCCCATCAATCGCCTTCAGTTAGCAGCAATAGCGAGGAATCACTCGATCGGGTTCAGTTAACGGCCATCGATCAATCGCTCGGGTTCAGTAAAGCGTAGCCTGCAGTGCAATCGCTCGGGTTCAGTTAGAGCCCAACGCCTAGCTCGGATTCAGTTAGAGCCAACGCCTCGCACACACGCGCGTACGTGTACGAGAGAAACGCGCATCGCTCGGCCCCCGACCTCCCACCGTAACCGGGAACTCCCCGAAATCCCCCCCCCCTCGCTTCTACCATGGTTTTTTTCGTCATGGACGGCCCAAAGAATGTCATGCAGCTGCGTCTCCGGCCCGCCCCGGACGAAAAGCCCATTTTCTGTCATGATTTTTTGTCATAGAAGTAGGAGCCCACCACATCTATGATGATACCGGGTTTTGTCACAATTATCATCATAGAAGTGTCATATGTATGACAGAAAAAAAATTCGTTCGGCCCAAAATGTCATGGATGTGTCTTTTTTTGTAGTGCCTTCAATATAACGGATAAAAAGCTTTGTACCTTGAATTGTTGACAGGAGCAATTGGTAGCCCCCAAGGGCCGGCTCATTACGATGTGATGAGTTGGGTCTTTCAATAAGATGAGCAAATAATGACTTTGCATTAGCCCCCAAGTGTTATGGTGCATGCTTGCTGCGACATGAGACTTGTGTATTTGATGTAATCCCCACTTGAATAATGTAGCCCCCAAGTGCCGGGTCGTAAGCCTGCAGCAACTCGGGACTATTCCTTCTATAGTAGAATAAATTATATCCAGTGCGCTGAAGCGACTTTGAAAACCTTCATCATAATATTGGTTATTGATAACCATAATAAAAATCCAATCATGTTGGCTATTAAAGATTTGAGTAATATAACCTGGTTTGAAAACCGATTCCTGCCATATAAACCGATATATCTGTGCACATATGATACATGCTATGATGATGTAATGATGATGCAATATATGATGATGTATGTGTATGATCAAGAGGTTTTAAGCTATGGTTTGGATATGACCAGAGTCCCCAAGTAGTCATAATTGTGGCATTGCGCCGATCAAGAGGTGTAGCTATGGTTCGAATACGACCAAGCTCCCGAGTGATTTCCCTGGCGCCCTTATGCCTATCAAGAGGTGTAACTATGGTTCGAACCCATAGCCCCCATGTGATTTCCCTGGTGGCCTTATGCCTATCAAGAGGTGTAGCTATGGTTCGGATACGACCAAGCCCCCAAGTGATTTCCCTGGTGCCCTTATGCCTATCAAGAGGGTATAAGCTATGGTTCGGATACGACCAGAGCCCCCAAGTGATTTTCCTGGTGGCCTTATGCCAATCAAGAGGTGTGACTATGGTTCAAACATAGCCCCCAAGTGATATTGTGAGCTGTGCTTAAGGGATACCCATGTTTGAGCTATGTTGTGCAGCAGACTCTCTTTGGCCCCTTATGATAATATTGGCTTGATAGCCGGATTACCGAAGTAACCAGAGCTGTGCTCTTACGATAATATTGATAATATTGGCTTGATAGCTGGATCAAGAGGGTAGTAACGCTATGTTCTCTTTGGTGAATACACCTATGTTTGAACAGGAAGCCCCCAAATGATATTGTGAGCTCTGCTCAAGGGGCACCTATGTTTGAGCTATACTTTTGCAACAGACTCTCTTTGGTCCCTGTAATCTTTCTGAGAACTCGAACTTGCGAGAGATGAATTCTTTTTAACCGGAATTTCGAATCAGATATTGAGAGCTTCAAAGCTTTGTAGGAGACAGCTTTCCCTTGAACCGGATTTTAAACCGGAATCCTTCTTTTTAAGCCGGAAACTTTCTGACGGCCTTTAAATTGCACCAATATGGCGGTTTAGGGTCTTACATTAGATAACTTTGTAAGCCAGAGTAGTTGCTCTTCTTAAAGAAAGCAATATATAATATAAAAATATACTGGATGGATTTCACCTGATTTGTTAGGCCAAAAATTATCCACCACAGAGTTGATCATCACCACGGTGAACGTATGTATCCATCGAGCATCACGGCACGGACAAGCACTAGTGCAAAAGTGATGTTGGCGTGCACCCCTTACGCAACATCCCCTCTTTTTTGTAAGGAATAGTAGTCCTGCGGAAAATATTATAGACCAAGTAATTTGTTCTTTGACAAAGACAATATATGCTAAAATAGACTTAGATAAACATCACCTGACTGGTCTGGATGACGGATGATCCGTACATAGCATCCATGAATAATCCATGGTGATTCCAGTGGCACTTTTAATCACTCTCTCAAGGAGACCTTAAACCAGGGCGGCTCTTGTTTTTGATTCTCATGTAGACGTTGGTGCTTAGCCCTTCACGTGGGTGGTTCGAGCAATTTGAGAAGACATAATTTTGAAGCAGTAGCACACCTTGCTTCTTTTCCACACGTGATAAGATACCATGACGACCTTGCATCAGCTTTTTTAGGACCTGTGCAGCGGCACTAACATTTTTATCTTGAACTGCTCTTGGGTTCTCCTCCGAGGTGCCTTGTCATTAAACATCTGACTGTAAAGGTCCAAATTATCAGAACTTCACCCGAGTGTTGAGTGCTATGAATCCTGTCACGGGCATATACTGCACCCGCATGTCTATTATGCACCAGTAGCATCGTTCAGGGCATGCCGTATGTCCACTACGCACCCGTATGTTCAGATTAAATCAACTTCATCAGGTGATTTCGAGTACGCAGCCTGATGTACCAGTATAGGGCTTCAAACGCCTCAACTCTGAAACTTGTATCCAACAGCGACAATTTTTGGTTAACGGCCGGCGGATCGTGGACGCGCCCGCGACCACCGCAGCAGAGGCGAGCTGACCCGAGATGGCGCTAGAAGGAGGGCTCGAACCAGCAGCAGTGCCCGCGACCACAGGACCACAACAACAGCACCCGCGACCTCAGCGGCTCTGGTTTATAAGGATGAGGAGGCATGGTGACCCGGCGCGGTGACTCATATAGAAGCGGAGTAAGACCATGGTGCACGGTACAACCGTCAAAGGCGGACGGTGACTTGGCGACGGGGCCGGCGGCTCAGCAGCAGCAGCTCTACCGCTGTAATGTCAGTGAAGGAGACGGCAGGCCGGCGATTTAGCATGAGGCCGCGGTGGGCCGACGAATTGACGAGGCACGGCAACTTGTGGCCGTATTGGTGGTTTAGAACGGGGTGGTTCATGACCGAAGACAAGGCGAGGCCCGCGGCTGTGGCTGAAGTCGACTGCGGCATTGGTCTTGACCCGGAAAGGCGGTTTTGGGGGCGATGCGGCACCACGGCGGCGACTCAAGCTGCAGCAAAGCAGCGGGCGGCAACTTGATGAAACAGGGATAGCCTGACGCTCCCGGAGCTTGAGGTGGCCGTGATGTTTAGTCAGCAGTGGAAACGGCTTGGAGGGCCGCGGCGAATCTGCAGCGGAGAGGTGGACCGGCAATGCTCCGGTGGTGCGTGGAGCGGAGAGGCCGCGGGAACGAGCCACGGAGGGGTCGACAACGGCGGATCAGAGGTGACGCCGGCCCAGTGAAGCAGCGCGGAAGCCGGTTCAGCAGCAGTAGACGCCGGATCAGCAGCAGTAGACGCCGGGTCAGTAGCAGTAGAAGGTCGGTTTAGCAGCAGCAGAGGCCGGTTCATGGCGGAGGTGAGCGGCGTCCGCAGCAGCCCGAGGTAGCTCGCGACTTGCGGTTGTATTGGCGGTGTAGGCGGCTCGTGGTACGGCAACTTGCAGCCGTTTTGGCGGTGTAGGCGGCTGGTGGTACGGCGACCCAAGGCCGCGACTTGAAGAGGCCGGGCGGTGAGTCGGCTTTAGAATCCGTCTCAAACACAATCCCAATTTCTTTCTTAACATTGAGTCGGCAGCGGTGATGACTCAATCCGAGATCGAGTGGAGATGTCGGTTTTGGGCGGCGCTTGATGGATGTGACTCAGACAGGGCGCAGCTGCAACGGCAAGGCAGAAGTACTGCTTGGAGACGGACCACCGCAGCAGAGTCGCCCTGACAAGGCAAGGCGGATGATGATGAGGTAGGGGTCGTGGAGGCAGACAGTCACCCTAATTTGACTAATACATGCCTAAGCCCATCTCCAAATCACGGCGGTTTACCCAATCCCTCCAAGGGGTCATGGCTCCCTCGGCAGTTCCACTTGAATTCATGTTCTGGCTTGGAATCGAAAAAATAGCAGCAGAGCCAGCACACGCAAAGGCAGCGCCGGATCAAACCTTTTAGAAATCCATTGACCCCGACGACTCAAAATCCATTGAAGTGAATGTGGTGACAGCAGTGAGCAGCGTTTCAGCGATCGGGACGGCTTGAAGTAGCGCAAAGCGACCAGGCCGGCGAGGAAAGGCCGCAGCGATGGTTTAACTAACAGCGCGGACATCGACGACTTCAGCGTACTTGGCGAGGACGGCTTGGACGATGGTCGTTTTGAGATGGCCTGTGATTGAAGAAAACGGCGAGTCGTGTTGGAACGGCAGCAGGAAACGGGGCCGAGGCAGGGGCTTGAGCAGCTTCATGGCTGGGGAAACTGCGGCTGTTAATCTGCTAGTCTGAACTGGTGTACTAGTCCTTTGCCCAAACAAGCAGTTTCAGCAAATGTTATCTCCTTAAAATCTGAACCTTAACATGGGCAGTACTTAGTACTAGATGGGTCATTTATGCAAACAGTAGCAACGTAGTATTGCTTTTCAAGCAACAGTAGCATAATTGTTTTCAGAAGTAGTACTACTCCGTGCAACAGCAGGCTTTAAACATCTCAATGTATGAAACCGCCTCGGGTATTCACCCTTGTTGACCGATCTGACCCAGCATGCGGTAGCGTAACTCTTGTCGGCTTTGGCGATACCCGGCTGTAGCGGCCAAAATCTGATTTCCAACTCGGATTCGACGGATCACGTTGCCTCTGTGACGCATAGAGTGAAGGAAATATGCCCTAAAGGCAATAATAAAGTTATTATTTATTTCCTTATATCATGATAAATGTTTATTATTCATACTAGAATTGTATTAACCGGAAACATAATACATGTGTGAATACATAGACAAACAGAATGTCATTAGTATGCCTCTACTTGACTAGCTCGTTGATTAAAGATGGTTATGTTTCCTAACCATAGACATGAGTTGTCATTTGATTAACGGGATCACAACATTAGGAGAATGATGTGATTGAGTTGACCCATTCCGTTAGCATAGCACTTGATCGTTTAGTTTGTTGCTATTGCTTTCTTCATGACTTATACATGTTCCTATGACTATGAGATTATGCAACTCCCGTTTACCGGAGGAACACTGTGTGCCACCAAACGTCACAATGTAACTGGGTGATTATAAAGGTGCTCTACAGGTGTCTCCGAAGGTACTTGTTGGGTTGGCGTATTTCGAGATTAGGATTTGTCACTCCGGTTGTCGGAGAGGTATCTCTGGGCCCACTCGGTAATGCACATCACTATAAGCCTTGCAAGCATTGCAACTAATGAGTTAGTTGCGGGATGATGTTTTACGGAACGAGTAAAGAGATTTGCCGGTAACGAGATTGAACTAGGTATTGAGATACCGACGATCGAATCTCGGGCAAGTAACATACCGATGACAAAGGGAACAACGTATGTTGTTATGCGGTTTGACCGATAAAGATCTTCGTAGAATATGTAGGAGCCAATATGAGCATCCAGGTTCCGCTATTGGTTATTGACCGGAGACGTGTCTCGGTCATGTCTACATAGTTCTCGAACCCGTAGGGTCCGCACGCTTAAAGTTCGATGACAGTTCTATTACGAGTTTATGTGTTTTGATGTACCGAAGGAGTTCGGAGTCCCGGACGAGATCGGGGACATGACGAGGAGTCTCGAAATGGTCGAGACGTAAAGATCGATATATTGGACGACTATATTCGGACATCGGAAAGGTTCCGAGTGATTCGGGTATTTTTCGAAGTACCGGAGAGTTACGGGAATTCGCCGGGTAGTATATGGGCCTTATTGGGTTTTAGGGGAAAGAGAGAGGAGAGGTTGGGCGCCCCCCCAAGGCCTAGTCCAAATTGGACTAGGGGGAGGGGCTGCGCCCCCTCCTTCCTTCTCTTCTCTCTTCCCTTGCCTTGACTCCTATTCCTACTACTCGGAAAGGGGGGAATCCTACTCCCGGTGGGAGTAGGACTCCTCCAGGGCGCGCCATAGGGGCCGGCCCTCTCCCCCCTCCTCCACTCCTTTATATACGTGGCCAGGGGGCAACCCATAGACACAACAATTGATCCCTTGGATCTCTTAGCCGTGTGCGGTGCCCCCTTCCACCATAATCCACCTCGGTCATATCGTAGCAGCGCTTAGGCGAAGCCCTGCGTCGGTAGAACATCATCATCGTCACCACGCCGTCGTGCTGACGGAACTCTCCCTCAAAGCTTGGCTGGATCGGAGTTCGAGGGACGTCATCGAGTTGAACGTGTGCAGAACTCGGAGGTGACGTGCCTTCGGTACTTGATCAGTCGGATCGTGAAGACGTACGACTACATCAACCGCGTTGTGCTAACGCTTCCACTTTCGGTCTACAAGGGTACGTGGACAACACTCTCCCCTCCTGTTGCTATGCATCACCATGATCTTGCATGTGCGTAGAATTTTTTTGAAATTACTACGTTCCACAACACAGAGAACATGCCAAACCCTCATATCCTTCAATCTCATTGGTTGAAAATCCGTTTTACTGAATATAACTCTGACGTAGACTTTTCCAAGCTGGTTCCATGGTCAATTGCTAACCATACTTTCCATTGTCCAACGAGACCATGGCCATAGTTAATATACTTTCAAGCCGGTTCTTCCTGATCCGGCCGATCGTGACTTTCTCTATCCTTTGAAGAGCTCCCTCCAAGAACTCAACACCACCGTGCGTGAGCCCCATGGTGGGCGCCAACTGTCGTGGAATTGTCACGGCAGATGTCCTAGTGTGAGGCCAACACATCTATGTGGTAGCTTGAGAGGGGTTGATCGGGACAAGAGACGCGAGGCGGATCATCACACAAGACAAGGATTTAGACAGCTTCGGGCCCCGGGAAACATCATTTGGAATAGCCCTACATGTTGTTTGTGGCTAGGTCTCATTATGCTCATGAGGGAGTCGCCGCATAAACCGGCTCTCCTCTAGTTGTGTCTAGCCTTAGCTATTATTTTCTGTCCCCCTTTGGGGAGCCCTGCCCCTCCTTATATATGTTGAAGGGGCGGTTTACATGACTAGTCCTAGTTGGATTAGGATTACTCTATTACAAGTGGAGTCCTAGTCTTGCTTCCTTTGCAGGAGAATATTCCTTGTGCTTTCCTCATAAACCGGCCCACCATTAACATGAACCAGCCTTCCAGGCCTTGTCATCCGTCTGACCCGCCCGCCGGATCACCAGTGAGTCATAATGTTCAGGCGGGTTGCTTGTAAACCGCCAAGTCAGGGCGGGTCGCCAGTGAATTGCCAAGTGTCAGCTGGGTCTCAAGTAAACCGCCAAGTCCGGCCAGGTCATATTTTCGGCCGGGTCATACCGCGGGGTATATCCCCAACAGGTCTACCAAATATAATGGGACAAAAGCTATCTTGTGGGGAACCAAGAACAAGAAAATCAGCAGGATATTTAACCTTCCCACACAAGACTTCAACATCTCTAACAATCCCAACTGGTGAAATAGTATCTCTATTGGCAAGCTTAATGGTAACATCAATACCTTCTATCTCAGCTGGTGCAATATCATGCATAATTTCTTTGTATAAGGAAATATGTATTGCACTAGCACTAGCACCCATATCACATAAGCCATGATAACAATGATCTCCTATTTTAACAGAAATAACAGGCATGCCTACCACAGGTCTATTTTTATCTTTAGCACCAGGTTTTGCTATTCTAGCCAAGAGATCTTTAACCATAGCAATTTTAGGTTCAACTTTAATTTGCTCAGGGGGTTTAGGTGTCTTAATATTACTTTTGTTGACCACAATTGAAGCTTTAGTATGATTCTTTATTCTAACAGGGAAAGGTGGTTTCTCAACATAAGCAGTAGGAACAATAGGATCATCATAAGTGATAGTTTTTTCTTCAACTTTAATAGGTGCAACTACTTTTGTTTCAATGGGAGGATTATATTTAAACCACTTCTCCTTAGGGAGATCAACATGAGTAGCAAAGGATTCACAGAAAGAAGCTACTATCTCAGAGTCAAGTCCATATTTAGTGCTAAATTTACGGAAAGCATCGGTATCCATAAAAGATTAACACAATCAAACTTAGGTGTTATACCTGACTCCTTACCTTTGTCGAGATCCCAATATTCAGAGTTGCATTTAATTCTCTCCAATAAATTCCATTTGAATTCAATAGTCTTCATCATAAAGGAACCAATACAAGAAGTATCGAGCATGGAGCGATTGTTGTCAGAAAGCCGAGCATAAAATTTTTGAATAATCATTTCTCTTGAGAGCTCATGATTGGGGCATGAATATAACATTGACTTAAGCCTCCCCCAAGCTTGAGCGATGCTTTCTCCTTCATGAGGCCAAAAATTATATATATAATTACGATCACGATGAACAAGATGCATAGGATAAAACTTCTGATGGAATTCCAATTTCAACCGTTTATAGTCCCATGATCCCATATCATCACATAGCCTATACCATGTCAATGCATCTCCCTTCAAAGATAAAGGGAAGACCTTCTTCTTGATAACATCATCGGGCATACCTGCAAGCTTAAATAATCCACAAACTTCATCCACATAGATTAAGTGCAAATCGGGATGCAATGTTCCATCTCCTGCAAAAGGATTAGCTAGCAGTTTCTCTATCATACCCGAAGGAATTTCAAAGTGAACATTTTCAGTAGGTTCAGTAGGTTGAGGAGTAACTAATTGTGGTTCCGGACGAGGTGAAGATACCCCGAACAAACCCCTCAAAGGATTATGTTCCATAGTAACAAGTGACAGTAAATTTCAGCACACTATATAAATTTTTCCTTACCAAATTCCACCTACCAAAGGCGCTTCACTCCCCGGTGATACGTCTCCAACGTATCTATAATTTTTGATTGCTCCATGCTATATTATCTATTGTTTTGGACTATATTGGGCTTTATTTTCCACTTTTATATTATTTTTGGGACTAACCTATTAACCGCGGGCCCAGCCCAGAATTGTTGTTTTTGCCTATTTCAGTGTTTTGGAGAAACAGAATATCAAACGGAGTCCAAACGGAATGAAACCTTCGGGAACGCGATTTTCTCATCAGATAAGACCCAGGAGACTTGGACCCTCCATCAAGAAAGCCACGTGGCGGTCACGAGGGTGGAGGGCGCCCCCCTGCCTTGTGGGCCCCTCAAAGCTCCACCGACGTACTCCTTCCTCCTATATATACCTACATACCCCCAAACGATCAGATACGGAGCCAAAAACCTAATTCCACCGCCGCAACTTTCTGTATCCATGAGATCCCATCTTGGCGCCTGTTTCGGAGCTCCGTCGGAGGGGGCATCGATCACGGAGGGCTTCTACATCATCATCCAAGCCTCTCCGATGAAGTGTGAGTAGTTTACTTCAGACCTACGGGTCCATAGTTAGTAGCTAGATGTCTTCTTCTCTCTTTTTGGATCTCAATACAATGTTCTCCCCCTCTCTTGTGGAGATCTATTCGATGTAACCTTCTTTTTGCAGTGTGTTTGTTGAGACCGATGAATTGTGGGTTTATGATCCAGTCTATCTATGAATAATATTTGAATCTTCTCTGAATTCTTTTATGCATGATTGGTGATCTTTGCCTGTTGGTGTACAAAAAGAGGGGTACACTTTTTGTACCCCTATAACTGTGCACGGGCAGTCTGAGCAATGGGCACCACCACACCAAGCAAGGCAAGGGAGGTGAGCCAGGGTAAGACCGAAGCTCAAGAGAACTAGAACGACGCCAAGGCGAAGACCACGAAGAGCAAAGGGGACGAAGCGGACTCCCCTGGCAAGATCCTTGCCGGGAGACAGTTCTAGCAGCCCCGACAAGACCCTTGCCGCGGCGACTCGTCCTGCGCCTACGGAGCAAATCACCCTTGAGTCCACTGCCCCCAAAGAGCAAGGATTCGGGAGACATCCCCGTGACGGCATGCAGATCTTTGTGAAGACATTCAAGATCAGATACGCACTAAGGAGACGACAACCCTTGGCGGGATCCCAGCCGAGGAAGACCACAAGACCCCCGGCAAGCGCCTTGTCGGGGATGACAGTAGGCGCCTCGGCAAGACCCTTGCCGGGGCCCCGGCAAGGCCCTTACCGAGGACACCAGCGGGGCCACCATTAGGCCCACGCCGACTAAACCTCCACCACCGCATGCATGCAGCTGCCGACCCAACCAGCTGGGCAGGCACCTGCGCGGCGGCATGCAGATCTTCGTGAAGACCCACCACTGCGCCACCTCAGCTGCCTGCCTACCTACATGGCATCACAGGCGTCACTGGCCAGGGTGCGTGTCGACACAAGAAGGAGCAGCGATGGACGAGACAGATCTCTCCCCCGTCCCCGATAAAGCAAGGACACCTAAGCAAGATGCATTAAATGCGCCTTGTCATGTAATGCGAGGGATAACCTCGCATCACTGTACCCTTTCCACCTCCTATGTGCCACTGTGGCAACCCCTTTTTTCTATAAAAGGAGGCTCGAGGCGACCAGGAGAAGGATTCGGCTTTTTGGAGCTCCTCACGCCCCATAGCTCGCTGAAGAACACAGATATACAATCCACCAAAGCAGGAGTAGGGTTTTACGCATCCACGCAGCCCGAACCTGGATAAACGAACCGTATGCTATCTGTTTGATCCGCTCTTCTCACGACCCCGCGCCCCGCTAACCACGGTAGGGATTCTTGTGATCCCATAGGTGTCATTCCCATCGACATCTTTGGCGCGCCAGGTAGGGGGCGCATTTGTAAGAATCGGCTTTAGTAGTTAGTTTGGCGCTTCTTCATCATCATGGCGCCCAATAAGAAGACGATGGTGGCGGTCGTCTCGTCGGAAGCCGGGCAGCCCGTCCCGACGCGGGCAAGCAGCGGACCGGTCGCAGAAAGGACCCGGGGCGCTGCTCGCGAACACCAACACCATCCCAGTAGCCGGAGTTTGGGAGGCAGCAATGTTTGTGCACCTGGTAACGGGCCACACGTCGCCAAATCCAAAGGCGCAGCCCAGCCCTTCGCGGGTGGAGCGGGGCCTTCCAAGGTCATCGCCGCCCCGCCCGAAGGCGACGCAAGGACCTCCAAGACTCCCACGCCGGCGCCAACAGCGCGCTCCTCCCAGGCAACGCGCGACGAATGGCGTAATCATGCCAAAGATCCCGGGCGTCGCCGCAGGAAGAGCCCCGAGCGCCACTCCCGGGACATAGAAGACCTGCCCACTCGCCGAGGCGCTGGTGAAAACGGCATGCGACCGCAGGGTCGTGATAGAGCTCCTTCTGACATGGTCAGAAGTTGAAGCGCATCACGATACGTGCAGGTTTCGCCGCCACCGACGCCAGCAGAGGCCCTGGCGTGCACGCAGTTGCTCCTCGACTTTCCTCCCACTACGGGGAAACTCGACGAATGGAGAGCCACTATCCGAAGCCTTGTTGCGGTGGCCAACAAAGATGAACCAAGTCCGGTGGGGCCCCCGGGTCGACGCTCCGATGGAGTCCCGCGGACCAATGGCGGAAAAGCCGGCGGCGCCGCGACCACGGTGCATTCACCTCTTCCCCATCCGGTACCGCGGACGCCGGCTCGTCGCGACGTCGCGGGCGACGCCATCTCCATAGAATCGTCTAACCCGCGGACCCACTATGACCAGCGCCAAGTTCTTCGGGAACGAGCCCATGAAGACGCTCGAACCACTATCGAGCGCCGGCGCGGAGCGCGCCACCAGTCAGACAGGCGAGCAGGGCCTGTTGTGAACCACCCGGCCCCGGAGAGCCCTGGAGGCCTACCTTACGAGGTAGGCTGTCCGGCTTTTACCCGTGAGCTGCGGCAGTTCCAGTGGCCCACTCACCGCACCTTCAAACCTGACGTTGGTGAAAAGTACAATGGGCAAGACTCACCCGTCCGAGTTCCTCAGCATCTACACCATCACGGTGCAAGCCGCCGGAGCCCGCGATGATAAGGTGCTTGCGAATTACTTTCCGTTGGCTCTTAAACCCAACGCCATGTCGTGGTTGATGCACTTGTCGGTAGACTCTATTTCCTCCTGGTCGGATTTGTGCCATGAGTTTGTGGGCGCCTTTACTGGAGGTCACCAAGCCCATGGCCAAGCAAGCGACCTGCATGTCTTTCCCCAGAAGGGAGGCGAGAGTCTGCACAAGTATATACAGAGGTTCAGCCGGGTACAGTACAATATCCCTGATGTTCACCCTGCCGCCATCATCAGCGCGTTCCACCAGAACGTGTGTAACCGCAAGATGCGCGAAGAACTGGCAATGAACAAGGTGAAAGATGTGGCAGAACTCTATGTTCTTGCTGACAGATGTGCCCGAGCTGAAGAGGGAAGGAAGTACCCCGGCGAAGATGCCGGCGTGGAAACCGACTCCTCAGATGAGGATACTGCCACCCCAGCGAAGAAAGTCCAGCGCCGCAACAGGAAGCGCAAAGGTAAAGCTCTGCTTGCCATCGAGGGATCTGACGACGCCGGCTCCGGCAAGAAAACCAAGGCAGATGACCCCGGCAAGGAAATTGCCGGATGTGTCGCCTGCCGGGCCTTGGCGGCTGCCGAGAAGCCAGGAAACTCCGACAAGCAATACTTCAAGATCCATCGCACCAAAGGCCATGATCTCCAGAACTGCCGACAGGTTGAGCTCCTTGCTGAGAAGTAGAGGGCTGAATATGAGAGGCGGGACAAGGAGAAAGGCCAGGACGGTGTTGAAGGGTCCGGCAAGAAGCGGGACAGCCAGACGGGCCGTCGCGGCAAAGATAAACAGTAGGAGAGGCCCACCCGGGGCCGTGACAAAAAGCCAAAAGACGATGATCACGAATAGGACGATGAGTCTGGTGACCAAGAATTTCAGAAAGCTACAGAGGCCATGCGCGTCGATGGCGGCGCCTCGCTGCATACCTCTCACCGCCAGCTTAAACAGTGGGCGCGTGAGATTACAGCGGCGGAACCGTCGTTTGATGCCCAAAGGCCGCTGAAGTGGTCCAGCACACCTATCATTTTTGACACTAAGGATCACTGTCGGTGTCAAAACCGGCGGATCTCGGGTAGGGGGTCCCGAACTATGCGTCTAGGCCGGATGGTAACAGGAGGCAAGGGACACGAAGTTTTACCCAGGCTCGGGCCCTCTCGATGGAGGTAAAACCCTACGTCCTGCTTGATTAATATTGATGATATGGGTAGTACAAGAGTAGATCTACCACGAGATCAGAGAGGCTAAACCCTAGAAGCTAGCCTATGGTATGATTGTTGATGTGTATGTTGTCCTACGAACTAAAACCCTCCGGTTTATATAGACACCGAATAGGGTTAGGGTTACATAGAGTCGGTTACAATTGTAGGAGATCTGAATATCCGTATCGCAAAGCTTGCCTTCCACGCCAAGGAAAGTCCCTCCCGGACACGGGACGGAGTCTTCAATCTTGTATCTTCATAGTCCAGGAGTCTGGCTGAAGGTATAGTTCGGCTATCCGAACACCCCCTAATCCAGGACTCCCTCAGTAGCCCCTGAACCAGGCTTCAATGACGACGAGTCCGGTGCGCAAATTGTCTTCGGCGTTGCAAGGCGGGTTCCTCCTCCAAGTACTTCATAGAAGATTTTGAACACAAAGATAGTGTCCGGCTCTGCAAAATAAGTTTCCACATATTGCCATAGAGAGAATAATATTTACACAAATCTAATCTGCTGACGTACTCCGTAGTGTGACATCACACCACGGCCAAGCTTTTATTCGAACCATTTTACTGTCCCATCTTAGCGCATTATGCGAGGCGGTTTGCTTGGCACGTCTTGTTAAAGTAGAGATCGTGTCCCCTTATTCCGGGATTCCCATCAATACGGGCGTGGGTAACCCAACCGCGCCATTGATTACGGCGCTTGGAGATAAGCGAGTTTTACCAGGCTGGTGGGGACACGTAGTCGCATCCACCCATATAAGGGGATAAGGATCCACCTTTTTACCCACGCCTTCTTCCTCCTTTGCCTATCCATTCTTGCGCACCCGAGCTCTAGCGCCCAAGTCCGCACTACCACCTCAACCTTCCCCAGCCATGTCCGGAGCGGGAGGCAAGTGGATGATCTCCTCCGTCACGGAGGGGCACATCAAAAAGCCGAGGAAGGCCGGATATCTGGCTAGCGACATCGCTCACCGGCTTCCCAAAAAGGGGCAGCTCATCCCCACTCCTAGGCCCCATGAGAGAGTGGTATTCCTCCCCCATTTCCTCCGCGGACTAGGCTTCCCTCTGCATCCATTTGTCTGGGGGCTCATGTTCTACTACGGCCTGGATTTCCATGATCTGGCCCCGAACTTCGTCCTCAACATCTCGGCGTTCATCGTCGTGTGCGAGGCGTTCCTCCGCATCCGCCCCCATTTCAGCCTATGGCTTAAGACTTTCAACATCAAGCCGAAGGTGGTGCGCGGCAGCCAGGCGGAGTGCGGCGGTGCCATGGTTGGCAAGACGGCCAACGTCCTGTGGCTCGAGGGCTCCTTTGTGGAGACCCTGAAGGGGTGGCAATCATGGTGGTTTTACGTCACCGAGCCGCGCGACGCCGAATGGGTCGCACCCCCTGAGTTTCGATCCGGCCCCCCTACACGGCTCACGTCCTGGAAGGAGACGGGCCTGTCGTGGGGTAACCAGAAGGAGGTGACCGAACTGCAAACATGCATCCAATCCCTGGTGAACAAGCAACTCAGGCTTGTCAACGTAGTCCAGGTTATGCTCATCCGCCTGATCCTCCCGTGTCAACGACGGGCCTTTAATCTGTGGGAGTTCGACCCGGCGCAGCATCAAACTCTAAACAGGCTCTTCGACACGACGTACGAAGATGCCTGGAGGATGCTTTTCAAGGGCGCCGAGGCTCCCGCATCCGCTACCGAGGATCGCGGATTCAGCGCGCAGCGTCACGCGCTCGCGGTAAGCTGTTTTTCCCTTTACAGGGTATCAGTTTTCCATAGTTTGACTCTATGTGGGATCTAAACTCCCTTACCTTTGACAGGATTGGCAAGCGAAGTCTGGACGGATCGACTATCCGGCGCCTTTACCTGAAGGCCCAGCGGACGCTCAATTGGCGAAGCTGCTGGTTCCGGCACCCTATGTGGTGCCGGAGAAGAGGGCCAAGAAGAAGGCCACGGGGACTCGAAAGAGTGCCCGACGCCCGGAGGTGTCGGATTCACCATCCGACGAATCCGAGGCGCACTCCTCCCATGAAGATGAGGAGGAGGAAGAAGAGACCCCTCCCCCTCCAGCGGGGGAAGGGAAGAAAAGGAAGGTCGCCCCAACTGGGGAGGCTGAAGGGTCCAAGAAGGGGAAACCCTTTCTTCGGACTACTCCACCGACGCTGACGACGGCAGAGAGGAGTGGGCGCCCATGGCCAAGCCCCTAGCGAAATCGTAAGTATCCAGATACCAAAGTAATTCATAGTATTCGTTTATTGCACAACTTTCCCTTATGTCCAATGTGTTTATGCAGCCCACCCAAAGACTGGCTCGATGTCGTTGAGCGGCTCACTGGACTCGTCGGAGGTGAACTCGCTTCCGACGGCTTCCTCCCCCGCCCTACGGACGACACCGAGGTGTTGTCCCAACAGGTTCCAAGCAGGGAGGAGGTGGTCCCGGAGGCACCGCAAGGCTACCTCCCGGACTCCAGGAGTAAAGGGGATGAAACCCCCCAACGCTCCACGTCCGGCCCTAGGCCGGACACCGCTCCGGAATCTTCAAAGGTTCCAGAGTCCGGCGGGGGACCTCCTTCCAAGAGGAGCAAGCCCGCCGTGCCGATGACCTCCGTCCAACTAGAGGCGCCGGACAATATGTTGGAGGCGCTCCAAGGCGCCTCCATCGACGAGGGGCACCGCACTATTATGAGTGCGGTGATCCAGAAGGTTCAGTCCGCCAAGAGCGGACTGACTGAAGCTTGTACAAGCCTTTTAACAGGCTTTGAGGTAAGTAAGAATGCGTAAATAATATTACCGCATAGACAGTAGCCCCTGATGCTCTGTTTGGCGTTCGAGAAGAAAAGCCGAATAGAGGATCAAAGAAAATTCGCAGGAGTCTAACAAAAATGAGTCAATATGCATGTGCAGGCTACCCTGCTTGCGTCCGCCGCACTGACTGCGGAAGTGGACACGCTAAAGCAGGACCTCGAAAGATCCGAGCAAGAGCTCGAGTATGCCAAGAAGCAGCTCGAGGACAATGAAGGTAAGAAATACCTTGTCAAAAAAATATATATATAAAAGGTGCAATTGCAAAAAATGACAGGATTATCATGGCTATTGTAGGGGCCACGTCTGAGGTGGCGACCCTTAAGCAAGTGTTGGACGAGGCCGAGAAGAATTCAGCCTCGGAGCGCACCGAGCGGGAGAAGTATGAGGCCGAGGTTGGCAAGTTGCGGCAAGAGCTCCAGGCTCTCATGGAAAAACATGAGAGTTTGGAGTGTGACTCGAAGACGCAAGAGTCCGAGCTTGCGGTGGCTATTGAAAATGCCAAATCTGCCAAGGCCGAATCCCAGAAGACCCTCCAGGAGTTGGATGAGGTGAAGAAGATAGCGGCGGGTAAGGCATTCTTTATGTAAAGAAAACACATAAACGTGAGTTACCTGTTACTTACCCGAATCCGGAGCTCTCCAGGAGCGTTCACAGATCTTCCCCGGAGTGTATCCGATGCCGCCACATTCTATCGAGCCGAGGAGGGCAGCTCGACGGAGAAGGTGTTCTAGTCTCAGTATGCTGAGGCCGGACACCCCGTGCCCCTGAGCGACCAGCTGAAGCAACCGGTCGAGCTCCACAAGGCGGTCGAACAGGCCATGAAGGGCCTCATAGTTCGGCTGTTGCCTGGAGAGGCTCTGCCTGGGAGCTATTTTGGGCTGGTGCGGCGGCTGGTGGAGGCCTATCCAAGGATTGAAGACATCAAGCGCTCCGTCTGCATTGAAGGTGCCCGTAGGGCCCTTGCCCGTGCTAAGGTGCACTGGGGCAAGCTGGATGCGGAGAAGCTTGTGAAGGACCGGCCACCGCCGGGGAAAGAGCATCGCAAGCCCGAGAATTATTATAAGGATGTTTTGAAGGGTGCCCGCCTTGTTTCGGATGAATGTACCAAGGATGTATTTTTTGAGTAAAACCCGCTCGTGTTATCCTGTGCGCTGAAAACTTGTTCATATGCGCTAAGCAATGCTGCTTGAATTTAAAATATTACCTTCTGTGCGGCTCTTTATCAATACTGAGAGATGGCAAGTCGTCGGCTTCTGCCCCCTTGCCGCTAGTGCTGGGGTGTTCGGGGATAAACCTGGGCACTCTTTTTCCCATATTTGGGTCCTTCGAGGGAGGCGCTCAGCCCAACGAACGAGGCAATCGGACTATAATGCGTGAACACTCTCACTTAGCCATAGAATTCTATAATTTTAAATTTCGGCGAAGCCCCTAGTATTTGGAAGACCGAGTTCGGGGCGCTATCCATGCCTTGGCCGGACAGAGCTGACTCCTCGCCCTAAGCGGCATAAGTCTTTAGGGACTCAAAAAAACCTCTCGAACAGCGACCAGCTCTTGCTTCATGATGACAGTCAGTTTTAGCTTTCTCCACTGAGGTGCTCGGCCCAGCTCAACTGGGGCACAATCGCAGTGGTTCTCCTAGTGCTACCTTAGCCGATATAGCGGAACGTAAGGCACCAAAACATAGGAGCCGAGCAAACCCAACTATTGACCCAAGACATGATTCGGAGCCGATGCATATAGTGCTATAAGTTCGGGGTGCCGCACTTGTGAAAGTGTTCGGACTTCTCACACCATATTGAGGGGTACTAAAGCCCCTGGCGTATTTTGGCCGTACCAATGTGTACGGGTGCAACATGTCGTTAAGGAACATATATAAAAAAAGGTAATGCAAAAAATAGACAAAAGCTATGCATTTTTTTATTAAAATAGCTGCGATCAAAGCAGAACGATACAAGTAATGCGATAAACGAAAAGTTGGACTATTTAACATGTCTGCTCCAGGGGCAAGCTGCGGAATAGTATGCAAAACAGGTATACTGCTCGTGATAGAGTCCACCTGGGATTTCCGTAATGCGGCATGGCTTGTCTGCTTCCCTGGTCCTTGCATCATTTGTGCGGCAATTGAACTGCCGAACCGGCCTTCCAAAGAGTAGAGTCCTGGAAATAAGAGAAAAGAAAAAAATCAGCAGCCCCTGGTGCGGTTTAAGCCATGTTTTGGGCGTGCCGTGATGGTGCCCCTCCCCCTATGCCCATGGTATTTCCAGAGCGTAGTTATGGACGCGAAGTACTGGCGTCGCCTTTTTGCGAGGGTTGGGGTTGGGGCCGCATTGCTATGCCTGCTCGAAACGTGCCAGGCGGTCTTGTTGTAGGTTACTCCGGGCGCGCTTGACGGTGTCCGGACGTTTAATGGCCGGACTAGAGAACTGCCTGAAGAGGCTGCTTTGTACTTCCGCTGCAAGGGCCGCCGTGTCCTCCTCCGTTCGGAGGGAGCGTTCGGTGTTTTCATTGACTGTAATTACTCCACGAGGGCCTGGCATCTTGAGCTTAAGGTATGCGTAGTGCGGTACCGCATTGAATTTGGCAAATGCGGTTCGCCCGAGCAGTGCGTGATAGCCACTGCGAAACGGGACTATGTCAAAGATTAACTCCTCGCTTCGGAAATTATCCGGAGATCCGAAGACCACTTCAAGTGTGACTGAGCCTGTGCAGTTGGCCTCTACACCTGGTATTATGCCTTTAAAGGTCGTTTTGGTGGGCTTAATCCTCGAGGGATCTATGCCATTTTCCGCACTGTGTCCTGGTAAAGCAGGTTCAGGCTGCTGCCGCCATCCATAAGGACTCTAGTGAGATGAAATCCGTCAATAATTGGGTCTAGAACCAATGCGGCGAATCCGCCGTGACAGATGCTAGTGGGATGGTCCCTTCGATCAAAGGTGATCGGGCAGGTGGACCATGGGTTGAACTTTGGGGCGACTGGCTCTACCGCGTATACGTCCCTTAACGCACGCTTCCGCTCCCTTTTGGGGACATGGATTGCGTATATCATATTCACCGTCCGCACTTGTGGGGGAAAACCCTTCTGTCCACTGTTGTTCGGCGGCCGGGGCTCCTCGTCGTCATCGCTATGCAGCCCCTTGTCTTCATTGTCGGCGCTTAACTTGCCTACCTGCTTGAACACCCAACAATCCCTGTTGGTGTGATTGGCCGGCTTTTCGGGGGTGCCATGTATTTGGCACAAGCGGCCGAGTATTCGGTCCAAGCTGGACGGGCCCCTCGGATTCCTTTTGAATGGCTTTTTCCGCTGACCGGATTTAGAGCCTCTGAATCCGGCATTAACTGCCGTATCCTCAGCATTGTCGCCGTTAATGCGGCGCTTCTGCTTGTTGCGACGCATCCTGCCACTAATGTCCCTGGTGTCCGAACTGCCAGGGTTCTTGGTCATATTGTTGCTACGAGCAAGCCAGCTATCTTCTCCAGCGCAAAAGCAGGTCATGAGTGTCGTGAGTGCTGCCATAGATTTCAGCTTTTCCTGTCCGAGGTGCCGGGCCAGCCACTCGTCACGGATATTGTGGTTGAAGGCTGCTAGGGCCTCAGCGTCCGGACAGTCGACTATTTGATTTTTCTTTGTTAGGAACCGTGTCCAGAATTGTCTGGCCGATTCCTCTGGCTGCTGGATTACATGACTTAGGTCATCGGCGTCTTGGGGTCGCACATAAGTGCCCTGGAAATTGTCGAGGAATGCGGCTTCCAGGTCCTCCCAACAACTGATTGATCCTGTTGGCAAGCTATTGAGCCAATGCCGAGCTGGTCCTTTAAGATTGAGTGGGAGGTATTTGATGGCGTGAAAATCGTCGCCGCGGGCCATGTGGATATGAAGGAGATAATCCTCGATCCATACCGCAGGGTCTGTTGTGCCATCATATGATTCGATATTTACGGGTTTGAAACCCTCGGGGATTTGATGATCCATTATTTCGTCTGTAAAGCACAGTGGGTGTGCGGCGCCTCTGTACTGGGCGATATCATGACGTAGCTCCGATGAGCTTTGTCTACTGTGTTCGGCCCTGCCGAATTTGTGGCCGGCGTGACGGTTACCGTCTCGAGCCGTGGGTTGCCCACGCGATCCGTAGATCGATCGTGTTTGCCTTGCCTTGTCCTCCAACATGTCTCGTAAGTCCGGCGCATATTCCCGTTCCTTGGTACGGGGTGTGGCTTGAGTGGAGGGCCGGGAGGCCTCTCTGTCGCGGCCACGAGGTGGCCGGTCGGCCGCATCAAGTGCTTCCTCCTCTAATTGGGGTAGCAACCTGCGCTTTGGGTAACTCTTGGAGGGGCGTTCGAGTTTATGCTCTTCGGCCGCAAGGACTTCAGTCCATCTGTCAACTAGCAAATCTTGATTAGCTCTGAGCTGTTGCTGTTTTTTCTTGAGGCTTCTTGCCGTGGCCATAAGCCTGCGTTGGAAACACTTTTGCTCAACGGGATCCTCTGGCACGACGAATTCGTCGTCGTCGAGGCTTGCCTTGTCTTCGGAGGGAGGCATATAATTATCGTCCTCGACCTCTCTGTCTGCCGCTCTCTCGTGAGGGCTGGCTTCTCCATCCTCCTATGCTAAACCTTGCTGGAGGGGGTTTTCTTCGGCACTCTCCGGAGTATTATTATCTCCTGTGCTGGAATCACCGTTTTTGTGTTGGCGGGATTTTGAGCGGCGCCGCTGACGCCGGCGCTTGGGCTGTTTCTTGGAGGGGTCATCCTCTGCTGTTCCATCGCTCTCTCCCTCTTTTGGGGTGTCCACCATGTATATGTCATATGACGAGGTGGCTTTCCAGGGCCTAGTAGGCGTTGGTTCTTCATCGTCTCCTTCATCGGCGTCCATACCGTCGATGTCTTCGGAGTCAAAGTCGAGCATGTCGGTTAAGTCGTCGACAGTGGCTACAAAGTGGGTGGTGGATGGGTTTTGAATTTCTTCATCGTCCGTATCCCAACCTTGCTGACCGTAGTCTGGCCAGGGCTCTCCTGATAAAGAAAGAGACTTTAGTGACTTCAGGATATCGCCGAAAGGCGAGTGCTGAAAGATGTCTGCGGCAGTGAACTCCATAATCGGCGGCCAATCGGATTCGACTGGCAGGGCGCGGAGGGTTCGGAGTCCAGAGAGGAGTCCGGCTCCTTAGAGTCACGAGCCTCGTAGAGTACGGGGCTGGTGTTTGGCTCGATCGCCGTTTCGATCGCAGCCCCCGAGGTGGCGTCCAACCGCCCATCCTTGATCGGCGTGGTCGGCTCCGAACTAAGGGTCGGAGCCGATGCGGGTGCGGCCTCCAGGGCACTGTTCGGCGGCAGAACTAGATCATGCTCGTCGTGACAGTGCGGCGCGCTCGGCAGTGGATCAAATCCATTGAGGATCAAGTCCCCACGGATGTCAGCCGTGTAGTTTAAACTTCCGAATCTGACCTGACGGCCAGGGGCGTAGCTTTCAATCTGCTCTAGATGGCCAAGTGAACTGGCCCGCAGTGCGAAGCCGCCAAAGACGAAGATCTGTCCGGGGAGGAAGGTCTCACCCTGGACCGCATCGCCATTGATGATCGTAGGAGCCATCGGGCCTGACGGCGACGGCACAGAGGAACTCTCAATGAAAGCACCAATGTCGGTGTCAAAACCGGCGGATCTCGGGTAGGGGGTCCCAAACTGTGCGTCTAGGCCGGATGGTAACAGGAGGCAAGGGACACGAAGTTTTACCCAGGTTCGGGCCCTCTCGATGGAGGTAAAACCCTACGTCCTGCTTGATTAATATTGATGATATGGGTAGTACAAGAGTAGATCTACCACGAGATCAGAGAGGCTAAACCCTAGAAGCTAGCCTATGGTATGATTGTTGATGTTTATGTTGTCCTACAGACTAAAACCCTCCGGTTTATATAGACACCGGATAGGGTTAGGGTTACATAGAGTCGGTTACAATGGTAGGAGATCTGAATATCCGTATCGCCAAGCTTGCCTTCCACGCCAAGGAAAGTCCCTCCCTGACACGGGACGGAGTCTTCAATCTTGTATCTTCATAGTCCAGGAGTCCGGCTGAAGGTATAGTTCGGCTATCCGAACACCCCCTAATCCAGGACTCCCTCAATCACCCTGATCGCACTACCGCAGTCGGGTGCTTGCCATTGTTGGTTTCACCAACAATACGCAACTGATAGTGCAACTATCCCTAGGTGGTTTTGGTAATTCATAACAACATATAGCTCATTGAGCTAATGCTATTCCAAGATGATTATTTCAGGAAAGCTCAATGATTGGCATGGCATGGATGTGAAAGTGGAACCCTCAAAATGCTAAGGACAAAGGATTGGCTCAAGCTCAAAAGCTCAAGACTCTTCATTTTATATTTTAGTGATCCAAGATCATATTGAGTCTTTAGGAAAAGCCAATACTATTAAGGAGGGATGAGGTGTTGCTTAATGAGCCTCTTGCTTCATGTGCTTAGTGATATGCTCCAAAACCCTCAACTACTTTCCTATATCCACATATGACCTAAACCCTAAGCCAAACTCGGTTCTACCGATTCTTCCTATCCGGCATCACCGAGTTTCACTTGTCATTAGCCACTGCCAAACCCTAGCAATTCGGTTCTACCGATAAGGATCTCGGTCTCACCGAGATGGGGTTGCAAACTCTCTGTTTCCCTTTCGTAACTTTTCGGTCTTACCGAAAGAGCGAATCGGTACCACCGAGATTGCGATGTAAACTCAGTGTTTCCCCTTTGTAACTTTTCGGTCTCACCGAGTTCCACTCGGTCTCACCGAAAGAGCAAATCGGTCCCACCGAGTTTGCCTGACCAACTCTCTGGTTAGCTAATTACCAAATTCGGTCTCACCGAGTTTGTGTAATCGGTCTCACCGAGATTACGTTATGCCCAAACCCTAACCATATCGGTCCTACCGAGTTGCATGTCAGTCCCACCGAAAATCACTAACGGTCACTAGGTTTACATTTTCGGTCCGACCGAGCTTATTGATTCGGTCCCACCGAGATTGGAAAACTGTGTAACGGTTGGATTTTGTGTGGAGGCTATATATACCCCTCCACCTCCTTCTCATTCAGTGAGAGAGCTATCAGAACACACACACCATTCCAACTCATATGTTCTGAGAAAGAACCACCTACTCATGTGTTGAGACCAAGACATTCCATTCCTACCATATGAATCTTGATCTCTAGCCTTCCCAAGTTGCTTTCCACTCAAACCCTCTTTCCACCAAATCCAAATCCTATGAGAGAGAGTTGAGTGTTGGGGAGACTATCATTTGAAGCACAAGAGCAAGGAGTTCATTACCTACACACCATTTGTTACTTCTTGGAGAGTGGTGTCTCCTAGATTGGCTAGGTGTCACTTGGGAGCCTCCGACAAGATTGTGGAGTTGAACCAAGGAGTTTGTAAGGGCAAGGAGATCGCCTACTTCGTGAAGATCTACCGCTAGTGAGGCAAGTCCTGTGTGGGCGATGGCCATGGTGGGATAGACAAGGTTGCTTCTTCGTGGACCCTTTGTGGGTGGTTGCTTCTTCGTGGACCCTTCGTGGGTGGAGCCCTGTGTGGACTCGCGCAACCGTTACCCTTGGGTGGAGCCCTGTGTGGACTCGCGCAACCGTTACCCTTCGTGGGTTGAAGTCTCCATCAACGTGGATGTAGGATAGCACCACCTATCCGAACCACGGGAAAAACATCCGTGTCTCCAATTGCGTTTGAATCCTCCAAACCATTCCCTTTACATTCTTGCAAGTTGCATGCTTTACTTTCCGCTGCCAATATACTCTTTGCATGCTTGCTTGAATTGTGTGATGATTGCTTGACTTGTCCTACAATAGCTAAAATCTGCCAAGAACTAAAATTGGGAAAAGGTTAAGTTTTTATTTGGTCAAGTAGTCTAATCACCCCCTCTAGACATACTTCGATCCTACAGCAACCTCAAGGTGACAAAGATGCTAGTCGATGGCGGGGCCGGTCTGAACTTAATCTCGCCTGCCGTGATCGAGAAATTGCAGATTCCTGATGAAGACCTCGAAGAGACGGGCACGTTTCAGTGGGGTCAACCCGGGAAGAATTCAACCAAAGGGAAAGGTCACGTTGCCCGTGACTTTTGGGAGTGATCTGAACTACAGGACAGAAAGGATTGTGTTCGACGTTGCCAAGATCCCATTGCCTTACAACGGGATCCTTGGCCGCGCAGCGCTGGCCAAGTTCATGGCGGCGTCACATTACGCCTACAACACCCTGAAGATGCCGGGGCCTGTGACGATCATCACCGTCCCATCGGACAAGAAGGATGCGCTAATTTGTGCTGACCAACTCTACCAACAAGCAGTTGCAGCAGCCGCTTGCTCCTGCCGCTGGAGCCCAGGGAAGGCAAAAGAAGAAGACCGGTGAGACCTCAGGCACCCACTCTGGCAAGCGCACCTCTTCGGAGTGTAGCGCTCCCGTCGAGGACGTGCCAGACAGCTCCGCCGACAGAAACAAGAAGTCCAGGGCCACACCGCCGGGAACCAAGAAGGTTTCTGTCAAGGAGGACGGCACGGGAGGAGCTTTTACCATAAGCTCCACCCTTGACAACAAACAGGAAGACGCGCTCGTCACCTTCCTGCGGGTGAATGTCGATGTGTTTGCATGGCAAGAATCTGACATCCCCGGCGTTCCCAGGGAGGTGATTGAGCACCACCTTGCTGTCTGTCCTCATGCATGGCCCGTCAAGCAGAAGGTCAGAAAGCAAGCTTTGGAACGACAAGAGTTCATCACAAAGGAGATCCGGAAACTGGAAGCAGCGGGTTTGGTAAGAGGAGTGCTCCATCCAACGTGGTTGGCCAATCCGGTGGTAGTGCGCAAGGCAAATGGGAAGTGGAGGCTGTGTATTGATTACACAGATATTAATAAGGCTTGTCCCAAAGACCCCTTCCCGTTGCCGCGCATCGACCAGATTGTTGACTCCACAGCTGGGTGTGATCTGTTGCCATTCCTTGATGCCTACTCCGGCTACCACCAGATCTTCATGACAAGGGAAGATGAAGAGAAAACGGCATTAATCACCCCATGTGGTACGTATTGCTTTGTACGGATGCCTTTCGGGTTGAAGAGTGCTGGTTCAATGTTTGCAAGGGCGGTCCATATTGGTTTTGAACCCCAGCTCCATAGAAATATGGAAGCTTATGGATGATATAGTGGTCAAAACCAAGAACAGGGCAACCCTCATATCAGATTTACAAGAAACATTTGCAAACCTACGCAAGATCAATCTCAAGCTGAACCCTAAGAAGTGCATCTTCGGCATCCCGTCTGGCAAGCTTCTCGGGTTCTTTGTGTCACAGCATGGGATAGAGGCCAATCCGGACAAGATCAAAGCTATAGAGCAGATTGAAGCGCCCAAGCGAGTCAAGGATGTGCGTCGGCTTGCTGGTTGCATTGCCGCCATGAGCAGGTTCATTTCCAAGTCCGCTGAGCACGCCCTTCCCTTTTTCAAGATTTTGAAAAAGGCGGGCCCGATGGAGTGGACGCCGGAAGCCAAAGCAGCATTGCAAGATTTGAAGAGGTACCTCTCCTCCGCGCCAATACTAGTTGCGCCTAGGCCACAGGAACAGTTGCTGCTGTACCTGGCAGCAACGAACCAGGTGGTCAGCGCCGCACTAGTGGTGCAGAGAGAAATTGATGATGAGGTAATAGCAGCGACGGAGCCCGATGCCACCGATGTCGAGACGACGCAGCCAATTGAAGTGCCGCCGAAGAAGAAAATGATGCAGCACCCGGTCTACTTTGTTTGTTCCCTCCTGCATGGGGCTAGACCGAGGTACTCCGGTGTGCAGAAACTGCTCTTCGGCCTTCTTATGGCCTCGAGGAAGCTGCATCACTACTTCCAGGTGCACGAAATCACTGTCGTCACTCGCCTCCCTCTGCAACGGATATTGCACAATCCAGACGGAACGGGAAGGATCGTAGAGTGGGCACTGGAACTGTCCAGCTTTGGCCTCAAGTTTGAGAGTACCTCGATGATTCAAAGCCGAGTCCTGGCGGAGTTCGTTGCAGAATGGACCGCGACGCATGAAGAATAAACCCAAGAGACTGCTCTCCCCGGCAAGGAGGCAAGTTGCGACTGGATCATGTACTTTGATGGAGCTTTCTCCTTACAGGGCGCCGGGGCTGGCGTACTGCTTGTCGCGCCCACCGGAGAGCACCTCAAGTACGTGATCCAAATGCACTTCCCCAGGGAGGTGTCAACAAACAATACGGCTGAGTACGAAGGGCTTCTTGCCGGTCTTAGGATCGCGGCGGACCTCGGAATCAAGAAACTCGTCGTCCGAGGCGACTCGCAACTTGTCGTCAAGCAAGTCAACAAGGATTACCAGAGCCCGTTGATGAAGGCCAACGTTGATGAAGTGAGAAAGCTGGAAGAGCGTTTTGACGGTATACAGGCAGAATACATTCCCCGAGCGGAGAATGATATCGCCGATTACCTGTCAAAACGCGCTGCCCTCAAGCTACCTGTGGAACCAGGTACCTTTGTGCTTCGGCTAACTCAGCCATCTGTTGATCCATCAACAGAGCAGAACAAGAGGAGAAAATCAGGGCCCGGCAAGTACTTTCCCGCCGAGCTCCCCGAAGCCGCCGGCAAGGATGTTACCGGAGACACTAAGCCCGCCACAGGACGGCTAGCTCCGACAGAGCATCAAGCTCTTGCCATGGAGACAGCCGCTTCGATAGCGGAGGAAATGCCTTTAGTCCTCGCCGTCGAGCCCCAGGCTCCAGCGTGGGCACAGCATGCCATCTGATTCCTCCAAACATGGGAACTTCCTGAGGAGCAGGAAGAGGCGGAAAAAGTAGCCCGTCGCTCTACTATGTACCAGTTCGTCGATGGCGTCCTTCACAGAAAGAGGCCGAACGGCGTGAAATTGAAGTGTATCCCTCGAGAGGAAGGACTGGGGCTGTTGGCGGAGATACATGGAGGCATATGTGGATCCCACATCGGGTCAAGGGCCCTTGCTGGCAAAGCGTTTCGGCAAGGCTTCTTCTGGCCACCGCCCTCCAGGATGCGACGACACTAGTCACCAGGTGTGAAGCGTGTCAGTTGTTGGAAATATGCCCTAGAGGCAATAATAAATTAGTTATTATTATTATATTTCATTGTTCATGATAATCATTTATTATCCATGCTAGAATTGTATTGATAGGAAACTCAGATACATGTGTGGATACATAACAACACCATGTCCCTAGTAAGCCTCTAGTTGACTAGCTCGTTGATCAATAGATGGTTACGGTTTCCTGACCATGGACATTAGATGTCGTTGATAACGGGATCACATCATTAGGAGAATGATGTGATGGACAAGACCCAATCCTAAGCCTAGCACAAAGATCGTGTAGTTCATATGCTAAAGCTTTTCTAATGTCAAGTATCATTTCCTTAGACCATGAGATTGTGCAACTCCCAGATACCGTAGGAGTTCTTTGGGTGTGCCAAACGTCACAACGTAACTGGGTGGCTATAAAGGTTCACTACAGGTATCTCCGAAAGTGTCTGTTGGGTTGGCACGAATCGAGACTGGGATTTGTCACTCCGTGTAACGGAGAGGTATCTCTAGGCCCACTCGGTAGGACATCATCATAATGTGCACAATGTGACCAAGGAGTTGATCACGGGATGATGTGTTATGGAACGAGTAAACAGACTTGCCAGTAACGAGATTGAACAAGGTATCGGGATACCGACGATTGAATCTCGGGCAAGTACAATACCGTTGGACAAAGGGAATTTAATACGGGATTGATTGAATCCTCGACATCGTGGTTCATTCGATGAGATCATCGTGGAACATGTGGGAGCCAACATGGGTATCCATATCCCGCTGTTGGTTATTGGCCAGAGAGTTGTCTCGGTCATGTCTGCATGGTTCCCGAACCCGTAGGGTCTACACACTTAAGGTTCGATGACGCTAGGGTTATTAGGAAGACTTGTATGTGATTACCGAATGTTGTTCGGAGTCCCGGATGAGATCCCGGACGTCACGGGGAGTTTCGGAATGGTCCGGAGGTAAAGATTTATATATGGAAAGTTGTTGTTCGGGTTCCGGGAAAAGTTCGGTTTTTTCCGGTATTGTACCGGGAAGCTTCCGGAAGGTTCCGGAGGATTCCGGAGGGGTCCGGAGGTCCGGGAAATGTTCCACCACGTCCAATACAGCAGCATGGGCTGTAGGGGGGCGCCCTAACCTTAATGGCCCAAGGGCACCAGCCCCCCCTCCCAAGGCCCATGCGCATGGGAGAGGGGAAACCCTAAGGAGGAGGGCCTCCACTTGACTTGGGAGGCACTCCTCCCCCCTTGGCCGCCGCCCCCAACCCTAGATGGG